>NC_088622.1:2180595-2490681 GCF_036013475.1 Columba livia
TTTGAGAGAGCAGATGAAATTGTTTTCATGATGGGACAAGGATCCTCCCTTTCTCACCCACTTCCAGGGCCACGTTTGATACCAAACTCTGAAGGAAAGATTACAAAATAAGCAAATAAATATCCTGGAAGATATGATTAAACAGCAGCCTTCTGGTAATTTACCAGGCAGATCGCTAACCTGGTTCCATCCTCTCTGAGCTAATGCGGCCTGACAGGCGATTGTTTCAGCTAATTCAAGGTGACAGTCACTGCAGCCTCTGATGTGAAAGGCTGATGTGTTGTCCTCTAACGTACCTTTGCGAATAAAGCAGTAAGAAGGTAGTTTAAACAAGAGAGCAGAAGATATCTTGTGCAAGGCGTCTTCTTCCATCCTCAGCACTTCACTTTCTGCTTTTCATCCCCAAATCCCAGAGCATCTCACCTTTGTAACTACTCTGGCCAGTTCTTGCTCCGGTTAACAGTTCCCAATGAGCAACAGAACTGGTTCCAGTTTCATTTCTAGCCACATTCAGCTCTGTTTTGTGCTCTTACCTACCTAAATCCTGCAAGAACAGCCCAACTATTGAATTTAACCTGGGAGAGGTGGTGCTTTCCCAACTGAAGTCAAGCCAACCTGGGTGAAAGAACCATCCTCAGTTGGGGATTTGGAGCGATGGGCCAGTGTGGCAAGGGAAATCCGAATTTCCCTCTGTGGGTGTCTGAACTCAAGGGAAATCAGGATTACCCCTCTCCTGCTTACAGGTAAAATGTAAATGTAAAATGCCTTGGAATCGTAACGTGAGATGTGATGGAAATGAATGGTGATATAACATTGAAAGAATGTTTCTGTTAGCTAGAAGCAATTTTGCTGTGCTTTGTTTTGTTTTAAGCAGACACAGCCCCGAGTGAAACCTTTTAATGTGACGCGAAGGAGTGTGGAGAATTAGTCATTTATATTAAAAAAACCAGGCAGGATGTAGCTTTGCAGCAAGGTGTGAGGATGGCATGGATAGAACTGCAGGGTTACAAGTGGACAGGTGGATTGTTGCACTGTCATAACGTTTGGCTGGAGGAATTTTAAGGGAAAAGAGTGTCATGGTTATCCCCAACATGCACATAATAACTACATGGAGTTCCGTGCTGAAAGAAGCAGCAGCGCCTCGCTTAATGTCTTAATTACCCCATGCGAGATAAAAATGCATTTAGCCATGCAAAGCAGGAGGCTGTTTAGAGAGGAGACGGAGATCAAGGAGTTCAGAGAGCGGAGACACAGCTGCAAATGGAGACAGAGGGGCCGCGTTTAACCGCAGTGATTCCCGAGGGGCAGGGAGAGAATGGGGGGGAGGGAAGAAGAGACTAATTGTTGCTTTTGCTCTGTACCTTTCTCCTGGGCTCCCACAGCGTTTGGTGTCCCTGGCTTCCCCTCCCTCGCAGCCAGACAAATTGGAGCTCATTAAGCATCCTCCCCCGGTTGCCCGGGCGCCAGGGCTGGCAGGGCCGCGGTGGCTGAGGAGCGATGCTGACAGGGGATCTGCCTGACGCTGAGTGACAGCGCTGGGCCGCGCCACGGGAGGCACCACAGCTGCTTTTCTTTGCAGAAGAGACAGTCTTGGGTGTTTTTGCAGACGATGTGCTTGGTAAATTAAAGGAACCTGGAGCAGAAGCGCTGTGCTCCTGTTCTTGTGCTGGGAAGACAGAAAATCCTCTTGAGCCCACACAGGGGAAGAGTTTGGCATGAAGAGTCTCGGGAAGCACTGTGACACCATCTCTGTGCTGGGGTGTCCACTGTTATTACTCAGAGCTAAAACGTGAATGCAGGATGGAAGTGTCAAGGAGAAACATCAGAGATGCTGCTCCAGGCATCCTGGGCTTATTGTAGAACAGTTTGGGTTGAAGGGACTTTCAAAGCTCCCCCAGTGCCCCCCCTGCCATGAGCAGGGACATCTGCACCAGCTCAGGTTGCTCAGAGCCCCGTCCAGCCTGGCCTGGGATGTCACCAGGGATGGTTCATCCACCACCTCTCTGGCCAACCTGGGCCAGGCTCTCACCGCCCTCAGGGCCAACAATTTCTTCCTCATCTGGCCTGAATCTCCCTCCTTTAGTTCAAAACCATCACCCCTTGTCCTATCGCAACCAGCCCTGCTCAAAAGTGTCTTCCCTTTGGCATTGCTGGAGGACAAAGTTGTAGCTCTGTGAGTGTAATAACAGGCTTATTCCAGTGAGGCTGAGGATAATAATTAGCCTGTTGATTCTGGGGGCCGTGCCGTGGCCTGACCATTTGCTTTCCTGTGATGAGTGACCAGTTGATTATGATCAGTGCTGACAGCCACTGCTAGGCTAACAACCCACAAGGATGTTTGGTTTAGCCTGTGTTCTGCAGTAGCCAACGTCCACTGCCCCTGCCATTTATTTTGCCTTTTTTTTCTGTAATTGCTAGGTAATTCTCACAGAAAAAGGGCCTGGGCTATTTTCCTGGCAGACCAAAACTATCTTTTTCATCATAGAAACTGAGCCTGAGCAGCAACACGATTTGCTTTGCTCTGAAACCATATGGACTGTGGAGAAGAGTGTCAGGGGGGACTGTAGTTGTTCGTACGGGTTGTTCTGACCCTGCTGGGGAATCAAACACCACAAATAAGCATCTATGAGATATTGGAAAATTAGGTTTGTGGTCTAATACGCGTGAGGCATCACAGCCACCAGAAAAAAATGCATTTCAGTCGTTGATTTTAAAGCTTCTGTGGAGCATCTATGTAAGGTCCTGCTTGTATTTAGCAGCTAAGCAGATCCTGATTCAGAAAGGGAGTGTTATGACCCAGTGAGCGGGGGGGGTGCTGTGGGATTGGGTTTCCTCTGCGTGAGGAGCAGCTGATTCGATAACCCTGCGATGCGCTTTGATAGTGCAGCGGTGCAGAGAAATGATGGAACAAGCCTTGCAGCAGAAACCAGCTGAACTGACTGTAAGAACATACATTATTTTTGGATGGTGGTCCACAATTAGGAGTTCCCAAATTACTCCAAAAACTGTGCATTGGACATTTGTCGGATTTTTATGACAAGTTTGGGGAATAAAGGAACAGAGCAGCACGTGGCGGCTGTCACAAGTGGAGGAATAGGCACTGTTCTCTTTGTTCGGTGGTGTTTTCCTCCACGTGTGTTGGTTTTCTCACTGTCACCAGCTTGTGCTCTTTTCTCACTTTGATCTTCAGATCAAAGAGCAGAAGGGGGTAAAATGTAAGGGGGACAGGCAAGGGCAGGGGGAGAATTGATCACAGAACCGTAGACTTCCCAACAAATATCCCAGGAAGAATAAAAAGAGAAAGGAAAAATGAAAAGCAAAAATAGAAGCAGAGGGGAAAGAGTGAAGGTGACACACGAGTCCCCCATGGAAACTGAGGCAAGATCTCAGTTAGGAAGTGATCTGGTGAAGAATCATAGAACAGTTTGGGTTGAAGGGACCCAACCCGTGCCATGAGCAGGGACATCTTCACCCAGACCACGCACCAACACCTTTCTGGACGAGAGACACGTTTTTCTTTCTGACGTGGGCTCTGAACACGGTTGTGCCTTCACGTCCTTGTCCTGGTACTTTCAGATATATCTGAGACTGTGCATAAAAGTGCACATAGCTCTTGGGAACATAAAGATTCTATTCTTTCCACCTTCATCCTGAAGGAGCAGCTTTCGCCTCATGATCTGTAGAATGAAAGCAAAGCATGTGAGCTGGGTAGCCGTGAAACGCAGGGGTTTTAGAAATACTGTTCGTTTTTTCCATTGTATCTACTAAAGACAGTGCCTTTCCAGCCCTGACTGTGGGCACAGAGCCAGGACATATCATGAATTAAAATAATAAAAACAACTTTCACTGGGAGAGTTTGTTCCCTTCGAGTTCTGCAAATCCCTCCCTCTCTTCTCTTGTAAATAGCTTTAATACACCGCAGGCGCCAGATCACTTGACCTAGGTTAGCCTGTGAACCGGGATGCTTTCTGCTCGGCTGCGTAGGCAGGAGCCGGGGTTTTTCACTCCCATTCTCTGCCTGTCAATCCAGGTAATAGTCAAAGGGCCTTATCTGAAATGCATTAGACTTTCAGCGAATCGTCTGGGCTCCGGGCCCTGGGTGCTGAAGGCACTCGTGCGTGTGATGTGCACAAGAGGCGAGACGGTAGCTTTTAACACCCCCTTGCCTCATCTCTGTTCTTGGCTCGGGTTCAGCGAGTCTCCACCGTCTGCCAGCAAAAAAACATATATCCCTTTGGGTTTAAATCCGTAGGCAGAGTTAACTGATTGGCTGCAAGATGCTGCTTTGAGGGCGCTGAACACTCAGCACCCACTTTTGAGGCTATTTTACCTAATATAGGAGAATTATTTTGGAGACATAGGAAAAGAAAGCAAACATGGGGAAAGGAGACGGTATGTGACCTGAGCAGTTTGAAGCATCAATGCTGGGAAAAGTCTGAGAGTGAGGATTTTGAGCGGTGCTTGAGGGTCTGCAGGAGTCTTATCTAGAACTGCAGAGGGGTTATAAGGCTTCATTCAAAATGGTTAAAGCCAGAAATCAGACCACGTGTTTTGACCTGTTGCATAAACCAGAGCTTTCCCTTCTTATAGCCACGGCCAGCCTGCAGCTCGAGGTTTAACTGGAGTGCGTATCCAGAGAATCCACTTTCTCTTGAACTGACAGCTTCCAGGGGTTTTACCCTCTCTCCTTGTTCCAAAAACCTTCTAGCTGACGGATATGGACAGTAAATATTGAAGCGCTTTCCCCCAGCAGATGTCAGAGCATGATAGTCGTATCTTTTTTGCTAATTGATGTGATCCCTCTTGTGCACGGCTAGGAGGGGAACGCTTTCCAGTGGTCCCAATAGCTGCAAGACAGAAAGAAACCTTAAAGGCATGGGTGAGAGCACAGCTCTTGCTCAGACTGCAAATCTTCCAAGGGATTAGGGTTTTACTTCAAATAGAGGAATGTAAATGTGTCTGGCTCCATAGTGGCTGGAAATTTCTCGCTGGAGCCAACGTTGGGCCATACTTGGCGGTGCCGAGACGTTTGTTTGCCCACCCTGGTTGGACTACGGCTCTCGGGCTGGAAAATGTTAAACTGGGCTGTGCGTGCTCGCGGTGTCATAAAGCAGATTTGGGAGTGGGGGGGAAGCTTAGGAGGAGGAACTGGATGTAGGTGATTAGTCTGCAGTGCATGCGGAGGATGGGAAGCCGAGGGAGAAGCCGGGTTCGTTTAGTCTGACTGCAAGGCTGGGAGTCTGCGCTTGTCTATTTTCCACTCTGTGATGCGCTATGGGAGATAAAAATGATCATTCCAGTTCTTGACAAAGGGAAACCTAAATTTCTCATATAACCGTGCCCAGCGGGTGGCAAGAAATGGGGTAGAATGGCAAGCAGAAGCTATTTATTCAGGAATAAATCAAGAAAACCTTACTCTAAGCAGTGTCTCCTTTCCCTTTTTGCAAGAGCTCTAGGGTCAAGTTGTTATTTAGCCTCTTTCCAGCAGAATCTTCCCCTAACTCATGGTGAGCACCAAAGCATCTTTCCCTCCCGACCCTCGCTGTCCTTTCCAAAGAAACACGTTCAGCCTGGGGCTTTGACAGGCTCAGCGCTTTAGCCCTCAATGGCAGTTTGTATTTACGTAAGTGGAACACTAATATTTACTTAAGATTATACCGTATTTTTCATGACTGAAGGGAAGATTATGCTGCATGCTTTTTATATTTAAGAGGTGGGGAAGAGGGACCAGGACCACGGCTCGACTGAGGGACCAGGGGCTGTTCTGCTTTGCATTAAGTATGAAAATTAGAGCAGGAGGGTGACGGGGACCAGAAACAAAGTCGTGTGAAAGCAGTGGAGATGCATGCTAACCCCATTCCTTGGGAAATACAACGTGAAGAGGGGAAACCTCTGGCTAGTTTAGACTCCCCAGTTTGGTACAGGGACCTAGTCTAGTTTTGCAAGACAGTCACAGAGATCCCAGATCTCATCTGCTGCTCTATAGATTAGGAATCACCTGCAATAACTTATTTTGTCCCATATATTGTTGGTAAAAAACAGTTTGGGTGACAGGTGTGGATGCGGGGATCAAATACGCCTGTGTATTCACTGACACCCCAAAACTGGAAAGCGCTGATTTATACCAAATGAGTATCTGATGACATACAGGGGAATACCAATAATTTTGTTAATTAACAGTATCTCAGCATTTATGTTTGATAACAATATACTACAAGTTATCTATTGATATATAATTGTAATATATTATAGTAAAACAACTAAAAAGAGCTGTAGAAATTTTAGAACAGTAAGTGCTTGTAACTCAGATACAAACATCATTAACCCAGACATCACCAATAAATGCCACATTTTGAATAAACTGACAGCAAGCATTCCTTCCCAAAGTTAAAAATATGTTTTGAAATCTACCCAGTACTACTTTAAATAACATTTATATAATATAAGAGAGGAAATTCCCATATGCTGAATGATGCTGATATAACTTTGTTCCAGGCAAAGGCAGGAAATCCAATGGTAAGCCTGAAATTCTACACTGAGCCTCTCTTTCTGTTGTACCTCAACAGTAACGTGTATTGTACAAGTAACAGCTACCTAGACGTAGACTTGATGGGAGGTTCTGAGTCTCTTTTGAAACTGAAATGAGTGGGAAACCGCAATGTAATCCCCTGGCATTCAGTGTCTTGCATCTTTTTAGCATCTGGGCCTTGGTTCTTCACTTCAGGCTGAGCACGGACCTTTTGTCATTTGCCATCACAGGGTGACGGACCTTACAAAAGGTCTATCTTTGCTCTGTCACGCGAAGGCAACCAAAACATCTTTATTCCTTCTTCCTGGCCTGTAACAAAGCAAAAAGCTCCATTTTAACCATTCCCACCATCCAGGCAGAACTGGTTGCCAGGACAAGTGGTGGTGTCACCACAGACACCTTCTCCGCAGGTCTCACCACTTGGGGAGCTGGACCTTCCAAAGCCACCGTTGCCATCTGCAAATGTAACCACAGGCACAAAGGAATAAGCTGCAATAACAGAAAAGAAAAGAGAGGCTGGGCAGCTGTTCCTTCAGGAGCGAGGCCCTGGTGTTTTTCCTTGTGAAGCGTTTTCCTTGCCCACACAAAGACACTGATGACATTACCACCGGGTAGTAGCAGCGCCTGAAAACCATTGGGAAGAAACTAGGGATAGGAAAGCCCAGGCTGGTGTGTTTCTCCAGAGACCACACATGTGCTTTATTTATGAAGCAAAGAAACAAAACCTGAGTTGTCTGTCTTTTATATTAAAAAAAAATATAAAATAAAATACCTGAATAACAGAACTGTGTGGTCTGGCAGCGCCTCCGTATCCTTTGCTTAACTTACCGGAGAAACAAACACAACCTGCTTGAATTTTTATCACTTCACTCACATTTCTCTGCTGTTTAAGCTCTTGAGTAAGCCTGCAAAAGGAGGACAGCCTTGTGACCAGTGACTGCAATAGTCTGGGTTCTAGTAGGACTGATAAAGGACAATAAATGGTTTCAATTGTCAGAGGGACAATCATTAATATATTTTTTTTAATTGGCCTTGGTCGTATTTTGGGTGGTTTTGATTAGCCAAGCTCAGCTACTAAGCACCTGTCCAAAGCCTGTCTGGCCGTGGAAAAGTGAGTTAAATGGTTTGGCTGTGCCAGCCAACACTTTGCTGGTGAAACGAGGTGCTCAGGCCAGCACTGGCGCTTCTAGAAAGGAGAACGGTCCAGGACTATCTGCATTTATCACTCTGCAGGCTCTCCGGTCTCACTCCCTGGCATTTACTTACAGCTGTTTGATGCCTCCCCAAACAAATCATTTGAGCCCAAGAGGAGGGCAGCTCTTCCCTCAGACCATCTGCAGACAAACAAATGCAGCTACATGGGAACACTGTAATGAGTTTAGAGCTTGAAGTTCGGTGAAGCTCCCCAAAATCTGCATGCTTTTCTGACCTGAGCTGTACGTGTCTGCGAAAATAAGCCAGAAAGCTTGCGAAAGCTACAAGGTGGCTTTCAACTTATCCAGTATTTCTCCTTTCATTCCATCCATAAGATAACTTAGGAAGAACATTTCCAGAGCTTGGACCTTAAGGGTGAAGGTCTTAAGAAACAAAAGCTGTGGCTGAACATCCCCCACTTCAGAGATGTTCTAGAAATGTCCGAAGATAAATGATTAATAGAGGGGGCAGGGGGGAAATCTCTGCAATTCATTGTCGCTCCCAGAAAGTGTCTCGGTGAGGCTCATCTTATTCCTTCTTGCTCCATTTGAAATCTTTCATGTCTGTTTGGCTTCTGACACCCAGTTGTGCTGAGAACAACTCTTCTGGGTTCATCAAGCTGAAGGCAGTATAAATAAAAGTGAAATTAAATCTGTTGTGTGCAAAGCCAAGATACACCACATAAGACTCCTGTTCATGCTGGCGTGTGCGAATTAGTGAACTGCATCCACACAAATATACGTGTACAAGGCCAGACTTGAGAGTATCTCAGTCCAATTTGGATTTTAGGGCTAACGCAGCTGAGGTTGGAGTCAAACCAGGTCAGAGCCAAAATTACAAGCCAGCAAATACTGTTTGGGAGCTTGTGTGCTGAAGCGAGCTTGTGCCTTTGCCCATGAGCTTGTGTGGTTCTGTGGTGGCCCGAGTTATGATTTCAGAAAGGACAGAGAATAAGTAGCTGAGAATGAATAGTGTTATTTTTCCACAGCTCATTAAGCCTCTAATAAGTGACTCGCTGTGTTGCTTTTGGGAGGATGCTCTGTGGTTGCTGAGGAGAGGATGGTTAATGTGTTTATTTGTGTGTTGCAGTTTGGAAAATTGCTTAAGTTGTATTTTATTTTGGTTTTTGACTGTTTGGGTCAGAGCTGACAGCAGAGGCTGCCGGGGCTGATGAAGGGGAAGGCAGGCAGCAGGGAAAAGGGTTTTCCCCTCTCTGTTATACAGAGACATACAGACCCAACCCCTACCTCACCTTGCACAGAACCTTTATGCCCCACGTACCAGAGGCCTCCTCCTTGTTTTCTGATGGGAGATATGAGGGAAACAGCCTGGCTGGGTTGAAGGCAGCTTCCCTTAGGTGTATTTTCTACCTAAACTGTTTGATTCCTCCTCTGATAGCAGTGCTACCTGTACAGATACAAACTGAATCAAAAGCTGTGGCCTCTAAGACTCAAATAAGGGCAAACATGATGTGTTTGTGCTGGAGTTCATGCTGCACTGCCTCTAAAACTGCAGAGATGAGGTATCAATGTCAGTGTAGAAATTAAATCCACTGGAGCACACCCTCAGTTTTCTGTCTGGCTTTTACATGGTAGGAGAGGAAACCAACAGAGTCCTTGCTGCATCCCTCCAAGCCCATGTCAGCACACCCAAGCGCTATCTTTGACATCTCAGCATCCAGGATGTCTAAAACACAGTTCCCATCCCACTGCATGGGTATTGTCCAAGTCACTTTCCTCCCCAATGACATTTAAGAGCTGCAAAGCGGTTCCACAGCACACAAACCTCTAATAGGAAAAATCGCAGACTCCAGAGACACATGCAAAACTAAGCAGTGTGTCCTTCTGGGACACTTTCCTCTTCCAAAATACCCTGCAGATGTTAATGGTTACCCCGTTACAGAGAGGCTGGTCCCCCTGTTTTGCAGAGCCTGAAGCTGAGCTATTCAGTGGGTCAAATGATGCTGCCGGTAGGGTTGATGTCTTCTCATCCTCAGCCTTTCTGCATCCTGCATTCGAGCAGATGTACAAGCCAACTTCTTGGCAGCATAAAGCAACGTATGAAATCAGCCTTTTTACTGTCAAATTCGCCAGTATTTCATGGCATAATGAAGTTAATTGACTCAGTAGACCTGCAATTTCACACATAACAACTCACACGTTACTAAGCAAACAACAGTAATTCAGGAGCTGCAGTTTTTACAAAATGAGATCATGTCCATTCCATTTCTAACACAGCATTTCTGTTCGGTACTGACCTGACGCATAGGTGAAAGCAGTTTGCTTGTTTTACACCATTTTCACAAAGAGCTGGGACTAACCAGGGCTCAGTGTGGAGGTGAAATGTTTCCAAGAACAGGCAAAGACAACGGGTTCAATCCTAAAACTTCGACCAAAAGCCTGTGCAGCCTACTCAGAATTGTCCACAATTGTGCACAAGGCCTAGGAAACGGTTTTATCTTCAAAGCAGAGTTGATGTGGAACTGTAGTACTAACAACTCTCATTTATCTGGAGATATTGGCTTTTCCTCAGAGCTCTGAAGTCTGGAATAATGGGATGATGTGGTCCATTCAATATTCATTTAAAACATAAGTATTGACCATACCTGGTAAAATAGTTATATGTTAATACAGCTATTTGAGTTCACATCCCTAAGCTAACAAACCATCGCAGCAGACATGATGTGAACGTAAAGAAAGCAGGCAGAGTACAACCTATGAGGCCACATCCTAGTAAGACTTGCTTCTCTTCAACTGGGAACCAGCACCTTGCTTCTGGCTGGTTATCAGTGCATGGTCCAAATGTCCTTTCTGACAGGACAATGGAAATTGGGCGATAAAACGATAAACTTCAAGTTTGCCTGGAGAGAAGTTTTCCATCACATGAGGGAATGCGGTGGTGTTTACCACCGAGAGAGGACTGCAGGCCAGTTGGACACAGAGTTCAGTGTCAAAAGATGATGGAGAACTGAGCACCATTTATGGAGGCTTTGAAAGGAATAAACAGGAAAGCAAATGTCAGAGTGGGAAGGAATTTGCCTTCAAAATGGATGGCCTCCAAAGGCATCTACTCACAGTCTAACCATGATAATGATTTATTGTCTCCTTTGGGCTGGCTTGAACCTCGCTTGAGTGCCAAATGCAGATTATAGGTCTGCCTTGCCCCAGGGAAGACACGGTAGAAAATACAGACTTGCAGGGGAGATGCCAAGCAGGGAAAAAGCAGAGGAAAGGGGCTGGTTTTGCCAGGTATGGATCTTTGTCTTCCCCACTTCAATCCCAAATGGCTTGTAAACCGATTCTTGGTGGCCTTCAGCAAACTGTGGGCAAATTGCTCTTAAAACCAAAGGAGTGCGACCATGCAAAGGCTGCATCCCTCCATCGTCGGGAAATTAAAACCACCTTTAAAGGTAAAACGGTGCCATTTCATTGAGCGGTTGTGGGGGGAGTTTGGGCACTAAAGATAATTCATTCACTTGTTGTAACTACTAAGTTCTAGGAACTTCTCCCATACATGTGTTTGCATCAGCAGTAAAAATCAACAGCTGTTGATCCCCTTGGAAGGGAAATGTGGCAAAATAACGAGGTATTGGGAATTCAGTGTTGTCAGAACAGTATTTCCAACTTATCTCATGCAGTGGTTATTACCACAGACTTGTTACTAATGGAGAGACAAGACTTTGTAGAAATGTCTGGGGAAGGGGGCAAACCATCCTGAGTTCTCTGAATAAGAAAATGGTTCATATTTCTATCATATAAATCCCAGTGTGGTCACATAGATGTGGTTGCCTACCAATATCTCATGCTTAAAAGCATATATTAATGCTATACTATGCTTAAAAGCTTAATATTAATAGTAGAAAGAGAAAAGGTCCAGCAAAGACTAAGAGGTATAATCGGAAGTCTAGAACCATGTTTTATAAAGACAGGTTAAATAGATTATAACCATTCTGCTTGGAGAAATGTTAATGAAGGGGACAATAAGAGTCTACAAAATCAAATAAAGCACAGAGGAGGAATAAGGTAGACGCAATTTCTTGTGATCTGTGGCAAAGGAGTGTGCAGACCCCAGAACTAGACTGTTTCCCCACATTGTCATTTGTTGACAAGAGGATTTTGGAGATGTAGCCAACACCCTCAGAGAACCGAGTGGGTGAAGCACGTAAGCCTGGCTTTGCGCAAAGTGAATCAAGATGACATTCATTCCAGGAAATTTGTTTTCATTCACGGGAGAATTTAATTAGCCATGGAAGGAACTCTAATTATGCTTAAGAAAAAAGTCTTGGGATACATGTGACTGAGAGCCAGTCATTTTCTATTGTTTCGAAAGTAAACACTGGAGGCCCAGGCAATTTTTAGATCATCCGAGTTACAACAAAAATAACAAAGATGGAGAAAGTTGATTCAAACTTTTAAAAAAGGCAGCAAAGTGCTTCCCGTGAGCATGGTGCCTGCATCTCCTGGCAAGCACACACTTGCCAACCAAAGTACAACTTCACCATGTTTGAAAGAAACCGTGATGGGTTCTACTCTAGTGATTTCCTTGGGGCGGTCCCTTGGGAATGCGGGTCAAGCTTTTGCTTTCTATCTCCTTTTATTTGAAAGCAGCTATTCCTTGGCCAGCAAATGGGCCAGACCCATAAAATGAGCAGGCGTTGGAGATCTGAGGATGCTGGAGAGAGTGCAGATTGCTACACATTAAAACACTTGAGTCTTTATAATGAGATTAGACTGAATTTACTTTAAATAGAATAACCAAAGTCTGGGCTCCTCTTCTGTTTTCCTGGCCTCACAATGCACTTGCCTCATTGCCACCTATAACCCTCCAAAAATTAAGACTTAAGACTCCAGAAGAGTGATATTGCATTAAAGATATACCGCAACATTCAGGCTAATTCCTAGGGCTCGACAACCCTGCCCAGGGCAAGTCGCTTTGCTTTCCAGGGCCTCAGTGTTTTCTTCTGTAACTGAGGCAGAAGAAACCCTGACTTGCCTACAGATGTGCATGTGAGGCTTAATGAGGCTTGATTAATGTTATCAAAGCACTTTGAGATCCCTGGTAGGATAAGAAGCTTCCCAAATGCCAAACAAGTGCTCTTTCCAGATGAGTTAGGTCTAACTCAATCCCCGTGAGAGCACACAGATGGTATTTCCCTCGGTAATGCTGTTGGATTTTGGCTACGAGGAGGGAGCTCTTTGGTTCTTGGCTACAGAATCACGTAAGACAAACATCCTGAGGCTGGTGACCATCTGGAAGACTCTGATTAGTGGTAACATCTGCCTTTAGTCTCTGGACACCAGATGGCAGAAAATGACTTGGTGCCCTGTCCAGGAAACCCAGCCTAGCCCAGAAGATCTGTTCTTCTAGTAGGTAAAGCAATATTTTTAAGTCTATGGCTCTGTAGTGTGTGCTACGGGGTTCTGTGAAGGGCTGTGATATCACCCAAGGGGAGAAGACTTAGAACATGGGGCAATTAACTCGCTTCAATAGCACTGAAACAACCTTAGGACGTGTGCAGGAGACAAGCACCTACACAAACATCTTTTCCTCTTTGGCTTTCCCAGTTTTGGGTTAGAGCTTTATAAAGCGATGGGTGCATTAACCTCTGGAGCAAGAGGACATTTGAAAAACTCTGAGTTAAGAGCAAAGAACATTTCTTAACAAATTTGGTGGCCTTTTTTAAGCAGATAAAAAATAAACCAGAGCGGCTGATTAAAGTCAAGGTTCAGATAGAAAGCAGGTAGTTTTTAGAGTGCAGGTAGTGGATTCTCACACTGCTGTATTGTTCGAGTAGTTTTCTGTATCGCTGTGTTACTTTTATCTTACTGTAGTTTGCAGATTTTGGAAGGAAAGAGACTGGTTGATTTTCTGTGGATTTGCTCAGCACCTAATGCAGCAGTGGCCATAGTAATAATAGACAATACAAGAAGAAAGAGCGAACACGTTAGAGGAACTCTACTAAAACTATGAGATGAAATGTAGCTATTTACAGTCCGCACAGCCCTTTCTTCTGTATCAGCTCTCCGAGACCCAATCCTAAGATGCATTCATCAGGTGTCACCTTCCATTAATGGGCTTTGGATTAATTAGTCAATGATCCTTTTCATTAATTATTGATCCCATTGGACCAGGCCTTTCGGAAGCAGGTGACAATGAACACGAAGAGGGATCCTTGGTGGCAGCTCTGTGTTAACTGAGATTTGGCAGCTCCCGGATCGGCCCGACGCGGCTGGAGCTTTTCCAGGCCCCGAAAATTGATGCTTTCAGGCAGATTGGATGGGAGCTGACCACCCACCCTCACCGCGCTTTATTTACACAGGAACAGTAATCCGGATCGCCTCAGCGAGGGTGTGCGCAGGCAGACATACATACACGCATGCGTCGTCTGTGCTTCCTTAACCTCTTCATGGCCATTGTGGCTCTAGTCCTGTGTCTTAGTGTCGGAAACCCAGGGAAATAATCCTGCTACGGCACTGCTGAGAGTGCGGGGAAATGCAAAAGATCTGGAGGTTTTATTCTATCAGACCGGGGGATATTGGGGATTCTGCACTGCCCGATTTTAGGACATTCAGTGTGGCAGGAGTCTCACTAGCTCAGCGCTATTTCAAATTTCCCTTCTCTGTGAGATCTGTAAGATTTCAGTGCTGATGAAGTCGGACTTCAAACCAGATTCAAATGTGACCTCAAACCCTGAAACAAACCTCAGCCCATCTGGCTCTCAGTCAAGAGGAGCACATATTTCATTTATTTTGGCCAATTTCTGCTTTGAACAGTGACCTCCACCCAGTTCTCAGCAACCTCGCTTGTGAGCTCTTTGCAAGCCTGGCTGCAGGTAAACACAGCAGAGACTGGAATCACAACCTGATTTTGCTCCTCCTCGGTGTTTAATCACAACCCCTCCTTTTCGAAAAGCCTTTATGCTGTACATAGTGGGGTGTCTTTGCAAACTGAATTTTTGTACTGTGGCCACATCGAAACCTCTGTATTTTTTATTCCCTCGCATCTGCTTATGAGATGGAACTGAGAGTAAACCTGTTCCCAATTAAAAACACACCAGTGCCCTCATACGTGAGAAATGTGCATTACTGGCTGCACAGGGGAAACTCCTACAAGATTTTATGGGGTCTTCTTTCTCAGCACGACCTGATGGTTCAGGCTTCTTTTCCATGCTCAAATTCCCATCTCTTATATTCCTTTTCTCCTCTATTTTGAAATGAGAAGAGCTTCTTTCCGTGCTCACTGCAGAGCTGGATGCTGACAAGAAGGAGCTGAGTGCTTTACACTTTGGACAACTCTTCATCACATCCATGGGCTTTGCTGTGTTCAGGCAGGTATTATCTTGTCCCCTCTTCGACTATAATTCTTGCAACCGTAACAACACAGAGAAAGTGGTTGTTCTCAAGTTGTGTGTTCTGTTGTGGCTTTTTGTTTATCTTGTGGGCTCTTAAAAACCAGTTTGCGTACGTCGCTGTTATTCCATCCTTCGTCTGCAAGCCCGTGGCCCTGTGCAGGGGATTCAAAACCACAGATGAGTGTAGGAAATGAATGTATAAAGCAGCGCATTAGCGTGGCGCCTGCCAGCAGTGCCATGAGGACACAGGGGACACCGCCTGTCCCCGTCCCACCCTAAACCCCACTGGAAAGGGTTTAAGTCACTGTTGGAAGGTTCTTCATCTTGGCCTCCGAATCCACCTCTGCAGAAGGTTTGGCCAAGTGGCATCGTAAAATCTGAGAGGGAAAAAAGCACCCGAGGTTTGGTGACTGCGGGATGATGTGTTTTCATGCTCTCCGTTGTTTTACAGCTCTTGCAAGTATGTACGCAGGAGAAAAAAATAAACCAATTGGTTTCACTTCGTGCAGGGGAGTTGCTCAAAAACTCAGCTGGACTGCAAAGAGGATCAATCGCTTCTGCTTGTCGGCAGAGGAAATAGCGAATCACACACTGATCTGTTCCCTCAGCGCCCAAACTCCTTCAGTTAACAAATTATTTCTTACCAAAGATAGTCCCCCATGTGCTTGCAAAATCAATTTGTGTCCAGCGTACGGAGTAACAAAATTGTTCTTATTTTACTCCTGGTTACAGTGAGATCCCAGGTCAGCATCACATCCACTGAAGCCTTTAGACCTGAGGAGAGCTCAGCCCAGCGCAGGATTAGGCCCAGCACGCACCATCTAGGCTGACCTAGGCTGCAATTCCCTGCTTGGTGATGCAGGTCCCAGCCCTGTGTGGGTTGGGCTCCCACTGAACATTGCTGTAACGTTGTCTTTGTTGGCTTAATTTTCTAATAACATATTTCACTGAGCGATGCAGCCAGACTGGAGCCATAACCCAGAACAGCAGCTGGCATGAAAAACTCTACTGTATTTCTGACACTGGGGTCTTTTATAGACGGGGTATCATGGTTTCAGCACCAGTGCAATTGCAACCGAGTATTAAATATCCCAATTAGTGCAATTCACAGTTATCGACAATGCTGTTTTCTTTCTAACATTGACCGAGAACAAGAAGATGTCCTGTGCGAATCTGAAAGCTTCAGGAGGAGGAGGTGTTTATCACCGGGATGCTCCGGGGTTTAACGTATGGATCTCCAAAGCTCCTGTGGGGCAGTGCATAGGCAACACATGAGTTTTCTTAGGTATAGAATAGACTCATCAGCCTAATCCACCATCTCAGAGGGGCGGCTGTGGAGCAACAGGTATTGTGGCAAATGGGATTTTTTGGGCTCCGGCTTGCAAACAGCAGAGCTGCGAAATGAGAAGTCAGTTGGCCGAGTTGGAATACATTTGCTCAGCAGAAATCTGTATCTACTGCTTTAGCACCCACACAAGCCTCCGCACGCATTCATTCTGCATTTCCACCTGCTTTGTGGAAATGACAAGAAGAAAGCTCTGAAAGATTATTGAGCACACGCTGCCAGTGAGATGCAGGGTTGGCTTCTGCAGGGTTGACTCCCAAGGATCAACGAGAAATGGTCAATGATAAATGATCATTTTTATCCCCGTTTCTATCTTTTTGTGTGTGTGTTTGTTTTCTCCACCTTCAGTATCTTCCTTTCTAAAGCCAGAGGGAAAGGACCCAGCTGCAAAAAGACGCTGGATTTCAAGAGTCAAAAAACAGTAAAAAAAATCATAACTGCCTTTTAAATAAACATCAGTGTTACTGATCCCATTGTTTATGACTCTCCGTTCCAGCCCATTTCACTGACAAAAGCCAAGTGAAATTAGCGTTTGATGCCTGCAAAGCCATGGAAAGCCATAGGCCTCCCATGAAAGGGGAAGCGAGGAATAAACAGACTGATTGCACGGCAGAACTTGCGTGTCGGCTTAGAAAGAAATCAGTGAATCACAGGTTGTTTTCAGTGGGGAGAAGAAAAATCACATTCTGGGTAACCCAAGGAACGGGGACGCTGGGACAATCCAAGACGTCAGGGCTGTTGTGCAGCGCAAGGAGACCTGAGATAAATGGAAGGAGCTCCCTTTAGCTCCAGTGTGCCTGGAATAACTGGTCTGGTGCTTCTAATCCTGTCTGCAAGGACAGGTCCTTCCAACTATCAATACATTTTTAGCTGTTCTGTAATATCTCTGAGCCTGTCTTCTTTTCTTGACTCCGAATAATCCCTCTCCCAGCCCCTGTTAACTCAGCCTCTTGCAATTCCCCAACCAAGGAATCTGCAGCCACGTCCAACCTGCTCCTGGTTCGTGCCTGCTCTTTGCTAGCGGTTCTTCAAAACTGCACTTCTTGGGTCACAAAGGAATCCCTGGTCAATCTGGACCTTGGCCTGAATGTGGAAAGGGAACGCGGTGGGAAGAAAGGGCCTTTGATGTCTTATTTCATCTGCACGGTGTGGAGAGCCAAGTGCTTTAGAATAAACAAGGTGTCAGAGGCAGGCGAGCGATGGACGTTTCCCAAGCGTTCCCCTGCCTGCTGATGCAATCTCTGGTCTTGCACGTGCCCTGGCTAAGGCTGAGCTCTGCAAGGACGAGTAGAGGCAGACGTGCTGTCAATCTGGGATCACTGACATTGGAAGGGACCTCAAGAGGTCTCTAGACCAAACTACTGCTCAAAGCTTTGGGGACAGACCAAGTTACTCAAGGCTTTACCCAGCTGGGTTTTGAAAACCTATATAGCTGAAAACTACACAACCTCTCTGGGCAAGATGTTCCGATAACTGACTGTTTGCATGATGAAAAAGGTTTCATTTAGTCCAGTTTGAGCCTCTCTGATTTCAACGTGTCCATTGCCTCTTGTCCTCCTGCCATACACCACTGTGAAGAGCCTGGATCTGTCTTCTTGGTAACTTCTCACAGGTTTTGTAAGCTTGATATTAACCCCCCCCCACAACTCTTCTTCTTCTGGGATCCTTGGACAGGGATTTATAGACACATGGCAGGTTTTCTAAGAGCAAATGGAGAAGAAAGCTGTTGCTGGTGCCCTGTAATGAGGATAAAGTTCCTCTTATCACAGCTGGAATTAAAATCAAGGTCATTTTACCTCTTCAAGTTCCTCCTTTTCATCTCAGTCCTTCTCCAAACAGGCATCTGTCTCCTTGTGAGTGACCCCAGCCCTTAGGACAGCTGGGACAGCATCCCTGTCTAGTGGCCGATTCCACCCTGTTGCAATATTGATGTATTTCTTGCTGGTTTTCGCTCTTTGGGACCCTGCAGCTTCCTGATCGCTGCATTTCGTTTGTCTCAGGTTTTAGAATTTATTTCGGTGACTCCAGTCCTGATGTCTGAGAGGGGCTGAAAATAGTAACTCAGTCTGATCTTATCTGCAGCTATTAGAGACTTCAATTATGTCCTCCCGGGACTATCTGTTACTCCTAAGAAATGAGATCTTGCTTATTGTTTTCTTACCCCTCTCCCTATCCTCATAAACCTTCCAGCTATGAGTTTTGCTTTGATGAAGCTTTTTGGGAGCGAGATTGGAGTTTTATAAAGTGTAAGATAATAAGGCGTTTCCATAAGTCCAGCTATGCCTGGATCCCAAAGGCCTTGGACAGCTTTGCTCTGAGAAAAGGTAATGTTATTATCAATTTACTGAGGGAGAAACTGAGGCATGGAGTACTTTTCAGTTTCATTTTGAGAACTATTTCCACGGGGTTCTGTTGGAATAACAGTTACATGGCACATTAGGAACTCAGGGCAACCCCACCAAACATCTCACTAACCAGGGGTCCCTGTGAAAGGGCGATTGGGAATGGTAAATGAAACTAGAATAGCTCTAACTTTTTAAACCTCTTGTGCACAGCACCTCAGATTTGGGACAATCCTCATATGGCTGGAGATTCCTTTAACATTCTTACAGTCAAACTCAGCAGGAATTGTTTTTAGGAAGGGACACAGGGCAGAATTCACGGAGAAGCCACAAGAGACCGGCTGCGAATTAGGGCTGAGACACATGGAAATATTGCACACGCAAACATGCAGTGTGTAAATGTCTAAAGAACTGCAACAGATACAGAAATTCACCTAAATCTGTGTTAGGTCCTGGACTCCTTCATGGGTCCTGGCCTGGAGCTCAGCACGGCGCATTTACAGCACACAGAACGCTCGTTTTCTTGAGGTCATGACGTGGAAAGAAAGACAAATATATTAGACAAGATAAGATCAGAAAGATTAGACCCCAAACTCCAGTTCTTAGCACCTCAGTTGCTGGGATGTTTGCAATCAAGATCTACTATCTCTGGCTTGAGTCCTTCGCTAAAGTAAATACTTAAAGTAAATATTTGTAACTCTTGCGGCTGGGATCTGTTCTGGATAAATGTTTTTGCAGTGTCTTGCGCTACGATGCTTCAAAGCCAACTGGAGCCATTTGGCAGCACCCCACATCAGTTGATCACTGGCAACACCAACCACCTCTCCAAAGACAGTGTTATTAATTTTTCAGCCCCTTCTGTTGCTCATGTACTCACTTTGTCGCTCATGTACTCACTTTGCACTAGAGGCTCCTCGTGTGGAGCTTCTCTACTCATCCGACACTTCAGATTCCAATCCTGCACATCTAGAAGTAAACAGATGACGTAGCAGGACTCGCGTTCCCTGGGTCTTGGCTGTCAAGCAAAGCAGGGGGTGATCTGGACCACCAGAAGATGGGGCTTGTGGCCTTAGGTGACTGGATGTCCTTTGGCTGTGCCAGGCAGGGGCGATGGCCTCGGCATCTCCAAAATCCAGAATGAGGTGGGTGTGCAGGCTTGTGGCTTTTCGACTTTTCATCAAAACATGAATCAGCGTTGAGATTTTTCCACTTTTCTTTTTTCCCTATGTTTCCATCAAACCCGATAACAAAGAGGAGAGGATGTGGAAAGTATGACTGGATTTTATGCAATGTTTGTGACCTGGGTATAAAAGGTGTGAAAGCTCAACAACAGCGCTGAATGAGACCAGAGCTGGATCAGTCGATACCCACCATGGCAGAAATTAATATTCCCGCATTACAGACTGATCCGAATGGGACCCCGGGCAGGGCTGGAACCACCTTGGGACATGGAATAGAATCCTAGATTTAATTTGGTTGGGAGAGACCCTCAAGATCATCAAGTCCAACCGTTAACTCCTAGATTCAATCAGTGCATTGATCATTTTTAATAGGTTTCATTTCTACCTATTTTCAACACGAAAGTTCAAGGAGGAGTCACACACAGACATTTTTTGGAACTGAATTCTTCCTTGATTATTTGGGGGGAAAGATTCCCTTAAAAACCCTCAATTTGACAACTCAAATCACTTGTATCTTCAGCTGATCAAACCACAGAAAATCTTGACGCGGGGGGGACGCGCTGACTGGGTTTGGGTTTGTTTGGCTTGTTCTATAGTGGCCACTGCATTCAAAAGCTGTTTTCCTTCCACCTGCCAGCCCTCCCCCAACAACAACAAAGCCCTTTGATGTAACATTTTGGGCCAGTTTAACCACAAACAGACAAGGAAGAATCATCCAGAGATTTTGGCAAATCATAGCTGCATTTTTTCCATAACAGGCACAGTTAATGATCTTTCCATAATCCCCAGTTCTTGCAGCTCCCAGATGGTGTCTGAGCTTCACTGACCCAAATGAAGATCATCATTTTTAGTTAGTTTGCTTTCTGCGTTTTTTGGGGGGGTATCTGTGGGCTCCTACAAATTTTTGGCTTTAAAACCTATGTGTGCATTATCAGTGACTAATTACAAGGAAAACTATGTTGGCTCCATCCTCAATAATACCTTCAGAATTCCGTTTCTGAATAGGAAAACGTTTCTCCTTTTCTTCCCGATCATCCATTAAGTCTGTGTTAAGCAGCAGATGCTTATTAGAGAACACAGATTTTGTCATAAACAACTGTCTTTGGATGCCGCTTAAATTCCTGCTTTGATTTTTTAACCCAAGAAACACGTCCCGTTATTTGCTCTTCAAGGCACGTAGTGACATCTGGTGACCGAACCGCATAGAGCGAGAAAACAGGAAAATAGCGCATTCCAAATAACCACCTTGATTCGGTAACAAATCTGAAAGTTAATTTGAAGTATTTATGAAAAAAAAAACGAAGTCTTATTATAAATGCATCCTTACCGTGACTTTCTCAGTGTGTAGATGCTGAGATGTCTCTGATTTCAGTGGAACAGCAGCAAAAAACATTGTGTTCCAATCTTATTTCAAGTTTGAATAGATCTTCATAGTGGTTTTAAGTTATTAATGCACTGGCGAAGCGTGTTTATTGCTTCTCTGTGCTTCCACCTCAGCAAATACATCAACAGAAATACTTAATACTGAGCAGGTAAGTTAAATGCTCACTATGGGCTACATAAGATGCACCTTTTGCTCTCTGCTTAGGAACTGACCTATATGCTAATAATATATTGAATTTGCCAAAGCTTTCCTTGCGTCAGAGGGGACCGTGACACTTTGATGTTAAAAGGGAAAACTACAGAATGTACTTTTTACAAACACCTCCAAGAAAAGTCCGAGCAGGTAATTGAGAACTGTTAGTGAGAACCAGGACAGTGCTGACCCGAAGTAACGTGGGCTTACCCAGAATCCTCTTGCGCGTTTGGGGTCAAATAATGGGTTTATTTACCTAAACCAGAATGTTTCTCTGGACCAGGGCTCAAAATGTGCTTCCAAGGTCTGGGCAGCAGCAGCAAGAACACGCTTGTTTTATAAAGAAGGGGCCACCTCCCATCAGCAGAAAGTCCCGATTAAGCGGAATCTTCGAGGCACAGAGAAGCCTTTTTTGGGGTATTTTTCCTCTCAATAGGGCACTTTCGTTTTCAAGAGGCCCGGCAGCCCTTGTGAGAGCAGCTGATGTGGAGCAGGGGTTACTGTGGCGAGGGCGATCACACCCCCGCTCCTCGTCTTGAAAAAGCCTCCGGGAGGGCTTTTCCAGCTCCTGGTGCTGGAAGGGACAATGGGCTTGTGGCACGGGTGAGTGGCACCCACGCTGTGCTGCAGCAGCGGGTGTGGTAACTCGTGCACTGGGGTGTAGAGGTTGTCACCTTTTACTAGTTAGACTCTCACCTATTGCCACTGTCTCATACCGTTGCTGACCATGGTCTGGACCAGAAACAGAGCTTGTCTGAAGACTGTAGCAACTCAGACGGACTGTCTGCCCTGAACCGTGGCTGTTCGGGTTTCTGGCTGCAGGGAGTGCCAGAGCCTGCTGCTGCCGGGTGAGGATGGCCAGCATCCCACCCGTGTGAGGGGTGAGCAGGTGCAAGACCTGCTCTACATGGCTGCAAAGCTTAAGGAGGAGATTGAGACACTGAGGACCATCAGGGAGCGTGAAAAGGAAATCGAGTGGTGGAGTAACTCCCTGGTGTGCCACTCAGAGAGGCTCCAGGGGATACTCCCCAAAAGGTGATGAACCCCTTGCCCTGTCAGGCAGAGGGAGAAGACCTGAGACAGCCCCTGGCTTGTCGCTGTTGGACAGAGGTAGGGGACAGAACAGATGACGAGGGTTGGAAGCGAGTTCCAGTTTGGGACAGGAATTAGCAGAGCTCCTTTGGAGAGCTTTAAACTAGGCTCAAAGGGGGATGGGGTGGTAGCTGGGCTTGCATCAGTGGCACATCACTCTAGAGTTGAAGGCTGGGAGGCCTCCCATACCCCTGGGGTGAAATGGGTGTGCTCAGCTCGCTCTCTGAAATGCCTGCACACCAATGCGTGCAGCGTGGGGAATAAGCAGGAGTTAGAAACCTGTGTTAGGGCAGGAGATTATGACCTAGTGGCAATTACGGAGACACGGTGGGACAGCACACGTGACTGGCATGTGGTCGTGGGTGGCTGTGTCCTGTTCAGGAAAGACAGGCCAGCCAGGCGTGCTGGTGGAGTTGCTCTTTATGTGACAGAGCAACTACAATGTATTGAGTATTGTCCAGGCACGGATGAGGAGCGAGACGAGAGTCTATGGGTGAACGTTAAGGGGCAGGCTGGCAAGGGTGATCCTATTGTGGGTGTCTATTATAGGCCACCAGATCAGGGTGAGGAAGTTGACAATGCCTCTACAGAGAGCTGGGAGCAGCCTCACAGTCACAGGCCCTGGTTGTGCTGGGGGATTTGAACTTCCCTGATGTTTGCTGGAAGGACTGCTCGGCCGGCCAGCCACAGTCTAGGAGGTCCAGTTCTGGGCCCCTCAGTTCCAGCAGGACAGGGAACTGCTGGAGAGAGTCCAGCGCAGCCACCAAGATGCTGAAGGGAGTGGAGCATCTCCCGTGTGAGGAAAGGCTGAGGGAGCTGGGGCTCTGGAGCTGGACAAGAGGAGACTGAGGGGTGACCTCATTCATGGTTACAGATATCTAAAGGGTGAGTGTCAGGAGGATGGAGCCAGGCTCTTCTCGGTGACAACCAGTGATAGGACAAGGGGCAATGGGTTCAAACTGGAACACAGGAGGTTCCACTTAAATATGAGAAGAAACTTATTCATGGTGAGGGTGGCAGAGCCTGGCCCAGGCTGCCCAGGGGGTTGTGGAGTCTCCTTCTGTGCAGACATTCCAACCCGCCTGGACACCTTCCTGTGTAACCTCATCTGGGTGTTCCTGCTCCATGGGGGGACTGCACTGGATGAGCTTTCCAGGGCCCTTCAACCCCTCACATTCTGGGATTCCGTGAAATAATCCCCCAAAGCGCAATAGTGTTACAGATCAACTCCATGCTAGTCCAGAATGGAGAAAGATTGGAAATCAGCAGAAACACTGTTAAAGAAAGAAGCTCAACATATCGCTAAGAGTGGATACAATAACACTTCTTGTTCTGATATAATTGTTTTTCAAGAGACAAAGATGACACCATAGTTTTCAAGTACAAAACCATCATAAACTAGTGAGATGACGTCAGGAAATACAGAACCTGGTCCTGAGAAGCTACAAAAACCAGCCTTCAATTCCTGCTTTTAAAACACTCAAATCTGTACATTGTTCAAAATGGGCTTTATATTTTGCTTTAGACAAAATGGACTTGAAAATGAAATTTGGCTGGAGATGTTAAGTTCTAAAACTTTAGTGACTCACTTCTGGAATAGACTTTCGCAATTATTCAGAACATTAACAAGGCTTTCACACGCAAGTTCTTTCTAGTAAAATAGAAAATAAAAATAATCCTGTGCTTGCTAATGTTTTTCTAGGCTTTTCCATACAACATATGGGATGTCTGCTCTCCTAAATGATTCCATTTGCTCTTACAATATGCAAAAAAGTCTTAAAACCTTTTATTTTTGTGGAATTCCTCAGTTAACGAGGATTGAGATCTAAGCGCTGTGTTTCCAGGAAGGGGACGTCTACCAAGAAAACTAAAATCATTCACCGAAGGACACGAATCTGTCAAATCTTCTGTGTTAATTTGTTTTGCAACAAGGGCAAAACATGGGGAACCTCCAAGAAAAAGGGTTTAATGAAGCAACATCCAGGTACGAGGAATTCTGAGCAATCACCATCATTTCCCAACTCCACCTCGTAACATCAGACCCTGGTGGGCACCGGGCCCTGTGGCTCTGAATTCCAGGGTTTCCACTCTCTTCCCGACACTCGTATGAGAAATTCATCAAGAGAATCGCTTAATTATCAAGTATTTGTACACAAACGTTTTCCATGGGGTCAAATATCAAAGGGGGATCCAGCATTTTGCAGCTGTTGATTTTGCCAGCAAGGAAAAACGCTTTTTTGGGGGCGAGGATGGGAGTTGTGGGTACGGAGAGTCCAAGTCGGCGTTGTAAATGATTTCCATAGCGCAGTTATTGATAAAATGGATAAGAAGCACATTCTGACCAGCTTGAGAGACACAAAGCGGAGGTTTGATCTGCAGTACCTTAAATAACAGCTTCTACACCCAGAAATCCAAGCTCTGCTTGATACATAATTCTCATGGATGTTACAGAACCTCCTCAAACAAATTCAAAATGACATTGAACTATCTTATTTTTCCTATACATAATACGTTTTCAATAATTATAAATAAATACATTACAAGCATGTAATCACCTATATACACACAATACTAGTGAACCCCAAATGGCAACGAGATGGGTTTTTAAAATGCTAAAATCAATTTAAATTTCCTGTAATCTTGTTAAATTCTTGTTCTGGAATAGCAGACCTTGCTGAAAAGAGCATCTGCTTATCTGTTGATACAGAAGCGTGCGTTAGAATGGACACATGCTAACATAACTCATTTTTTCAGTATCTTCCTTGGTTTTAGAAGATTTGTTCACGACTTCAACATGGAGAATTATCATCCTCTGCAGAAGACTTTTCCTAATCCTCAATAAATTAATCAAAACGAGAAGAATAACAAAAACCACTCGACTCCTTTGGTATGTACTGCTAACTGGCTAATTTAAGAAGCAAAAATACCGAGACATTGGCACCTCTTCTTTATTTTTGTCTTTGCAATGAGTCTGTTCCTGCAGGTGGGAGGGACGGAATGAAATGGTATGAAAGTGCAGTGTGCAACACACAGTAAAACTGAGAATTAAGAATGCCCTTCAGGCATAAAAGCAAAAACTCTGCTTCTACCGCAAGATCCGCAGCTGACAAAGGTTTCTGGAAGTCAGTAGCTCTGTATTAACACTGGGAAAAAAGTATTTCTGTGTATTAGAGCAGCTGCCATTTAAAAGCATTTGAGTTATAGGCTTACCTAAAGGTTTGAAGATAAATAATGCAATGAAATTGTCTAAGTCATCCATTCTATGGCCAAGGATGTCCTGCCTGTGTTTCCTGTTCAATATTAACCTGCCGCCGACAAGCTCTGTCTGAACTGGAGTTATTTGTAGTGTAGACAGGATTAAGGGACATTCATTGACGTATCACTTGAGCAATTAACTTACATCTCCTGTAAAATGAGTTTTAGTTCCGCTCTGAGCTGCAGTTGGAGAAGAGGAACCCGCACAGTTCAGCTTTGGGGATCCCAGTGACTGCTGGGGGATTAAATCTCCTTAAATCACAATGTAGGTCCTGAACAGAGAGACAAAGTTCTCTTCAAACAGGAATTTGGGGGGGACACCTCTGCACAGCAGCTGCAGGCTCACTTTGTAGCGTAACTATCTGCCTCCAAAATAACATATTCTATATCTCCCAAATACCGTAGCTTATTCACCTTTCTAAATCCAGACTTACTCCATAGCTGCCGGATATTTTATGTACATTATGTCCTGAAAACAGGAAAAATCCTAGAGATGAGTTAAACAGAAGGTAATAATTTCGTTCTCGTGAACTGGAGCACTCGCCAGAGAACAGACTGACTCTCCCTCCCTTAACACGAATATCCAGGTCAAATTCTTCCCTTTACTTGACCACCGGTGTCAATAACCAGGCACCTGCTCCCACCCGCAACAGTGGCTCATTTGCAGCCCCGCCAGAACCTTTAGACCTTGCCAAACTGACACTCTTTCCTTGCCAAGAAATAAACAGCAAATGCTGGTTTCACAATCTGCCCCACCATAGAGACCTGCTGCGATCTCTAGCAGAATAAATCTTGGAATCTGTTAAAGATCTTCCAGCAACTTTTCATCCAAGTTATCTCCCCCAAATTTTCTCTACTATCCATATTTTGCAACGTGTTATCCTGCCATATGAGCCTTTCCTTGCTTTTTGTCACTTTTTTTTTTTTAAGCATCTCTACATCATCCCACGTCAACAGCTCTTAGGAGTTTCAGGGTTCCGTTGATCATGACGTAACGAATCGTGCAAAATCTTTTTGAATAACTTTGAAGCCCTTGCTACTGGGATTCTCCCCAAGTAACAGTAACCGAGCTCACAGCGTCCACCAACACTCCGCCTGTTCCCCGGCCTCTCAGGGGATTCCATCCTTCCTCTGGCAGCACTGTGAAGGAGGCACTCCCCAGTCGTACATGTAGGAAAGCCTGAGCTTAACCTCCTCCTTACAGAGCTTTCCTTCTTTAGCCAGCGTCTGGTGCTTTTCCAGCATGTCCTCGATGCTTTGCTTATGAGTTACTATGTACTTATTGTTGCACCCTCGGGACTTGTACTCGGTGTCGAAACGAGGGTCGTGCACCCTCTTCACGTCGATGGGGGCCAGCCAGACCCCCAGGGACACATCTTCGCTCTGCCACATGTTCAGGTAGTCCCTGCTGAGGCGCAAATAGCGCACCAGATCTGCAGAAATCACGTACCCGCCGCCCAGGGCGTAGGGCAGGTAGTAGTCACAGAGCACCCAGGCGCTCTCTTTCCACTTGCCGCCGGATTTCACTCGGCCGCGGCCGGAGAAGAAGCCCCAGTAGAGGCGCCGCGGCTCCTTGGCCCTCAGCTCCTCCACCAGCACATCCAAGCGCACGAAGGTGTCGTCGTCGGCTTTGAGGGCGAACTGGAAGTCCAGGTGTTGATCCAGCCAGACGTAGGCAGCCAGGACTTTGGCGGTCAGGTTCTCGTAGGAGTCGCGCAGCTCGGGCAGCAGCAGGAGGTCCCTGTGCCGGCTCTGCTCCAGCTCCAGGCTCCGCAGCTCCTCGGCGCCCAGCCCGGCCGTGCCCACCACGAAGCGGCTCCAGATGCCGTCGTGAGGAGGGCGTCCGGCGGCCGACAGCCACGTGCTGCGGATGATGCTGCGCCGCTCGCTGTACTTGGGCCCGCTGGTGACCAGCACGGCCAGGAAGGCGGTTTCCTCAGGGGAAGGTGGCGGGGCGGCCGGGGGGTGCGGCCCACGGGGTGGTGGGACCGCGGGCTGCTGATGCGGGAGCCCGCGGGGCGCGGGCAGTGGCCGCAGCCCCTCCGAGGTGCACTTGGCCAGGTAGAGCAGGACGGCGCCGAACAGCGAGAGGCCGCCCAGGCCCAGGGCCGTCTTGTGGCGGCACAACAGGCGCAGCAGCTTCATGGCCGCAGGGCCTCGGCGGGGCGAGGAGGCCTCGGCCCGCCCACCGCAGCTTTAGGCGGGAACGGCGTACAGCCGCCGAGAGGGGTCAAGATTCCTGCGGGAAGCCCTCACCGCGCTTCCCCGTCCCTCAGAGGTGGTTTCATGTCTCCTCCTGGACTTTTTCCTCCCTTCTCCTCGGGGAAGCGGCTTGGGGCGGGATGAGGAGCGGCTCCCTGCCTACCTGCTGGGCCTCCGCCGTGGGCCCGGTGGGTCCCGCCGCTCCGCTCGCCGCCTGCCGTGTGGGGGAAGCGGGGAGAGGCGGGGCCGCGCCCTGCGCCACGTGACCGCACACGGCGGCGACTCGCGGTGGCCATCTTAGAGCAGGGCAGCGAGGGCGAAACGCCGCCATTTTGGTTCCGGGCGCGGCGTGTCGCGCCGGTCGCGGTTTTGGGTCACGATAAAGGGAAATCGCGACAGCTGCCGTTTCAGCCTCGGGAGGGCCTGCGGCTGGCTGTGCCTCTAAGCCTCATGGTAGCTTTGGTGCCGCCTCTTCGTGGCACAGTAGAACACATCAGCCGTGTGGTGTGGTTTCATAGGGAAAACAGCCGCTGTTGTGATTTTATAGGGATTGCTAGTGGCGTCTTACGGACAAAAGGCAGAATTTAGGGGCTCCCAAGCGTGTTCACGTTTTCAGCACCCGGAGTTTCCCTTTTTTAACGGGTTACGCCAACCGCCAGGTCCTGGCAGCTGCGACGGATCTGCCAGGACCCGCTGGGAGGGAAAATGGCTGCCGCATGCCCCTGCCCTACTCCAAGATGGCCGCTCCGCGCCCCTCACGCACGCACGGCGTTGTGACGCACTTCCTGCGCCGCGCTCGCCCGGTTCCTGTCCTCCCTCCGCCGGTTCCTGCGCGGCGGGAGCGGGTCCGGGGTCGGGTCTGTGAGGGACAGCGAGGCCCGGACGGGCCTCCCGGCGGCCGGTCACCGTTCTCAGGGGCTCCGTCCTCGGGTTCCGCAGGGAAGGGGCATAGCGAGCGCCCCGGGGCTGTCGGTGAGTGAGTGCGGCCTGTCCTGGAGCGCTGGGTTGGGCTCTCAGCGAGTGTTTGGGCGTTTGGGTTTCAGTTCTCATTTCCTGCCGTGACGCCTGAAGAGCGTTTCCAGAGCAGAACTAGGCCATTTAAAGCATCTTGTCTTTCAAAGCGTTCGAAAGAGGCCACAGCTGTGCAGGCTGGAAACTTACTCTTTTGTATTTATTATTTATCAGGCTTTTTTACTCTTTCACCACAAACACTCCTGTGTCTGTGTAGGTTCTGACTTTTAGGAGATGTTTTATTAGTGGTATAAAGTTCTAGAGTTTAACTTGCGTGTGCTTTCTCCTCTTTAGGTCATTTAATCCATTCACAGCAACTTAATCAGCTGACACTTTGAATAAAAAGGGAAAAAATGATGTCAAGACAGGCCTTCCTCTGCGGTTTGGGGTCTCTGTACTTGTCCCTTCTGTTTGTATTTCTCCTAATGGATGTTTACGCGAGGCCCGCAAATAATTCAGCCCTCAAAGAAAAGGCAGCTGACAGTAAAGATGAGAACGAGATCTTGCCCCCAGATCACTTGAATGGGGTCAAGATGGAGATGGACGGACACCTTAACAAAGAATTCCATCAGGAGGTTTTTCTGGGCAAAGAGATGGAAGAGTTTGAGGAAGATTCAGAACCCAGAAAAAACAGGAAGAAGCTCATGGTCATCTTTTCAAAGTAAGTTAAGAGCACAGCCCCTCTCTCTGATTTCAGAGTAAAATTTGCACGTTTTTTTTTTCTGTAATAATTAAAAAACTTAATGATGAGGAGCTAGATAAGGTTTGTGTCAGCTCATAAACTGTCAGATGTTTGGAGGTCAGTAAATAGGATGGAAGTCCAAATCCAGCCGTACTTTTTGGACACAAGGTGGCAGAATTTGCTTTAGTTTCGTTTTTGTAACTGAGGATTAATTCTGTTAGGACAGCTTAAGTTACATTGCTGCTCTTAATGCCGGTGATGGTGTGGGGATGCACATATGCTTGAGGTAAAATGAGAAGGCTTAACAAAGCTTTTGTTCTGCAAGCTTTTCATTAACAGGGAAAAATATCAATAAGGACGTGGGATTTTCTTTCTGGTGTTCTGTGTAGAGGCAGCTAAAGGAATAGGCAAACTAGAGTGTGTATTTCATTTAGAGTAGACGCCTTTATTATTATGTCTGCTATTCAGACCACTTCATTGCTGGAATATATACAGATATTACGATTATGCTTAGAAGGTTTCATTTTCTTTATTGCTGTATGTTTAGTAGAAACGTTCGACTCGTGGTTAGTAAATTGTCTTTCACAAATTGCAAACTCCGTTTCTGCCTGTTTGTGGGTTGTCTTAGGAGGCGTAAAGCAATTGGATTCAAGATCAACTTGACTCAGATACTTACTTAAAATTACACTCTGTTGGCTGATCAGGTTAGGAAAGCTTTCTGAGGAATTTGTTCTAGACCTGCTCTTAAAGGCTGGGTGTAAAGATAAATACCATGAACCTCTGAACACCAGGGTAAGTCACAGGTTTCCAGATGCTTTGGAAACATTTTATTTCAAGACATAAAGAAAACACACGACGTGTTTTTCATCAATGACAGTTGAGGTTTTACAGCTTGCCCGCATGATATCAAAAAATCCATTAAAACCATCCAGTATTACTGAAAATCAAGTTGAAACATAGAAGAAAAGCTCCCCAAACTGTGTTTTTCTAGGCAAGGAGGTGGATGTGACTGAAGTCATTTCACTGGCCTACAGAAGTTGTTTGAACAAGTATTTCCACTTTCCCCTGTGAAATTTAGCACGGTGCAGAAAATCCTGGTCGCGGTTTGTGAAGTCTTCATTTCCTGCCCAGGGCAAGTGCTCAGGTATCTTCAGATCAAGAAAGTCTGAGAGAGGAGCTTACTTGGCATCCTTTCTTCTTCTAATTGCAAAAAAAAAGCCCCACTTGCTGTAGTCTCCGTTTAAATAGTTCAAATTTTCCTAGAATCTAAAGCAAATTTGTCTGCTGTCTGGTGTAGTTCAGGTTGTGTAGGTGTGTGTTGCTGGGAAAGGAGGAGGAAGGATATTGAAAACCATCGAGTGTATTTATGGTAACGTGGGTTTTGCCAAATCAATGGCGGTTAAGCTGGAATTCCATCTCGTGAGCCTTGTCTCTAAGGGCCCGTTGTCTTGTAAACTAAATTACACGTACTGAGCAGAGCTGATAAATTCAAGCACAGAACAAATGTGTACTTTCCTGAGCTAGAAGGGCAATAAATAGGATGTTTTTACCTTTCTCCCCAGTTACAATGTGATTTAGCTGGAAAGTACTGCTTGGAAATAGTAACTTGGCTCGCTTTGATCTAAGGAAACCAGAATGTTAAATGTTGAAGGGGAAAATGCTTCGTTTTCCCTTCTTGATTTTGGCAGCACCTGTTCCATCTCAAACCCCACGTATTTTCACCTGGTGCCACGTGACCGTTTTATTGGTCGTGCCATCGATACTGAAAAATTGCTGATACCGTGCGTGTGTATGTGGAAAGTTGTGATACAATATTTAAAACCACTAATGCTGCATTTCTTAATATAGCGAAATGTTGCAGAAGATCAGGTTCTGAGGTTATTTGGCTTAAGCTTTTAACATTTAGCTGACATTTAAAGGCAAATCACATATTTAATAATTTGAGTTTCAATGCTAACACTTCAGTGCTGTTAAGGCAGTGATGCTAACAGATAAAAAAGCCGGAACTGAGCTGGGGGTTTTTGTTGTTGTTTTCTTTGTTGTGTTTTCTTTTAACTGAACAAGAGTGGGTTTGGTATGCTTTAAATAGAATCTTCCCTCCTAAAACGTTAGTGATGTCTTTTCAGTTTTAAACAGTGTTTTATCTTTTTTTGAATAAATACTTAATGATATGCTCAAAAAACCCCTGAAAGCGTCATGGTTTTGGTTTTGTGTTTGTTCTTCAAGTGTAATTTTTGTATTAACTTTTTAAATGAAATAAGCATTAATAGGATTGATGCTTTGGCGGTGTATCTTAATACACAAAAGCAGTATTTGTGGTTCATCAGGGAGAACAGCGGATTGTCAGATTGGACATTTGCTGCTAATTTTAATCAGGTAGAGAAAGTTTAATTCTGAAGCTCAATAGCACTGAGTACAAACATCCTTTGACAAAGCAGAGTGAGCCTGGTAACTCAAACCTACTGGGGAACAAATGCATGTGCAGAACTTTTAAATGTGTTAACAATTAACTACCTGAAGGGAAGTTCTAGCCAGGTGGGGATTGGTCTCTTCTCCCAGGCAGTCGGCAATAGGACAAGGGGCCATGGGCTTAAACTCTACCAGGGGAAATTTAGGCTGGATATTAGAAAGAAATTCTTTACAGAGAGAGTGGTCAGGCATTGGAATGGCTGCCCAGGGAGGTGCTGGACTCGCCGTCCCTAGAGGTTTTTAAACTGAGATTGGACATGGCACTTAGTGCCGTGATCTAGTAAACGGACTAGAGTTGGACCAAGGGTTGGACTTGATGATCTCTGAGGTCTTTTCCAACCCAGTCGATTCTGTGATTCTGTGATTAAAAACTATCAGCTGTAACGTGTTCCAAGAGATCAAGGTTGGTTTTTTTTTCTGCTTACAACAGTCAAAGTATTAAATAGTTGGAGTGTCTTTGCACCAAGGGTATTGACATTATGTTTTCAGTGGTCGTGACAGTTGTGATACGATCTAGACAGACACAGGGAGGCGGCTCATCAGTAACTGCAGAGAGCTGGGAAGGTCAAGGTAAAAAGGATTTGAAGAGAGAAACTGAGAGGGGGTTCATGGTTTGAGAGGATGTTGGACAAGACATTTTTCTAAGTAGTGAAAGTCTGCAGCAGCCGGCAGTCCCGAACCCGGGGGAAATGAGCTGATGGGCCGTGAGTGATGTACTCATGGTTTCCTCTGCTTTAAAAAGTTACTCCAAAACATAATATTGCGATGAGTTCCAGCAAAGTGAAGCACAGCTGAATGTTTTTCACTGAGTAGTAACCTAGATATTGTAGTTACTTAAATTTAATTATGGAATAAATTACTAACTTGCTTACTCTTTAGTTCAATGAATGTACTACTTCTCACAGAGGTTTATAAATTCACTCTTTTCTGTAGCAACCCATGTTTGTTATTTTTGAATAATCAGTTGAGAAGCTGAAAAATACACCACATGTCCCCCTGACCTCGATCCTCGAATCTAATCCTCTTTTTGCTCTTCATCCATAGGGTGGATGTAAATAATGATAAAAAGATAGGTGCTAAAGAGATGCAGCGCTGGATCATGGAAAAGACAGATGAACATTTCCAGGAAGCTGTGGAAGAGAACAAAATGCACTTCCGAGCTGTGGACCCCGATGGTGATGGTAAGATGAACAATTCCTCCGTCTCCTGATGGCGTCTAAACTGGGTATTTGCCAAACCTACTGGCTGCTCTTTGGATGTGCTGTGACGAGATCCACGTTCCTTTGGGCTGTGTGTAATCACGACAGGTTTGATCCATACAGAAGACAAAAGAGCAAAGAAGTGATGTGCTCCGGTCAGCTTTGTAGTTCTGTATCCATTATTTCCTTGCAGTCAGAGGAAGTTGTAACAAGTGGCTCTGCCAGAGTTGGGATGGGGACAGCGACATTAATAGGTTATTTTCACAAGGCTTATCTGGGCTAAAGCGACATAGAAAAGTGAATTGGGTGATAGTTCTCATATTGACATTCATAAAGCTTAGTGTGATGGTTATAGTCTTAAACTAAAAGATTTTAGCACGTACTGTTTTAATTAACGTGACCCAATTTGTCATTAAGCATACTGTCGTGGCTGAGATGTTGCTCTTTCCTACAGGCCATGTGTCCTGGGATGAATATAAAATTAAATTTTTGGCGAGTAAGGGATTTAATGAAAAAGAGGTTGCAGAGAAGATCAAAAACAATGAAGAGCTCAAAATAGATGAAGAAAGTAAGTGCAGACTGTTGGTGTGTGTGTTGGCTTTTCTTTTACTTTCCTAAAACCTGAAAGTCGAAACTGTTCTTAATATAAGAAAAAAATCGAGGAGGGGTGTGTGTGCTACCACTGTTGTTTGAATAGGTGCGTGCTTGGGCACTGCAAAGTGTGTTAAAAGTTAATAGCAGATGGTTGCCTAACAATTGTTTCATGTTGCGTTTAAGTTCTCTCTAGAGAGATTAATTCCTTAGGTTAGTGAGATTGATCATTTCTTCCGTGTTACGTTTGAAACCTTCATTTGAATCTGGCTTGGTGTAAACACGGCAAGTCCAGACACTAATCTCCCCTCTTCCCCCCTCCAGAAGTGTTTAAATTTACTGTTAAGTAAAACGTGAAGCCTTTGCCTTTCCTTGCAGGAATTAGTCATTTAAAAGTAGGTTATGTTACATTTTCCGTTTATCAAAAAGCAACTAAAATGCAAATGTGTCTTTGAATTTTCTGGCAGGGAAAACACCTGTGCAGGGTGTTGGATGGCGGTGTGGTTAACTGCAGTTTACGGGAATGCTCATCAGATAAAAGATTTGCTGAATAAGGAAAGTGCGTACAGAATAGTTTTTCTACCTAGGTACCAAGCCTTGTTTGGGAAAATCAAATTAGTTATCTACCGCTTCCTGAGGATGAGAGGCACAACTCATGTTCATACCCCAGTGCAGTGTCAAAATGCTCTTTTTCGGTCTGTATAATAAAACACAACTGAACGTGCAGGTCTTTGGGCATGTTCTGAGTCTTGCTCAGAAGCACAGTGCAGTTTGGCCAAAACTAGGGACACGACTTTGTTTAACTTACACAGACAACGACGGTTTCAACTGGTGACAGTTGAGTTTCATGTAAAACTGAGTAAGAAAGGAAGGCAAAGGGAGATTGACCTGTGGCTTCCAACATTTGAGGCTGGCTACACTGCAAAAACATAAGCAAATGATTTCTTCTGCATTTATTTGTGTCCTTGGTGTAACTAAACATTGGCATTTGCAGACTTGCCCTGAGATTCATATGAAGACTCTGAAGGATTTCTTTACTCTTCACAAAAAAACGTTCTCTGAAGACTTAACTCATCATTGCAACTGGCAGTGCAGAAATGTAGATGTGACCCTGGGTTTGGTTTCTTCTCCTTGTAACTCAGCAACCAGAAGCTTACAGGAGCTGTTTAAGACAGTTTATTAAATAAATATATTATCTTTATTTTCATTTCCTCATCTCAGTTCAGTTGTTTGGTGAAAGGATATTTCCTAATGTTGCAGCACAAACTAGGTGAAACTAATAGCGGTTTGGTTCCCCTCCGCACCTGCTTTCCCTGGGAGCTGGACTGTAAAATAGCAGATTCATAGGTCACCCTTGTCTAAACAGTTGAGTAACAGGGGAAGGTATATTTTAAGAACTTTAAATAGGTTGAACATGAGAGCTTAAATGTTTTTCTTAAATTTCTAGCACAGGAAGTTTTAGATAACCTGAAGGATCGGTGGTACCAAGCTGACAACCCACCTCCTGATTCCCTGTTGAATGAAGAAGAATTCTTGTCCTTTCTTCATCCAGAGCATAGTAGGGGGATGCTGAAGTTCATGGTGAAAGAAATCATCCGCGATTTGGGTATGCCATTTGAAAATGTGTTTCTTGGCTGTGGTTTACTGCCGAACCATTTTGTTGGGTTGACGTTGTCAGGTCATTGCACTGTCATTGTCTGAAGTGTTGGCGCATCTTACTTGCTCTGTTCTACACACCTTCTACTGTCATCAGTAAGAAAAAACCAGTTTGTTAGTGCAAATGCTGGAATCTCTGCGGAGTTGTCTGTGCGCCTCTCAAGACTAAATTTGGTGTCTGATTGTTAAATGAACAGCAGAAAATGGTATGTGAGAAAGATATTCTGAATCCAACACCTGACGCTGCTTCACACTGAAGTGCATTGCAGGGTCGCTGTAGCAATGGTAGAAAAGGTTTGATTATTAGAAGGGGGGTGGTCAGTAGGTCAGAGAGGTTCTCCTGCCCCTCTGCTCTGCCCTGGGGAGACCACACCTGGAATATTGTGTCCAGTTGTGGCCCCTCAGTTCCAGCAGGACAGGGAACTGCTGCAGAGAGTCCAGCGCAGCCACCAAGATGCTGAAGGGAGTGGAGCATCTCCCGTGTGAGGAAAGGCTGAGGGAGCTGGGGCTCTGGAGCTGGACAAGAGGAGACTGAGGGGGGACTCATTCATGGTTACAGATATCTAAAGGGTGAGTGTCAGGAGGATGGAGCCAGGCTCTTCTCGGTGACAACCAGTGACAGGACAAGGGGTAATGGGTTCAAACTGGAACACAAGAGGTTCCACTTAAATCTGCGAAGAAACTTCTTCTCAGTGAGGGTGGCAGAGCCTGGCCCAGGCTGCCCAGGGGGGTTGTGGAGTCTCCTTCTGTGCAGACATTCCAACCCGCCTGGACACCTTCCTGTGTAACCTCATCTGGGTGTTCCTGCTCCATGGGGGGATTGCACTGGATGAGCTTTCCAGGGCCCTTTCAATCCCTCACATTCTGTGATTCTGTGATTAATAGTAAAATATGATAAAATATGTTAATGTTGTGTGAGGAGGGCATTAATTGCTTTGTACTTCCCCGGTACAGCAACTGTGTAAGAATTGTGACATACAGTCATCAAAGTGGAAAAAAATGGTTGAGGTTTCTAAGAAAATAATGTATTTTTTTAAATTCATAGGTATTGATACACACGGGGTTTTTTCTGTTGAGTCAGTTCTGATGCATATTTAAAACTGCTGGAGCACCTGAATTAAAAAAAAAAAGATAATTATGACTTTGCTAGTTGTTAGTTAATAAATATGAAGAGTTTCCAGCACACTGTCTTTTATGGGGGTTAATTTACCCAAATGCCAATACCAGGGAAAGCTGGGTGCAGCCGTAAGAAAACAATTAAAAAGGAAACAAAAAAAGCCCAGCTTGCCATATGGCGTGTCTTTCAGGACCAGTACCATTCTTTTTGCCTATTAGTGTATGACTGTATGTTTTCTAACACACATTGTGTATACATTGTGTTGACACACATCGTGTATACCATAGTACATCGAGTTTTCCGCTAACCAAATGTACCCGTGACACCTCTGACATGAAAGAATTTCCCATTTTTAATGGGCATTAAGCAAATCCTTTTCAGTTACTGTGTATTCCTGTTGTAGATCAAGACGGAGATAAGAAACTCACCCTGTCAGAGTTCATTTCGTTACCTGTTGGAACTGTAGAGAACCAACAAGCTCAAGATATTGATGACGACTGGGTGAAAGACAGAAGGAAGGAATTTGAGGAGGTCATTGATGCCAACCACGATGGCATTGTCACAATGGAAGAGCTGGAGGTGAGTGTTCCTTAAATACTTGCAGTGTTTTTAAAACTGACTTTACAGAACAATAGTACAACCCCAAGTTTTTTAGCCTTTGCAGATGGTTGTTACGCTTTTTATTAAAAAGGAGGGGGAGTTTTCGTAGCGTAACTGTTATTCGCAGGGATGCTTTTAGGGTTTTTTTGTCGCTTAGACACTCGTAGGGATTTGGAGTGCATGAAAGCAAGTCACAGGCTTCATTAGGTGCGTGGTTAATGAGACAATGAGTCATACTTTCAGTTACACCAGGAGTAACTGCCAACCTATTATTCATTCAAGAAAAAAAACCAACCCAAAATAAAGCAAACCAAAAAAATCCCAATGGCCAACAAACATGGAGCCCCGATGGCCTAGAAAATAGCTGAGATTGCCTGTCTTTCGGAGGTTTGGTTTGGGTTTTTTTTAATAAATATTATTTTCAGGTGTTGGTCTCATAATTGCTGACTTACGTATAGCTAAGGTTCCTAATTCTGATGAGTGCTTAGTGGCTGAAAATCATCTTCTTTTTTGTTTTAGGAATATATGGATCCCATGAATGAATACAATGCCCTAAATGAAGCGAAACAAATGATAGCGGTAGCAGATGAAAATCAAAACCATCACTTGGAGCTGGAGGAGATCCTGAAATACAGCGAGTACTTCACAGGCAGCAAACTTATGGACTACGCACGGAACGTCCACGAGGAGTTCTGACCCCGCGCTCCTGCCCGGGGCTCAGAAGCACTTTCTTGCTTTTGAAAAGACAAAATCCAACTCCCAAACAGACAGGAAGTTCCTTTGCTGCTATCTGTGTCATATGCCTACGGTGTGTTGTCCTACACGTAAAAAACCTTCCGTCCATATGCAGGATCTACAGCTCTGCCTTCGGTATGAGGGGAAAAAGAATGGCCCGTAAATAATGGCACAGGTTCTGGACTACATGGTTTGTACAGTTAATTCAGCTGAAGTTTCAGCTGCTTTTGGCTCGTTATGTTTGATGGAGGCTTCTTAACTATTTAACTCTTCTTGCTGCCCTTATAGCTGCTGACCCGTGGAAATCACAATTAAAACTGAAAGATGTTGGGTTTTGTAATAAAGGGGATTGCGGTTCAAATACTTGTATTCTGACCTCATGAGAATATCCATACATAGACTGATTGGCTGATCTTCCCATATTTTTTTCTCAATGCATCTCAAACTACTATAATTGTGTGTTATTGGGAATTTAATACAAGTTCTTCCTCCATCGCTGAACTATTTTTGGGAGCTGTGGGGAAGAACTTATTGTAAAAGTGACAAAGAAAACTGGTTGTGGTGTGACAGGTTCTGTGCTTGCTGCAGTGGGCATGGGAGAGATCCCAGATTGCTTGTCTTAAAAAGTCCAGTTTCATTCTAAAACAATAGGGAAGGTTTCTTTGAGGACTTAAATATGTTGCACAGAGCAATGGGGTTCACCCAGGTGTATGATTACTACGTAACTAAAATTCATTGTTAAAACTAGTATAATTACCTGCCTCTCCGCAAATTAACGACACTGATGAACTCATGAATGATGAAGGCTTTGCTTTTGAGCTGCTTTTGCCAGGGCAATGTACAGTCAGCACTTGGAAAGCTCGTTAATACGGCTGGTTTGGGGTAATCTCTGAAAGCATCTTGCAACTCAAGGGTCACATCCACTACTAAAACAGAAAACTTCTTCTTACTCCGGTTCCATCCTCACTGTAAAAAACCCTCTTTCTGAAGGGTGGCCTGAAAAAGCAAGTGAGATGTTATATTTGATTAAATTTATTCTCTTAATATAATGTAAATATAAGTATTGTTGTCTCTTTCTGTTCCAGTATTCCCTCCCTCCCTCCTTTTTTGTTGTGGAATGCCTTGTCTCAGAGTCTTTTTATGCCCTTAAATCTTTTTTCATTAAATACTTGTCTCCACGCTTTGGAAATATTGCTGGGTTTAGGTCTGTCAGTGAGTGGGAAAAAATATCAGCTCTTCAGAATTCTATTGATTTTTGAAAGAACTGCAAGAGAGGGATCAATTCAGTTGATAATCTCATGTTAAAATGAGTTTAGAGTTTGAGTGGGCAAGTTCTGTCTTGTCACACCTGATGATTAGAAGGCAAGTGTAGCTGAAATATGATGGTGACATTTGGAAATGTATCTGTCAATAGAGGCAAAGATTATGCACACACAGCCTTAGTTTAATATTCTGATAACATGAGCATGGAATCTCTTGAGAAATACACAGTATTTAGCCAGCAACTGCAAAAATAGTCAAGTATGTACTGTTGTTGCAGTATCTGCCACACGCCTGATAAATCTGAAGCTTGAGGAACAACTGTGAGAACTGAACTTTTAATGTATGGAGCATGGAGCTGTGCACCTTAATGTGTTTTCTTTTTCCTTGCCAGAAATCAGGATCACATTTTAACTAAGAGCTGTCAGGACTGCAGGGTGAGATCTGGAGGTACACGACATTATTCCTGTCTTGGAATTTTAGAAGTTCAAACTATTCTAGTTTGTCCGTAGTCTTATTTATTTTAAAAACAGATTCTTAAAGCATTTTCTATGCACTCAATCTTTCTCAGATTCTTGCAGGTCCTTTCCCATAGGGGAACCCTCACTTGCCTGTGATCCCTAAGGAGCAGAGTCACTATTTCTGCAGGTTAATTCACTTCTGAATGTTCTGCTGTCCCAAACAACCCTCCTTTGCATTTAGATGTAAGTTGACTGTAGATCTGCTGTGTCTGGGAGGTCTGGCTGTGTTTTTTAACAGAAATAAACCATATTTGATTACTGTAGGATGTCTTTTTTACTTGGGCCTTTACGTAAGAGTCACTCAAGTCTCTTAGAGCTGGAAGATCTAAAATTGAGATCCCAGATGAATTGTTGCTGGCTGGCACAACTGGGTGGAGGTTCCTCCGGGGCGTTGGATTCCAGAGCTAATGTGCTTCTGCAGAACAAAGTACTCAGTGTCTGGTATGTGAATATTGCAGCTTTTGCTTTCAGAAAGCGCACCTGTGCTGGAAGCCTTTGTTTCTGTGCCAGCAAGTGGCAGAGGTGACACAAAGCCTCTGCTTTGGGGTCACTTGTCTTCAGTGGCGATGCAGTGGTCTTGACATTGAGCTGAAACGGAGACTGCAAATGCTTCTCGAGCTTTTGCTGGCTCTTCAGGTCAATGCCAAGTTGACCGATCTGTCTGTGCTTCACCTTTTAAGGAGCAAACCAACGTGGGCTGCCTTTCATTTTACCCGTGACTCTCATCGTAAAGGCTTTTGGGAGTTACCTCTGTGTTGCTTTAATCCTCCTCTTTACAGTAACAAGGCTCAGCTCATTCTCCTGGCGTTCAAGGCTCATGCTTTAACGCTGCGTAGGGAGGGATGGACCCGACTGGAGCCGCTCTGCTTTAAGGATAGAAACCTCAGGATTCTTTGCAGCCTGCTGTCTTCCTGCCTACGAAGATTTGAGTTGCGATCTGCAGAAAATAAGTTTGTGAGGTGCGGGAAAAAGGATGGGGGCGTGGAGCACATGCTGGGAATTTCCCAGCACTGACATATGAATTTGTTCTGCTCACCGGCAGTGCAGAAACGCTTCTCCAGGAGTTCGCCACCATCAGAATTCTACTGGGACAGCAGGGCTGCATTATGGTAGCTGTAGGTTTCTACTTGCATTTTCCTACAGTTTTGTTCTTGCTGCTGGCAGTCGTTATTACTTATTGCTTAGGATTGAAATGCAAAGAACATCAATATCCTTTCGGTGAAAAATGCTGCAACGACTGTGCCCCTGGTAAGTGATTTTCACTGGGTGTTGGTTGTACTTGTTTGCTGTAATATCTGTCAGTTAATAATCCACAGGTGGTAAAACCAGCTTGATGGAAATATCATTCAAAATCAATTGATAAGGAGGCTTTGCTATCAGTTTAGACTGAAGAAGATTATTTCTATAACATACTAAATTTAGGAATCCTCTTTGAAAGGGTTACATGTTCTTCAACTTGTTTTGTGTGGCTCAGCTTCCCCACTGCGGCTGGGCCGTTTGCATCGTATTAGCTGAGAAAAGACAGTCGCGTTTCTGTTAGTGCCCTTTACTGATCACACAAAGCAGCTCAGAGACCTTGCATAATAACGGAAAACCTTAGGTAATTAATTCTGTCGCTAAACAGGGGTTTTAAGCTTTCTTCTGTGGCAGGGTTTAGACTAACGACTTGGTTGCTTTTGAAGGGAAAAGATTGATTCACAGGCAGATTAGCAAAGCGTAACGTGAAGAAAATGTTTGTTTCCTCCCTTCTTATCGCAGAAATGCAATGAGTCTGAATTCTGGGGTTTGCATGCACAGGGGTGTTTTATTCCACAATCTGAATGTCTCTGAAAGCTTCGCGGTGTTGAGAAGCACAAATGCAGAATAATATCAAGCCTCAAATGCTTTAACGTCTGGGATTTCATCATAGAAATGACTTAGTGGTGAAGAGTAACCACAATTTGCAGGTAATATTGCTCTTGAAGGGACAATCCTCTTAACAGAAGGGATTATTTTTAGTACTAATTGTGGTTTTAGTACTCACTGCTCACCTACAGAATGGGAAGATGGAGAACCCAAATGAAAGCAGCAGTCTGTGAGCGTAGGGATGTATTTAAGCTCAATGTGTGAAAGCCGTAGTCATTAAAGCTGTCGATGGTTCCTGTGCTGTATGGAGAGAAGCTGGTGTGTCACGGTTTAGGAAATGGAGCTGGAAACCTCTTTGGTGTTGGGTGCCCATATGGATATATATCAATACAACCGGGTTATTTCATGCCTAGTGGGCTTCCAGAATGCCAGCAGGAAGATGCTACGAACATTTATCCTTGACTGCATCACTAGTGAATTTTCTGCAAACCTGAGCAGCAGCATCTTTTGTACCTGTTTGGGGTAACTTTGGGTTAACTTGCGTGATTTATCTCATAAGGGCGGGCAGGATTTGTCATAAAGCCATTATATTGCACTGGAGATCAGACCTACTGCTATGCTAAAACTTGCATTTTTTTTCTTTATCTGTGACACTGGCTGCAAACAATGTCTAAACCAGACGAAAAGGTGGTCTGGAGGAGTGATATTTGGGGTCTGCTGGGAGAATCATTTGGGGCATCACCTCAGCTCGCAGCCCTGCTAGCCCATTTTCACTGCTGGATCTCCAGTGATGCTGTGGGTCAGAACTCGTAGGGATTCTGGCACGTCTCAGTGTTTTCAGCCAGAGTTGTAAGTGGAACCATCACTTTCCGGACACACTTTCATTCTAATGCACGAAATGAAGAGGGTTTCTTTCTGATAGCGATCAGCTTCTCCTTCTCACGCGGTCTCTGATTCAGGTGAAAGGATGAAAGACCGCTGCACGGCCACAGCAGACACGGTCTGCGTCCCCTGCCAGGACCAGTTCTTCAGCAGCGAGCACCACCACAGCTTCTGCAACAGCTGCACCATCTGCCAGACCTGTGAGTCAGCTGCAGGGCAGTCGTTTCTTGATATGAATTTGAGGGGCAATCAATCTGCGTGGGCTTTCTTACCCTTACGTGTTCCTCAAAGGCTGATGTCGTAAAATCTGTGGCCATGTCCAAAGACTGGGTTGGCATTTTGGTAGCTGATACCTCCAGGCTGCTGCTGCTGGAATTGTTAATAAACTGTTGTTTCTACAGACGGGCACCGAGTAATCGATTCTGTTTCTTTCTTACTCCTCGTCTCTCACTTGCCCTTTGTTCTGTTGTTGCTCTAGGGAAGGGGAGCGTGGAGCTGAAGAAGTGCGAGAAGACTTCTGACAGGCTTTGCATGTGTCGTGCTGGTTACATGCCCGTTGCCGGACATAAACCGGGAAGCGGTGAGTTAGTGACGTGTCAGACTCTCCAGACTCTTCCCTCCGCTTCAAATGGGGTGGTTGTTATTTCTGGTGTAAAAGCTGTTGTCATTTGTCTCCTTGATATCTCCACACAAGTGTTATAGCAGGGTAGTTGTGCAAACTGTTGCTCTGCGATTCCTGAGCTGTCCAAAATCTTAATGCTCTCCTCGTTAATACCCATAATCAGCCAGCAGAGAAAAGGGGAAACCTTGCTGGCTGCAGACTAAAATGACCCACTGAGCGTGTTGTGTTACTTCTGACCCAATGACTGTGGTTTTCAGAGCCTATGGGGGTTTTGTTGGGTCTGTTCTATAGACTAGACCACTACTATGATAATTAGTATAATTACTGTGTAGCTGTTGTTCAATTATTTTGCTAACTGAACTCAAATTCTGCCTCTTTTTTGTTTTTTCCAGTATGCACACCGTGTCCAGAAGGGTCTTATTCCACAGGGAGAAATGAGAACTGCCAGCCTTGGACCAAGTATGTATTGCTGATCCTGACATGTTCAGAGCCGCATTTTGGCTTTACTTGAGCAATCCGCCTGATTTGAAGTGTCCGTCTGCCTGCTGCCCTTTCTCTCTTCAGCTCTGCCAACAGCAGTATTCTCAGCCTTTTTGTTTTTTGAAGGTTGGGATGTTTTGTTTCTGTAGCAAAAGGTTCTCTTGTTAAATGCAGCTGTGCCTCAAAGCTCTTACATGTACAGATGCTAAGAAAAACAGTAGGTTGTTTTTTTCCAGTGATAACTTTGATTAGCTTACTTGTTCTTCACATACCTGTAGAACCCAGGAAAGGTGAAACCCAAGTTTATATTTTTAAAACAAGGGTTATAATGTTCACTCACTTGTTTCACTGAGATCACTTATAAAGTCATTACTGCGACTGTTTGAACCACCACACTAATTTATTTTACATCTCTAGCTGCAGCGTTCTTGGGAAAACTACTCTTCGACCGGGGACAAAAACAGCTGATGCTGTTTGCAGCAACCACGTCCCGCAGGCAGCGACCTCCCCGAGCGCAACTCCTGCTTCCAATCTCTCCACCACTGCCCACAGCATTAACACGTCTACTGTGAAGTTCTCACTGTCCAGACCCAGCGTGGTCCCTTTCCTTTGCTCGGATACCAACAGCCCCGCAGCGACTAACTGGGGTAAGGAGAGGGAACGGCCACTCTTGTCTCTCTGTTTACTAAGAGCTGCTTAGGAATTTTCACATAAAATGGGTATCATTTGAAATGCAATCACACTGTTTCTCTGTATTTTACACAGTCTTTCAGTGAGACATGTGCAGGATTCTGGATTTCTCACTAGTCTGGGACTTCTAGGCTTTGTGGTTCATGGGACTTAGTGAATTCTAGGTTCCTGCTTTTGAAGCTGAAAAGCCATAAAACTCCAGCCAGAACCAGGAATCTTTTCTTGCATATTCTTATTTTTTCTTTTGTTTTTTTTTTTCCCCCAGGGTCTTTATCACTGATCCTCATTTGTCTGATATTGCTCATGGTGAGTGGAATGTCCATCCTCCTGTTGATTATCCAAGCAGCTAAAAAAGGGACCAAGAGGAAGCCTTGTAAAAACAACCATCAGGGTGAGTTTCTGTTGGTGGGGGGAAACATATTGGAAAGAGAATAATCAGCGCCCCCTATCTGAACTTTGATAATTGTTTCAACCATAATTCAGTCTACCTGGTGAAGCAGCACAGTGCCATCTGCAGTTCATACCAGTGGTTTATCCTCTAGTTAGTCCTGATGCACTGGAGGTTGTGGTGTCCCAAGTTTGTGTTCCTATAGAACATGCCATGCAGAAGGAGTCTCTCTCTCTTTCTTCCATTTTTAACTCCTTCTAGCTTTTTACCACCTTGGTCCTTGCAAAAATGATATAATGATTTTGTGTGGGGATTTTGACTTGGTGCAAAGAAGATTCAGAATCATCTTTTAAAGAGTATATTGTGAACTTTTTTGCTTACATAGAAGTGAATTGTCTTGAAGTGTCTCCTGCAAACCCAGGGCTCTTGAGTCAGCCCACAGCTGCCTCACGTTCCATTCACACAGCAATGGTAAAGTCTATTTTCACTATTCCCTATACTTGGTGTTTCCTGACACTGACTAGGAAGACAAGCACTGACCCAATGTCACTCATAGGTGTCATCCATGAAACCAGAAACGTTCCCTTTTCCTGCCCCTTCTACTCTGTACAGTATTTGTTTTATTATCTGTCTTTCAGAAAGGAGCTTTCGAATTCCTATCCAGGAGGAACACGTCGACTCCAATTCCAGTCTCATCAAAAACTGACTCTGCATTATGTTGCTGTTCCCTGCGTTTCTGAGCCAATTGATTGTAACAAGTAATGAAACAGAACATTCTGTGGCTATAAAGACGTGGGTATCTGTAACTGTTTAATTGCACTTCAGTTCCCATGGGTCTTGTTGAGCGGCCCCTTTGGCATGAGGACCCATGGGAGCAGCTGTTCTTGGTGGAATCGTGTGATTATTTCTCTTAGGGTGACCCTGTGTTGCCAGGACTGAGAGGACGTTGTCCTCTGTGCATTTCTAGCCAATTCTGTATGTAGTCATAGGAATTTGTCTCTTCTCAGTGCAGGAATCTCCAGCGTTTCAGTCTGGTTCCCAAATGAACTTTCCTCTCTCCTGATGGACCCAGCCAGCTTCCTTTGTGCTTCTATTTATACAGGTTATTTGTTCTTGGTCACGCTGAGTGGTGTGTGTCAGCTGTACCTCCCGAGGCAGTTGTCATCGCCGCTAACTCTCGTGCTGGCCATGCACCGGAATTGCACCTGAATTCTGGTGCAGGCCATTAAGTCACTGTTGAGAGATGGTGACTCAACGCCACTTCTCTCTTTTCTGCGTTTCTTCAGACACTGAGAAAAACACAAGATATTCAGCAGTGTCCCCATTGTCAGGCCAACGAATGGAATCAGTCATGATCACCAGGTAGCTCCAGATCTCCAAGTGTTTGGGGTTCTCCATGGAGATCTTCACATGTGTGGAAAACAGAATATGTGGGTAGCCAGAAGGCAAAGGGAATGGTGATTTCTGATTAGAACGTTATTAGTGGAAACTGCAGTTCAAAATGGGGGTAGAGAACCACTTGTCTGCACTGTAAACTTCTGAGGTTGCCACGTCTGACTGACGTTTCACCCGTGAGCCCGGCGCAGCCAACACGCCGTGCGCTTCCTCGTGCTGGACGTCCCGTTGTGCCAAAATACCGGCGTGGCTGTCATCGGCAAGTCGAGCTGGAACATCTCTGCTGCAAAGCTGCTCAGCTTAAACCACTTTGGTGAGACTCGATTGCTTGCTGTGGGTGTAGGGAGAAACCCACAGGCACGTTCGGTTCCAGACAGTGTCTGGATTTGGGGGAAGTCTGTTTATGTCTTGGGTTTAAGAGCATCTACATGAACACTTAGGGGTTTTTTCCTGCCGATAAATGATGATTTTGTGATGGTTTAGAAGAGTATCTCCGTAGATGTTCTCTGTTGCTGACAGCAAGAGCTGACTTCTTAACCCAGTGCTGACTGTCTGGGCCTTCAGGGGTTGTGTTTGAGCAAAGATTGTGGATAGATGCCTCAAATATGCTCTGACAATTCATCCCCATGATCAGCTTGTGCATGCTGGAGCCTGCACTCAGGACTGGAGGAGTGTTCTTGATTTGGACTCTGTGCAGTTAAAATACCCGAGTTGGTTGCCCGTGCGCTGTATGAAATGAATTTTACTTCTGTAACATTTTTTTCCACGAGTTAATGGGTCTGTAGTTTTGGAAAGCATTCAAGTTTCAGATAGCAAGTTTAAAATCTAATGGGTCTGAGAGCAACCTGGAGTGTAATTGTGCATAGCTTTTGATGTAATTTAAATACCTCAGTGTAAAAGTTCAAGAAGGGGTAAACTTGAAAGTTCTAGAAGTGTTTTTCCTCAGTAAATAACTCATTAGAAATGGGTATTTTATGTACACAGCGCCAATATGCAACAGGGAATGTATTCAAGAGCACAACTGGTGTCTAGAAACATGTTTTTAAACATATGTTTTCTTATATGTTATACATATGGTGTACTTAGCGATGATTTCCTATTTTGAAGCGCATATACAATGTATATAAACGTTTGTATTATATACGAGATGTCATAGTGACTTATTGAAATAAATGGTGGTGGAGGCACCTGTATGTTGTGTGTGACCGGAGGGTCCAAGCGAGCACAGAGCTCGCCCGGTGTGCGCGGTTCTCACGGCAAGCAGGGTCACCAAATGGCCGGTGCTGTGGGTTGGCAGGGTTTGGGTTCTGCCTTGCCCTGTGTTCCCGTGCGACCGAAGGAAACTGCGCGTGGTGTTTTGTCTGTAAGTCTGCCCTGGCAGCCGTTCCCACCTGAGTTTCTGGGATGTTGAAGGTGATGAGGCTCAGCCCCTTTGGAAACACTGTCATGAATGTGAACACAGATGTGCTGTGGTCTAGACGGTGTCATCTTGCGGTGAACTGGATGGCAAAGCGCAGCGGATCAGTCTCAGAAACCCATTCCAGGGAGCACCCAACGCATTCTCAGAAACGACGCTTATCGAGCTCGTCACCTCAGAGCCAATAAAGCAAAGCGCCGTGTTTCCACGTAACTGCGTGAGGTGCCGATAACTAACGAGCTGTTGGAGGTCGTGGGCTGGAGGATGAGAACGCAGATAAGCTGTTGGCTTTCCAGACGTGGCCTCATCACCTGTTTCTACGAATCTGACTTATTTTCTGCCCTCTGGCAGCTGCACAGGAAGATGCCCGAGTGCTCTGTGGTTTTGTGCCTTCCTCCAGCCTCCCGAATAGGAGATTCCCCACAAACCAGGGCATGGATGGTTCCCCGTGCCTGCGGGAGGGACCGATGCTGGCCTTGCAAGCAGAGGTAGGGTAGCTCAGGACAAGTTGCATTTGCTCCTCAGCATCTGGAGAACCCAAGACAGATAATTCAGCATCCTGTGTGGCCAAAGGTCTTTCCCAGCGAGACTTGCAGGCTATAATTACTGTTTATCTGCTAACACATATCTGTGTTGCTGTGGAACTGCATCCACTCCCTGTGCGGAGATGTATAATCCCATCAGAGGAGTTAAACCACAATAACATTTGATAGGAGTTGGAGGCACTTATGCTTTGATTTTTTTGAGGATTTGGGTGTTGGTAGATTGCCAGTTTAAATATATTAATGTACACAAAGGAATAACGGGGTTTTTTTTGTTGCCATGTTCAGTCTTGTCGGTCTTCTGTGTAAAACCTGCTTGGATCTTTTTGTTCCAGTCCTCCCTAAAGTGGCAAAAACTAGTTAAAAATAGGCAGAGAATCTTGAACAAATTGGCGCTGCCTTCTGCCCACGCTTGCGTTCCTACGGCCAGAAATGAAACTTCCCCTTCTCAAAGGTGCGGGCTGCTGTCACAGAGGAAGTTCCTGCTTTTGAACCATTCGAATTTCCCCTTTTTCAGGCCCTTGAGAAAGAGTTGATGTTGTGCAGCTTCGTCTAAGCTGATAAAGATAGGGCTGTGCTGGAAACTTTTTCCAGTGTAATATACCTGAGGTGTCAGACTTTTTATTCTGCAAACCAGTGCTAACTCTGGTGTTAGTGTGAACTGCATTGGCGTTTAGACTACTTGGGAAACCTATATGATTTGGACATTAAATACATCTTGGTTGCCATGGAGCCACTTAAGCCACAAAAACCAGGTGGAAACCCAAACAAAACCCCAACCCTTCTTGTCTTTGGGCTTCCTATCCATGATATTTTTCCCCCGCGTATGAGGCCGTCATGTTTGGCTGCCCGGAGTGTTAACAAGGCTATTGGTTTTGAATGGAGGCTTGTTTTGCTAATTACATTGCTGCATTCGATTTTGGAGAAGAATTAGGACAAGGAAAGATGATATTTGAGAGCCACGTTGGAAAAAACGTATATAAATGAGTTGGGTTTTGCAGTTCTTGAACACTCCTTTCTGATCTTGTAGCTCTTGAATGCTCCTTTCAGACTGTAGATTTAGCAGATAACATGTTTCTGTAGTTGTTATAATCTATAAAAAAACCACACCGCAGGTCCATAAATTTATGCTTTTTATGTTCACTTCCTCCCTTGTCTTTTTCTTTTGTTGGTTTTCCCCTACCAGTACATGACAAGTTTCTGCATGGCTGCGCAGATCCTTTATCTCCTACGTCTTCTCTTCACATGCTCCTGTGACTTTGAAGAGCATCGCGGTGACTCAGGTTTGCCATGAAGAAAGGTCACACCTGCTGCTCTGACGCGGCGTGGGGAAGGAAACACACTGCTCAGTAGCGTCAGGGACTTGGGGATTTTACCTCTGTCTGGTTTGGTTTCCCTCTGAAATGTCAGTTTGTTGCTCCCCGGTCTCCGCTCCGTTGGGATTGTCCGCAAGGAGTCACCGCTTGAGGTGGCCGAGATGTGCAAACGTCCCTGAGGTGGCGGGGACACTCGTTCCGTGGGCTCCAGGGCTCTGATGTGCTGCAGGGTTCTTGCTCAAAAGAAGCATCCAGGTGTCTTTGCAAAACCTGGATTGTTTTGGGGTGAGAATTGAACTTGCTTCAGGAACCCACATGTGGCATTACGAGTCACGTTTCATGTGTGGTTTGACTCCTGTGCCCTGAGCTGTACCAGGCAGGGTGTGCAGGGTGGTAACTCTGCCTGGGTGACAAAAGAGGGCGGGCGAGATGGGCTCCACAAGCACCCCAAGATCTGGAAACCATGGGGCAGCCAGTCCTGCTCTCTTCAGAAACCCAAGCCTGGCCTAAAGCTCAGCAGAGCTCAAAGGAACACAACGATTTCATCTTCTAGTTTCAGGCTGCAGATAAATTGTTTGTCCTTAATATATATATATATGTTTTAACTTATTTTTTAGTGTTCCTCTGTGCTTTCTGCAGCCCATCAGAGCTGCTGTTCTACCACAGGTTCCCTGGTGCGGCAAATCACCTTGTGTGGGTAGCACCTTTTATAGCTGTCATGACATAGTACAGGGCTCTTTACTCAAAGACCGACTGATAGTTGTTTCCCAAGAGCACAGACAAGATCCGTACAACAGTACGGGGATCCTGCAGCTAGCAATGGAGTGGGGTGAGAATGACTTATGAGGTGGAGCTTACATGGCAATTTATACATCGACCAAACTATCATTAGTCATTCAGAAATTACGTAGATTTCATGTGAACCACCTCTTACTTGCAATGGAACCATATGGTTTCTTTGGTCACCCATTGTGGGTAATCAGCAAAATCTCAATGTCAGGAAACTGAATACTCTCCTGGGTAACATTGACGTTAAGGCCAAGGGATGTCAGCAAAGCCACTGGACTTGCAAGAGCTAATTACGTGCTTGAGCAGTAGTTATGCTCATTTGTTGTTGTTGTTGTTTTCTTTTTTCCCTTTGTTCTTTCCAAAAGGTTCGTGATTTGGACAGTTCAGCAAACTGGTGACTCCAGTGGCCCCAAGCAAAAGGAAAGTGTAAGATGAAGCTCCTGGTGATGCGTATAATGCTCAGCTCCTGGTGATGCGTATAATGCTCAGCTCCTGGTGATGTGTATAATGCTCAGCTCCCGGCTGGGTGGCCTTAAGGTGGGAAAAAGTAGAATTCACAGCCAGTTTTGTAAATACTCTCAGGAATGTGTGCCCTGAAGGCAGGGGTGCAAGTTGCTCCATTGGTACTCTTCAATGGGTGGAAGAATCCACTGATTCTTCCTTCCAATCTGATTCTTGAGCACTCCATGTATAATTGAGCACTTCAGATCTTACTAATGAGCACAAAGTCATTAAATAAGGTGACATATGTCTGTTTCTCCATCTGCACAGTAATTGTATTTTACATTACCCTTGCAGTGTTCTGTGTGCAGGCCAAGGTAGCACAGAGGAGGGAGAAGTTTTAGATCTGTAACCTCTTTTCTTCTGTTCCATCACTCTGTGCACTTGTGTTTCAGCATTAATCTGCCCTGAGCTTATTTGTGGGTATGGGAAGATGTAACTGGAAGAGAGTCCCTTCTTCTGTGGGTTATAGGAGGGGGAACTGTTGCTTATTGATGACTGAAATAGGCATTTTTTTCTACCAATAAGTGCAGAGAGAGCTGGAAACCATATGGAATCCGGCGGCAACATGGAACTGGGTGGCACTGACGGACATCACCTGCAGGACTGAGCAGGAAAGGGTTTGCTGGATGAAACGTCACTACCTGACATCAGGGACACGTAAGGTCAGCTTTAAAAAGCCCCAAAAGCCCCAAAGATCTTAAAGCCAGATAGACAAGTTGTCTCTGAAAGGTCACTGCTGACTCGAGAGATTTAGATGTGGCGCGTACAACTCTTGCCTGTGATCTGACTGTGAATGTTCCATCATCTGGCAGCACCTGTGCGCAACCGCACTGCTTGAGCGAGAATGAAAACACTTAGAGATCAGTTCAGAAAAAGACAACTTTCAAAAGAAGATAGAGGGAAATAAATGATTAGTTGCTATTCCGATAAACAGCGGGTATCAGGTATCACATACACCAATCGCCTGCAGCCTTTGCCAGGTGTAGGATCCCTCGTGTACCACCTGCCAGTTGTCTTGGTGGGAGTTTTGGAGGTTCTTTCTCTATTGCTGTGTTCATGATGCTGTTTAAGAGCCTGACTGATGTTCATATTTGGTATTCAGACAGTGCTAGTGAGTAACGTCCATCTCTGAGCTTCAGGCGAATGGCCAGTTCCTCCATTGGGAACCAGTACTTGTCCTTGTCCTTTCCGATAGGCACAGTGCTGCCTGTCACTGCTGCTACACTTCTAAGGATGAAGAATAAAGCATTGGGACACTAAGCGTGGTGTCTAACTTAGAGACCAGGTGTTCTACCCCTGAAGTCTGTTGGTTATAGGATTACCCATTCCAGCTATTGCTGGGAGGAACAGTTCTTGTTACCAAGGCAGGAATTCTGGCCACAGGCACAGTAAGTGGGGAAGCTTCGTGTGCTCCAGCTGCTCCTTGCCCCGTGTTGTGACGAGGAGTGTTTTCAAATGGGATTGCAGCCAGCACGCCCTGGGGTCAGTCTTAACGTAACCACGTCGTAAGGGTCGTGAAACGAATTCTCATTATTCCTATAAAAGCCAGGGGTAATAAAAATACCCTCGAGTTGGTCAGAGCTTGTGTGCAACTCAGAAATCGTTATAAGTAACGGGTCTGCGGACTGTTCAGCGGCAGAGCGGTACGGGCTGTGCTGGCGTGCAGAGCTGTGTGGGAAGAGGAGGGGATGTCCTGTGTGGTAGGAGCACAAAGTAGGAGGCTTTTAGTTTTCGAAACTTAACAGTTGGCCTTCTAGGGGCATTACGTGGGAAAACTGTTGGCAAAGACCTGTGTATTTCGCCTGTTCGCAGCCAATTTGCACATCAGCTTTTGATAGAAAGGCTTCATCTAGCACATCTCGGAGCCCAAGCAGCTGTGCATTGGACGTTTTTAGAACTAGAAGAGTCTCTTGCGTACCAAAGCTATCTGATTGTTTCCAAGCTGTGACAGGAACACAGGGGGATCCCTGGGTAGACCAAAGACCAAGTGAAAAGTGTGTTGACTGACATACCCTGTGGGTCCATAGGTGAATCTTTAGGAAGAAAGTTTAGAGGAGTGATGGTGTCTATGTGGGGAGTTCATTCAGCTTCATTGGCTGCTATTAAACTAAGGAATTAACTGAGGAAAGCAAGCAAGCTGTCTACATGTAAAGCAGAGATGGAAGTTCACATATGTGTCTGTGTAAGGCAAGACATTTGGGAATTGAAACCCAGCAGCAGGTAACAGCTCTGTGCCTATGTGCAGTTTTATTTTCTTGCCTAAATCCCAAGAGCCTGGGGGTCAGAGGGGCTGTTTCTGTCTCTAAAGAGCCCATTGTAGTCACGTTCAGTTTTGGTACCAGGGCTGATCTTGCAGCCTCCAGGGAAGACAATGTTCTTTCTCTTGATTTCATGGTGTCCATATGGAATTATATCACCTCTGGAAAATAATTCAAGAGTCTCTTGGTCTAGAGTGAGAGAGGCTGAAAACAATTAACAGAAGCAGAAAATCTGAGTGGATGGTTCAACACTATACCTTGCAATCTGAGAATTAAATCCTTGAAGGTTTCTAAATTCTTAGGAACTCTAAGAATGAAATAGTTTGAGAGTGCTGAGGCTCACATGCTAATTTAATCCCAGAATCCCAGAATGTGAGGGGTTGAAGGGCCCTGGAAAGCTCATCCAGTGCAATCCCCCCATGGAGCAGGAACACCCGGATGAGGTTACACAGGAAGGTGTCCAGGCGGGTTGGAATGTCTGCAGAGTAGAAGACTCCACAACCTCCCTGGGCAGCCTGTTAATTTGCATTAATTTTCAATATCGACTTGCAAAATCCTTTGAAAAATCAGATTACATGACGCTCCATGTTGCCCTCAACCTGCTGACCTCTCATGAGAGTCACTGGCTCGTGGTTGCTGAGCTCTGCTGTTCGAAGAATCTGATGATGTAAAAAGAAATATCCTCCCCGCCCCTCGAGAAGCAGGAAGAGTGCAGCCACAAAAAGCGGGGTGCCCTCCGCAGCGGCGGGAGGAAGAGCACCTCTGTAGGGAAGCCCTGATACAAGCCCACCCTCGCGTGCTTTCGGGCTGCGCAGCTCAAGACATGACGGAGCGGAGGAACAGGGTCGCTCGCGTCAGGGTTCGAGCTTGTTTGCTGCTGCTGGCGTGTCTGTGGCTGTGGCCACAGCAAAGCCTGGGGACAGCGTGCCAGGATGGGGAGCTGAGGATAATCCGTAAAGACGAAAAGAAATGCTGCCCCAAGTGCAACTCAGCCGCGGGTAAGGGAATGATGTGTCTGTTTTCTTTCTGTTTGTCAGTATTGCCTTGTGCCAACCAGGGTGATCAAGTGTGGAAGAGGGGTGTGTGTGTATGCAAACGTATCTTGAGTAACAAAACAAACTGGCAAGGGCTTCCCTCCTGCCCCTTAAATTCACAACGTGCCTTGGCTGTAAACTTCAGAGTGGACTCATGTTTCAGGTTTGTTATGTGCTCATACTTGTCATTCTGTAGTGGGAAAGGGAAAGCTGAGTTTCTGTGGCTTCGTCTTGCTCACAATGAAAGAAGATGTTCACTTAATGCTGATTCTGAGCCCTGGCTCCATTCAAACATGGTTTCAGAGGTTGCCTGTGCCCTTGGGACCTCAGAGGGAATCCAGGGAGTGATGCTCTTGGTGAGGATGCCCTTTGCAGTTTGTCCTTTGCAGTTTGCTGTCCCCGAGAGCAGGAAGCATCACCCTTCAGGTGCTCTGCTCAGCTGAGCTGTGCTTGTCCCAGGGCTCCATGAACAGCAAGGTGATCAGTACTTTCAGCAGCCTGTTCTAACCTGTGTCCTTGCCTGACCTGAGGCTGGTGGTGAGATGATAACGGGTTCTCGTAAGTAAAATTAAGATGCTCAAGGTGGAACAAGTGAGATGCAGGACTGACTGGGTGACGCTTCTGTGCCTGTTGGGCTGAAGGACAGAACAAGTGATTCTAACAACCCTTCCATGGTCCCAGGTGCAATCAAACTGTTCTTCCTGCTTTAGTGGGAGACAGAGCTGAACAGGACGCAACATGCATCTTGTTGATATGACCCACAGTGAGGAATACACCTTTTTTCTCTCTGTTTGTCCTGAAACAGGGTTGCTGCAGGTTTCTAGCCAGCGTGGCAGTGTTGTTGTCCCATGGGTTAACAACAGGACTGGCCGAGAAGTTGAATCTTTCATAGAATCATAGAACAGTTTGGGTTGGAAGGGACCTCCACAGCTCATCCAGTCCAACCCCTGCCATGAGCAGGGACATCCGTAGGTGGACAGCAAGAGTCCTCAGTCGTGTGGACACCCCAGGGGATTTCCCTTCCCACTGAGATAAAGTCACTCAGGACGAGGTAGGAGAGTCATTGGTTGGGGGGATCAACTCCAGACTCACCTGCTCGTGATACACAGGAGAAAAAGCATCCCTGAGCTGTTTCATTTTTGCCACCAGACTTCATTAAGTTCTGGAGGCTGGTGGGTGGAGGAAGATGTGGGCAGTTCCCTGGTGGCCCTGTAAATTCCGTCACCGACCTCAGGAAATCATCTTTGCTTGATCTTTGCTGCTCGCTGTGGGTTTTTAAATACACCATTGACCTTGGCAGCATTCCCCTCTGTATTTTTTTGGTTGAACAGCACTTTTCCCTAACCTGCTTCCAACTGCCTGGCGCTGTTTACTGCTTGGACCAGTATATGTGATCAGTACTTTGTTTTCATGAACCCAGCAGCCTCTCAGAATTATAGGTGATATTATTGGAGTGTAGGCAAGTTCACAACAGAACTCTTCTAGAAAGAGAAGGATGGGGTAGGAAGGGTGCTGGCTTTATGGCTTGGATTGAGACCCACTTCTGCCAACAGAGTTTAGCAAGCAGGTACTGGTGGAAATTTCCATACGCTAGACTTTATCCAGTATACATGGGGGTGACATCCTCCTGGTATCCATTTTTTTTCCAGCAGAGCACAGTAAAGAAGTATTCCACCTGTGTCAGCCAGTTAAGCCAAACGTTAATTTTTGGCCTCCATGGCAAGGCCAGGTCTAAGTTCTTTCTTCTTGGCAGGAGACAACCCATGTCAAGACATCACGGACCAGGACTGCAGATGCCGCCAGGGTTACAGCTGCACCGATCGTTCCTGTGGCTACTGCACAAAACTGCCCGAATGTGCGGAGGGCGAGGAGCTGGTTAAGCGCGGTAACTAAAGTCTAAAAGGCAGAGTTCAGTATAAGTGTCTGGCTGAGCAGCAGGCAGTCATCTTCGCTTATTATAACCTGCTTTTGGGAAGGCTCACGATGCGGAGAGAAGTGCCATTTGTACCCTGGCCTCTGACTAAAACCTCTGCGTCCCTATTTTGTAATTCTTCCCTTCCTAAATTGGAAATATTCGCTCTCCTGCTCAGCCTTGCAGTATCGCTTTTCGTCCAAGCTGCTACAACTCTCAGTAGAAAGCTCTTTTATTCTGTGTTACCTATTAACTTCATGCCTGCTGCTGTCAGATGGAATTTTCTATACCTCTTCCCCAAGGAGCCCACCCATATGTGTCCCAAAATGCAAAAAGGTGGCAAGAATTGTGTAGAACTGTTTCTCCGGGGGGTGATTGATAATGCAGAAAGAGCGCAGAGGGAATGCATCGTGCTTTAGTCTGTTCTATCCCCATCTTTCTGTGAAGCTACTGATCACTAATAATTCCTGTTCTCTTTTCTTCCAGGCACTATAGACCTAACGTTCGAATGTAAACCCTGTGAGATAGGAACCTATTCCAACGTTAAGAACGGCTGGTGCCGAAACTGGACTGAGTATGTATTTATTGACACTTCGGAAACTTTGGAAACAAATGTTTAGGAAATTAGGAAATAAAATGTTTAGGAAATTAGGAAATAAAATTGAATCAAAGACAAGATACCCAGTGAGATTAAATGATTATTTTTAAAACTCAGCAATAGATGGTATTTCTCTCTCCATTTGGCTTTATAAATAGTAGGTCTCAAAGCAGAATTCAAGACAAACTGCTGTGTGTTCAACCTTCTTCCAAGTCCAGCTCAAACTGATTCAAAATTGTTCCAAATAGGGGTATCGATTGAAACAAAGAGGCTAAAAATTGTGCATAGAAACAATTGTGATGTAGTGTTATCTTGGTTTAACTGCACTGCTATAAAAGAGAAAAAGGAGACAAGTTGTGGAAGGAGCCAAGAAGAGGAATGGAGGGGAAGGCAGGAACACTCTAAATGTGACTCTTGTTCTTCTTTTAGTTGTGAAAGATCTGGGTTTCTCACAATCAAGCAAGGCAACAGCACACATAACGCAGTGTGTGGTTTCCCTGGTAAAGATTTGGAGCAAGGTACCTTCTCACAATAATTTGTTTCTTTGAGTCTATAACTTTTCTCTGCTTCTTCAGTTGGTGACTTGCTGTGTAGTTATCACCCAGAGTTCGCTATCGTGAAAATTTGCTTTGAATATTACTGGTGTGTTTCTTGCAATATTAATACAGGTAGATCTAACGGGCAAAGATTCCACCATTAAAGCACTGTCGGTAATAAAGGCAGAGAAAAGCCCAACAACTGTCCTTAAACAGAGCGCACTTACTGGGCAAATTATCAGTTTTCCGTTGAACTGCGCTTGCTAGATCTGCATCTCAGTTTTATTGTTAATACCCACACTGTTTTTTTCTTCCTTGGAAAATTATTGTCCACGGAAGGAGGAAATTAATCTCAATTTCCTTGCCTTTCCTTTAACAATAGTCTGTGTGTGTGGTTTCTTCATCTTTAATAAATACATTTAATTGCAGCTCCGATGACGACTGACTCTCTCTACACCACCATCCTGGCCATCCTTACTGCAGTGGCCGTGTTTGTTCTCATCCTGCTCACCTTCCTCTTGCATTTCTGCATATGGACCCTGAAGAAAGAGAAATACCCCGCAGTTGACGGTAAGTTCACCTTTGTGCGCTTTTGGGTGGCTTTTCAGAGCCAGAATGGAATAAATCAAGTAGAATGAATAGAGTAAATGCGGATTTACTCTCTGACTTCGGGTGGGTTGGTTTCACTAAGGTGCATCACCTGCATCTTGGTCCTTTCCTCCAGAGAGGGGACGTGTTGGTGAAGACCAGGGGCAGCTCACAGACCTCTTGTATGTGCGGTGCTTTTGCTTGTTCTCACTGCAGATCTGGAACATCACTTCTCTAGGCTGCCTCTGGCTCGACAACTCTCACACCAGAGGGAAGAGTCCTGCAGCTGCCAGTTTCCAGAAGAAGAACATGGAGACAAAACACCCGAGGAGAAGTCTTGCTACTTCCACACCCAGAGCCCGCAGTGAAAAGAGATGAATTGGGATGTACTGGAGAATGGGGAGATGAGCTCAGCTTTAAGCAAAAAAAAAAAAACAAAGGGAGGGACTGGGTGTGTAAAGCATCATTATATACATTATTATATCATTTATTTTCCTTCTCTTCTGTAACTCAGCAATCCTGGGTACTGAATACTGAGTTACAACAGGTTGACTTCTGAAAGGGTCAAATGATCACGCCGTCTACAGAAAGATGTTTAATGGTCTCTTCACCAGAGTTTATAGAGTAGGAAAAAACAGCGGAAAGCAGAGAAAAGCCCAACATTTCTTCTCGATGCTTTTTAATCAGCAGAACATCTGCTGGTGTATCCTAGTGTAGCTCCAGTGACTTGATCAGCAGCTGAAAGGTATTCTCCTTACTGAAAATTGTACTACGGAGGATATTTTTACATGTTAGATTAACGCTTTTTCAGTCTTATAGAGCTCTAACATGGCTGGAATTAACTGTCTTGCCTGAATTTAAAGGGGCAGCATTTTAGCTGGAGTTGGTTGCTTTGTGTGACTTGACACTGATTTCAAATAAGAATTTAGCCTGTGGCTTCAACTAGTTGAAACTTGCCTTTTTTATATGATTATTTTCGCATTCTGTGACTGCAGTAATAGATTGAAAGCTCTGGATTCCTTCTGGGGAAAGCTGCTTGGAGCAGACTCTTCAATGACTAGATCAGCTCTGGGTAGAAATGCGGTTTGACTCAGCCTTCACATGGAAGGTTATAAATATGTTGCCGTGCAGCCATTACATCAGCCTCCTCGCAATTCCTTACGGATAACGCAGCCAGCACAGGGCTCCTAAATTAAATCCTAACAGAATAATGACATTTCTGCTAATCACCTTACTGAATACTCAGAGGGGATTATTCCGAGTTGGAACACCGTGCTGGTTTAAGTAGGGCTCTGTGACATTACAATGGCTGCGGAGCAGAAGTTAGTGCGTCCCCAGATGTGTTGCAAAAGCCGAAGAAGTGGGACAGTGTTGCGGTTTAATCCATGGCAGCTGATTCCCACGCGGCCACTCGCTCACTCCCCGCGCTGGGATGGGGGAGAGAATGGGAAGAGTCACACTGAGAAAACTCATGGGTTGAGATAAACACAATATTTTGTGTTTCCAGTGCAAATCCCAAACTTGGCCCCGCACTTTCTAGCTGCTATGAAGAACATTCACTCTATCCCACCCTTACGCCTTACCTTCATGTAGAATAGGAGCAGTGGTATTTCTCAATACGGAAAGGATGTTATGCATGTAATTAGTACTTTCAATGTATTTTTGCCTTCTTTGATGCTCTTACTGTTAATTCTTGTGTTACTGACAGCTTTTCCTGTCCGTATCCCCACGTGAAATTCACTTTTCAGAGGGTGAGTTTTCCTCTGTTGCTTTGGGAATGGTGCAGATTCTTAATTGGGGTGCCCTGCAGATTCAGCCAGGGAAGGGTGGAAGCATTGGTCTGGATTAAGTAGGATACATTTGTTAAAGTGTGAGACTGTCTCTGCCTTATCAGCAGTTTTGCTGTGGGATTTAACATACTCAGAAGACAAAACACTGGCTACTAAAGACCCTTCTTACTGCTCCTTCCATGTTGGTGTGTTTATTCTCAGCTCTGTCTCGACCCTTCTTGCTTTTTAATGTTTTCAACAAGATTTCCCATTGTGACCTTTCATAAAGGTAAAATAAACTTGCACACTGAACGAAGCGCCTGTGTGATATAACTAAGCAAATCGGGAAGGAGAGGTTTTGTTCTTTAGGTTGTCGCAGTGTTCTTGAGCACACTGAGTTTCATTTCCCAATTCCCTTCCCCTCTCCCACAGAACTATTTCAGCAATGGACCCCTGACATGGTGCTTGTGTCATTTAATTTTAGATCTGTGCACTTGCACTTTTTTCTCCCTTTTTAAGCAAGTGGCTTAGCATTTCCTGGCTGGGGCTAAACCATCTTTTCCGCTACCGAAATAGCAGGAAACTGCGACTGATCATTTTTTTCCGTTCCTGATGACGGCAGAAAAGCAGCAACATTTTTTTGGGGAAAAAAAAATCAGCAGAGCTACTATTTGAGGAATGAAAGATTGGAGTGTCTGGTGGAAATTTGTGCCCCTGGCAACGTGTGGCAAATCTTGGGGAGGTTTTTAAGGCATCCTGGACAGCAGGGTGACCGTGAGCCAGCACTGGGCCCTTGTGGCCAGGAAGCCAATGGTACCTGGGGTGGGTTAGAAGGGGGTGGTCAGTAGGTCAGAGAGGTTCTCCTGCCCCTCTGCTCTGCCCTGGGGAGACCACATCTGGAATATTGTGTCCAGTTGTGGCCCCTCAGTTCCAGCAGGACAGGGAACTGCTGCAGAGAGTCCAGCGCAGCCACCAAGATGCTGATGGGAGTGGAGCATCTCCCGTGTGAGGAAAGGCTGAGGGAGCTGGGGCTCTGGAGCTGGACAAGAGGAGACTGAGGGGTGACCGCATTCATGGTTACAGATATATGAAGGGTGAGTGTCAGGAGGATGGAGCCAGGCTCTTCTCGGTGACAACCAGTGATAGGATAAGGGGCAATGGGTTCAAGCTGGAACACAAGAGGTTTCACTTAAATTTGAGAAGAAACTTCTTCCTGGTGAGGGTGGCAGAGCCTGGCCCAGGCTGCCCAGGGGGGTTGTGGAGTCTCCTTCTGTGCAGACATTCCAACCCGCCTGGACACCTTCCTGTGTAACCTCATCTGGGTGTTCCTGCTCCATGGGGGGATTGCACTGCATGAGCTTTCCAGGTCCCTTCCAATCCCTGACATTGATTCTGTGATTCTGAGCTGTGGGTGTTGAATATTCGATGCTGCTGCCAGATAATACTTGAACATGTTGAGCAGAGATGAATTATTCATTGGAAACTTGCAGAAGTGGTGTTTTGGGTTTGTTTGCCCGCCTTGGAGAGCAGTTCCACCTCCTGCTCACCCAACCCCCTGACTGTACAGCGGCTTCTTGATGGGAAAAGCAACCAATTTCCTGACTTCTCAAAGCTCCAGTTCAGAGGGAAAAACCCCACGTGTGAATCATTTAAGCCCTGGAGAATTTCGGTGAAAGAGCAGTCCTTTGCATCAAAGAAAACGAAAGCTATTGGCTCAGAACAGCAAGCTGGTAAGAAAACCCTGGGTAGAAGTTTCCATTCCGAGAAAACGATGGCTTCATTTTATCAGGATGCAGCCACCGCAATATTTGAGTCAGATCACGGCTGAATTTTCAGCTCAAATCCCAGAGTTTCTGGGGTTTTCAGGTTCTGATTTGAACAGCGGGCTGATCTCTGTATGGACTGTAGGTTAAACAAGGCTCCTCCCTCAAATCATTTACATCTCATGAAATGTCTATAACAAGATTTTATTTTTGCTTGACTTTTTTTTATTGTTGTTTCCCAAGGAAAGGGAAATTAAGCCATTGTGTGATTACACACCTGTTTCCCCAAATAACTTCCCAACTTCTTGCCCGGTTTCAGCCCAGCCTGGCAGAGATCCTCAGTTCTTAAAAGCACCAGGAAAAGACACTCGGAATTTCTGGTGCTTCTTGGAGATTTTATCTTCTTCTAAAATTGTTGGAAAAGTAAGTTGTATGTTTGCATGGGCAGTGTCATCCTGCCACCTGGTGACCCTGGTGGATGTTGCAGCGAGTCCCTTGTGTGATAGTTTGAGTCATAAACTCTTTATTTTGTGACTGTAACTAAAAGGATTATTTTTAAAAACTAATATAGCAGAACGAACACTAATTTTTCTAATATCTCTCATGAGCACAGTGTTGCAAATTACGTGCAGCAAGTTTAGTTGCTGTAGCCTAGAACAGCATCCTCCAGCACCACGACTGTTCATGTAACGTGACAACGGTTGTTCTCATTTTCTGCGGCTTTCCTATAATTTTTGGATATAGTTTTACTTTCTGCAGAAGAACTAAACGCTTCTAGAAATAACTACAGGTCCTCCAGTCAAGGTTGATACCTGTGGGTAGAACTAAATACTTCTAAAGGTAATAACTACAGGTCCTCCAGTTGAGGTTGGTACCTATGGGTAGAACTAAATACTTCTAAAGGTAATAACTACAGGTCCTCCAGCTGAGGTTGATACCTATGGGTAGAACTAAATACTTCTAAAGGTAATAACTACAGGTCCTCCAGCTGAGGTTGGTACCTATGGGTAGAACTAAATACTTCTAAAGGTAATAACTACAGGTCCTCCAGTTGAGGTTGGTACCTATGGGTAGAACTAAATACTTCTAAAGGTAATAACTACAGGTCCTCCAGTCAAGGTTGATACCTATGGGTAGAACTAAATACTTCTAAAGGTAATAACTACAGGTCCTCCAGTTGAGGTTGGTACCTATGGGTAGAACTAAATACTTCTAAAGGTAATAACTACAGGTCCTCCAGCTGAGGTTGATACCTATGGGTAGAACTAAATACTTCTAAAGGTAATAACTACAGGTCCTCCAGTTGAGGTTGGTACCTATGGGTAGAACTAAATACTTCTAGAGGTAATAACTACATGTCCCCCAGTCGAGGTTGATACCTGTTGGTTTAGATATGATGGAAATTAGCCAGACACTCAGAGCGCAATCAAGTTTATCTTTTATTTGTATGTCTTCCGAGCTCGTGGAATCCTTCTCTCTTCAGAGGGTTTTCCCATGGAAGAGCTGCACGTGTGGTACAGTTAGGACAGTTTGTTGACAGTTCTTTCTGGAATCTTTCCTTCTAGAATGATGAAGTTTCTTGGAAGAATTCCTGGGGGCTTTTGGGGGGCTGGTCCCGGCCGTGCGGGGCCGCAGAAACCTGCCCATGTACGGAGCGGTCCGGAGCGGCCGCCTCATCTCTGCAGCATCCTCGTGATACAGCAGCACAAAGCGGCAAAGAGTCTCCAAGGGCAAAACACGCCGGCCTTTGAGGCACTTGTGGAAAACCTCCAGAACCAGATCTGGAAAAGAAGATGCAGTTGTGAGATGGTCCAAACCACTCCTAACAATAAAATCCATCCGAGTTTTCACAAAGTTGTGTGCGCGTGGGGAGGAGGAAGATGGGGGAGAGGTGGTTTCCAACCTATGATCTGTGTCGACTATTACTATTAAGACAATTTAAAAACAACTCAAACATTAAACTATTCTTGCGTTTGCTTCAGCTCCACTGGAAACATTTAAGGAGATTGGTAGGAAAAATATTGCTAAACTGCTTGCAATGCAATATAGGATATGAATACACCCCAAAATGAACATACATATGCACAGGAAGGTAACTACACATGTACATAAGCATTAGTAGGGTATTGCTAATACCTTGCGTACAGACACTTTACTGCTTCATACATGGATTTGCTGTGATATCACTGTAAGAGGGGAAAGAGGTTTTGGTCCTCCAGGCAGAACCAGTTCTGGTTTGTGTATATCAGACCATGTAAGGGTTTTTTCAGTCTTTGCATAGTCCACACCAGGGTTGGCAGCTCTGCTGGTGCAGCACAGTGGGACATGCTAAACACACTATAGAATGCTGCAAAAACCAGCTTAAATTCCTGCGCATCCAGAACAACAGGCATGAGAAAAACCTGCAGGTCCAGTTCATAGGGTTGTGTATTAAGATTTAGCCTTTTGTACTTAAATTTATAAGAAAATATTCTTTAAAATAATTATGACTGAATAATTAAACACTTATTTCTTTCTAATGGTTCGTGGCTAAAGAGACTGTAGCTTGTCTAGGTCTGCATGGATCAGGATTTTTAATGCCTTCTAAATCGCTTATGAACTCAGCAGTGAGATATCTTTATTTAAAGGCTGGTTCGGACCTAGAGCTGATAGAAAGCAGAGTCTTGCCTCTGACGAGCAATGCAATGACGTGATTTCTGCTGCTGGCCATTACCGAGGCTCTCGTGGACCACGGCGGGGATGGTGTCGCTCAGGGCTCTGCAGCCGGTGTGCAGAGCGGGGTTTGCATTCATCTCCAAAAGCCAGACCTAGGAAAGACGGGTACAAATCAGGAATCGCAGCTGGAGTCAGAGCGATGCCCTTTACTGACCTGGTGAACACCTTGAGAGGTGGGAGTGCTGATAAATCCCATAACACAGAATTCAGGTGGGGCAGAATTCTCATAGGGAGTGGAGGAATTAGACGAAATCCCTTTTTGCACACAAACTTATTTGAGAACGACTCTATGTGTTATTTTGTGTCTCCAGCTGATGCTCTTTAGATTAACTCCTGCTCTATAAAGGTACCGTGTTTTTTAACATACCAGTTTCCATAACAGTGTCTCATTGAGCTTTTTGAATAGCTCAAAGTTATAAGGAATCTTGGAATCATTTTGATTTGAGGTGGACATGGCATCAAAATGAAGCAAACTCGGTGCTGAGTTCTCAATGAACCCTTAGCCTCAGTTTCCTGGGGAAGCTTTAGATTCAGCCTTTTAGAAGCCATCTAAAATACTAGTTTTACAAAACTACATCAGTCTCATCTCCGTTTCCCTTTGAAATACCAAGTTCTGAAGCTACAAGCCACAAAATGTGATGGTCCAGTTGCAAATCCATGTGAAACCAACCAACTTGTGCGTAATTCTGTTTACTGTTTATTTTCCCCATAGCAAGAGAAATTCATCTGTTCACTTTCTGCCTCCGCCATATGGTGCTGCATCTTGTATAGAACACATGTAGGAACTATTCTGTGATTTGTAAGGAAAGGATGTTTAATCGAAGGATGGATGTTTAATCAGGTGACAGCCCCAGGAGAATTTTACTCCCTTTTAATTGTTTGTTAAACATAATTATAAAATTATTGCTTTTCTGAAGCAGCAGCGAGTTTGATTGTAAGTACCTGAGAAATGAAGTTGGGTAGGTTTTAGCTACATGACAGCCTTCACTTGGCACTTTATTTTGCTGAGAATAAAATACGACAGTAATTTTCACTCATTTGAAATACTTTATTAAACAAATGAAAAGCTGGTGAGGGCGGTGAAATGTCTTTATTTTCCTAGAGAACTGGACTAGCTGCTCAAACCTTGTTTGCAGATGCCAACAGAGGGCACCTCGGCTACGTACATTTTTCTTGGCAAACTCATTCTCGTGAGTCTTCTTTTTCCTATTAAAAGTCCATAAGATTTTGTGCTGACAGACAAACTCAATGAACATTCATAACTGTCTTGATGAGGTTTTGATGTTTTCTCCTTTGAAACAAAGTGCCATGTTCCCCGTGACATCTATCAGGCTCTTCATTGTCCATGTCCCCGCTATTGTGCTGTCTGAATGTCTTTTATGTGTTTTATATGCTCTGAACCCTCTCAACAACCAGGGCAAGTTAACAAACGTCCTCAGCTCTATTTCAGGAAGAGCAGAGAGAATAAGGTCTGGATGAATACCCATAACTTTCATAGGAATTTCATGTAGAATGCAGGTGCCTTGCTCGAAATTTCCTTGCAAAAATACAACAAAGAAAGGAAACCAAAAGCTGGAATGTCTGTTCTTGGCTTCCTTACCATGGACTGTTCCTTTTCTTCAGATTTTCGACCCTGAGCGCCCTGTGGTTGGGTCAGAAACGCTGCTCGGGCTGGTTCTTGGGGATTCCATGGTTTCTGTTCCTTGAACAACACGCCTACTGTGGCCAGATCCTGCACCACACCGGGGCTGAGGCCTCATTTCTTATTTGTATGGTTCTAGACACAGCATCAGCATCTGCTCAATGCTTTTATTATCCTCTAGTTCGGTCACCATTGTGGTCTCGTTGCTGTAGAACCATCCTCATAGCAGCAGTTCAGGGTCTTTCAAAGGAGCGTTGGGTGATGGGATGTGCTGATTTGGTGGGTGGCAGACAGAGACCTGTCACAAGGGCATTTTCCCAGCTGATGCAGGTGGATATAAGAGATTTTTGGGTGCAGGAAATCCACGATAGAGCCAGAGTTTTCTTCTGCTTCTGATCAAAAAGTATTTAGTTCATTTAACTTTGCGGCTCTTTGCTGGAGCAAAACATCCTGTTGGGGTCTCAGGGAGGACGGGGACACTGGTCCACGTTCCCAGAGGCTTCAAGGGATCTGACAGCCAAGCCCGTGTCCAGAAACCCTCATCATTCTTATAGACAATACTCACCAACAAACAGATTTTGTTTACGTGTCTGTATGTAAAACACCCAGGGACGCAATGGGCTTTAAACACTGTTGGTTTTATCTAGCCAAGTAGGAATTAGCACGACAGAGCGATACTGGATCCTCTGTCCTACTCCCGGTTTGCACAGCCAAGGCTTTGCATGCCAGTTGCAAAAGACAATTCCCCCTGAAATCCGAGAAGCACCAGTTTCTGTGTCTCTGCCATTTACTCTCCCTTCCTGCACAAAGGACGTTATTGTTTGGGTGCCGTGCCCGCTGCTGAGCGTTAATTCCATTCTTTCAGAGGGTTTGCTGTTCCCGCTGCCCTTTGCTGGAATATGTTTGAGCTCCTTTCTGCTTTGCTAACAGCAGAATCCGCCAGATGGTTTTCTGTTCTTAGGGCAGGTGTTTTTGCAGGGCTGTGCTGCCCTCAGAGCACCTCAAACACTGAATTTAACATTTCCCTTCCTTCTTTTCTTGTCTGCGTTTCATTCACTCTCTGTGATTTGTGATTCTAACAGATTTTACAGACTTGCTGCGCTGACCTGTTGCTAAATGGTGAACATGGAGTGGAGATGGGGATGCTGGTGCTGATTTCTGAATGGTGAACATGGAGTGGAGATGGGGATGCTGGTGCTGATTTCTGAATGGTGAACATGGAGTGGAGATGGGGATGCTGGTGCTGATTTCTGAATCGATCATGACCAATTCTTCGGAATGGGAAGGGTGAGTTGCCTTTGACAGATACTCAGCTAGTGAAAATTGGTATACTCAATGTGATGTTCAAGGCATCACACACTGATTTATGCTGGTTGACCATCTGGCATGTTTTAGGAGAAAGAAAAAACTGAACGGGTGTTAAAATTGCCATATTTCCCACCAGAAACTCCATGTGAAAATTCTGCCCACTCTGCTATACTGTTGGCATTAGAAATTCGGCCAATACCGTACTTAGTATTTGACAATATCGTATTCGTACCTTGAAGTTTTCATCGATCAGAAAGTCGCAGCCGATGAGATCGAAGTAGCCCAGTTTGCGGTCCAGTTTGTGCTTGGCTGCCAGGAAGCACTGCAGCATGATCTGCTGCATCCTCTTCTGAAATGGACACACACAGAGGGGGTTACTGGTAACCGCGAATTCTAAGGAGTCGCTGGATGTCGGAGGTTTAGAGATGTTTTCTCCCCCTGCCTCCAGCGAGCTCCTCTCTACACTGGTCTTATGTCTCCTCCGTGATCAGAGAAGATCTAAGGCTCTGACATGATTTTCATGTGGCAAAATCAGACAGAAAGTGGAGAGCTCTTTAATTTTTAATGCAGGACCACAGCACCGGGCCAGGAATGTGAAGACCGTAATTGCATTTTTATAGTTAGCATTTACATCCACACTCTCTTTCTCAGCAGTTCACCCATTTTATTACAACTGAACTCTTCTTGTCTTCACCTTGGTGCTTGGAATCTGCAGATAAATGGTTACCATGGGACCATCAATACCTTCTAACTCGGTGTATGTGTTTTCCCTGGGGGCTTCTGTGAACTGATGGGTTTTCTCCCTATTTCTGCCACCCTAATTGGGCAGCCCAGCACACCGAACGCTTGCTGGCACTCACAGTAAACACGGTGAAAACCCAGTCTTTGGGGAGGCCACCGTTTTTTCCAAACTTCTCATTAACGTAGCTGTTGAAGTGCTCCATCCGCCACACTGTCTCGTCTTTCAGCTGGCTGTACAGGGAATTCTTCTTCTGCATGTACTGAGAGGTGGGGAACAGAGCAAAGAGGGGATTAGATTTCTGGTAGTGAAGAGTGACTGCGAACCAGCTTGTGTGGCAGATACCCCACAGCCCAGAGATGTTTTTAAAGTCATAGTCATGATATTCTTTGGACTAAATCAGGTTGCAGTGTCTTATCTGCCTAGTGCTGTCCTAGAGGAGAGTCTCCCTGGGAGAGATGGAGGGAGGGATGGATGGATGGATGGAGGGATGGATGGATGAATAGATGGAGGGATGGATGGATGAATAGATGGAGGGATGGATGGATGAATAGATGGAGGGATGGATCTGCAGAGGAAACCACGGTGAGGGCTTCTCTCTTCCACTGTCTCATTAACCCCTATGTCAGCTGGAGTTTATCAATAATGGGGTGTTCACATTGTTCAACCAAAGCCAAATTCCCCCTTCCCTGTGAACAGCTGGGCATGGCTGCAGCTCCATTGGTGGGACAGTTACCATGAGGTGGGAGAGTTTCAGTGATGCTGTCCCTGCTGCCTTTTGGAAATACTGTAGGAAAATACCTGATTCCTGGTGGGATGAAAGGTAGGAAGGGAATGAGAGCAGAATCAAGTGTAATTTGAAAAAGCCTGGCCTGTTACCAGCTGCTCCTGTAAATCTAGTTTCCCTCCTCCCAGCAGCAACCCAGATAATTTCTGTTCTGCTGGTAAACACCTGTCCTTTGTTTAACATCACTTGTGCCATGGGATCCTACCCCGGCACCTGAATTCCCGGGTGGAAAGCTCTCTAGCTGAGCAAACAAACCATGCCAGGAAAACAAGTGTGTACTGATAATAGCATATATTGCAGGGAGCAGCTCTGATCTGCTGCCCCGAGTTGCATTGCTGCAGGAACCATAAAAGTCCAAGCAAAGTGGGTTTGTCTGATACCTCTGTAATATAAATTTCGTTAGTTCTCGGAACACTGCATTATGCTGGGAGAAGGGCTTCACAAGCAAACTGTTTTCTTCCTTATGATTCTTTCAATTCTCTTTCATCAGGGCCGGTTCTAATGACTGAAGGGCCTCATTGGAAGTAAAAACTCAGGCAGAGCTGAGCAAGGAAGGTTTCTCTTTTGTATGGGAAGAGATGTATAAGGGTACAAGGCAGGATGGTCTCATTCTGTTAGAGCTCTCGCTTTAGAAGCGAGACAAGCAAAGATGGAGATTTAAGAATGCTGGTTCTTGAAGAACCCATCTGCATCTGACATCATTATGACTGTTGCATTTAAGCACAACAGGATCAGCAAAATCCTCCGCCGAGATTAAGGCTCCTTTGTGCTAGGTAGCTGCAATCGAGGCTTCTCGCCCTAAGAAGCTTATGATGTACAGATAAATGAGAGAATAACGGCAGGAAACAGAGGCCCAGGGAGAGAACTGGTCAGGATAAGCAGCGAACTGGTCCATGGCAGAGAGCAGAACCTGATCCGATTCTGCTCCCGTTCAGCCTCATTGCTGTGTCTGACTTAAACCTACGTCCATTGCCTGGGTGCAGGGATTTTGTGCATGAGGAATTTATTTTTAGCCTTTTCAAAGTCTCTTTTTTTCCTTCCCATCTCTGTCAGCCACGTCCTCTCCTTCTTCTGAACGAAACGCACTTATTTTACCTGGTTGGTCAGATGAACAGTCAGATCATCAGAAGCCGCATCATAATTGACACAGGTCAGCCGGACATAACCCTGGGCGAAAAATAACACGTACGGGGCCGTGCAGGCGATGAGGAGGAAGGAGCGGACATCGAACTTCTTCCCTTCCAGGAGCAGCGGCTGGTGAATGTACCTGCCAGGGCAGAATGACAACAGATGTCACCTACATGTCACCGTGATACAAGACAATTCAGAGCTCACACCAAGCCCTGCAGCCGTTCATTTAAATCACGGAATTGAGCTGTTTGTCCCTTTTTTAACGCTGTTTTTAAGGGAGTGGCAGCAGAGGGCGCATCTAGGAGAGGATAAACATGCCCAGAACAGCTCCTTTGGGGAGGAACAGAAGCTGTGCCAGTCTGGGGGGCAGGAGGTAATTAAAGATTTACTAATATTTACTGGAGAATATACAGAGTTTATGTCTGAACACAAAGAGCCCTTCATACAGCACCAATGCTTTTATTGCCAGAGTGATGCAACCCGGGATTGTTTCCCTCTATCATCAAAGGTCGCTGTATGTCCGTAGAAATAACAAGGATATGCTGTTAAAACAATCAATGCCAACAGCAGATTTCAAAGCAATATGGAGCCTTGTTCTTCAGAGTGTTGTTTCCTTCTTTTTTCTGCTGTTCTTCTCCTTTACAAAACATTCTGGTGATTACAGGGTCTATATTCTACAAAGAAGAACCTGCATGTTTGCTTTATTCGTGCAAGGAATAAAAAATAAACCAACCCCAACCCAAAGTTTTAGCAACCATTGGCCACTGCCTATTGATTGAGGTCTAGACTTTTGCAGCATTGAGGCAGAGAATATATTTGAGAGGCTTTTTTAGATTGCATGGAACAGATATTGCAGCTGTACAATTTGTAACATGCTGCCTTTGTCTAAGGAGCTGGGATAACGTCTAATTCAAATTGCTTTGCACCAGGTTTTACATATAGAGCTGTGTGTACTTATGTATAGAGCTGCAGCATCTGGCCTTTTGAAAGTCATCCTGAAATTTCCAGACAGAGGTAAACTCGGATCTTTCTGATGACAAAGATCTACCTTGAAATGGGTGAAGCGCAGATGCGAGACAGACTAACCAGAGAAACCTCCTCTGTCCCACAGAATGGAGTCTCACAGGTCGATGAGATGTGGGGCAACCACATTAAATACCTAGGGAACAATTCAGCTCCCTGTGGCCGGTCTGCTTAATCAAGCACACTACTTGCATGTTAATTCTCAGGCTTTCATTCCTACCTTTGCACTATTCTTGCCTGGGGAAACTTGTAGGGCATCTTCTTGCTGAGCAGATGTTCCTCAGTGCTGAGGAGCTTGGCTTGGAGGGTATGGACAGCAGTTGCGTTCTTGAGCAGGAAAATTCCTCGTCCTTGGTTGGAGCAACTCGGTTTGCAGATCCATATCTGTTCTTCTGCAGAGAGGACAGCTCTGTTACAGTAACGTGTGTGGTACGAAGCTGCTCACGTGAACATTTGTGTGTGTATGTACATACAAGTGCTTATAGATACCAATTATTATCACTGCATATACTTTGATGAACATTTCAGAGGATCGCGTAGCTATTTAAATTGATTGCCACCATGATTAAGACAGCTCACCTTTACAAAGCCCAAAAAAGGCATTTCTCTCGTCTTTTAAGTCCAGGCGAAAAGATTCTGGGAAGAATTCTTCCATCTTCAGTAACCTATGGGAGAATCAAATCCAGATTGAAAACCCCATCCAACATGTTCATTCCTCTGCTGCTTTCGGAAAGGACGATTGCAAGGAGGAACTTCAGAGATGGTTTTTTTTTTCCCTGCTTGTGTGTTTCTTGTATGTTCTTCCTGAGCTACCTCATCCTATAAACTTTCAAGAATGTATGTTAACCTTAAGGCGCTCTTCATGCACTCAATGTTTTTGAGGTGGCTGAAGGGAACCATGGTATGGGATTGCCATTTGATTTTTGGTATATCCAAAATAAAGGAGAAGAAACAGCAATAATCTTATATTTACATTGTCTAGGGCACAAGAAGTAGGGCGATGTACCCAAAAGTGGGGAATGACTGTGACCGTTGTTTTTGGGGAACCTGGCACTCTTGTAAGTCCAGACATAGAGAAAGAAGAAATTCTGCCTCTGATGTTTGTACTTCTGGAAGAAAAGTGATTTTTCTAGAAGATAAGAAAGAAATAAAACCCCATATACTTTATATCCTGTGCTGTTACACATCCAGAAGAAACTGGTCCGTTGTTTATGTGTTCTCACTTTCTGTTGGCGTTTCTGGTCAAGGTCCAAAGAGCTGAGGTCTCTTACTTGGCATTAGAGCTCCGGCTGATCTTTTTTGTTGTCCGCTCTTGCTCTCTCAGGCAGCACAAAAGCCCAATCTTACTGGTGAGGACTCCGTTGTTGGGAATCTGGTAGAGAAGCTGTTCACCTGCAGGAGAACAAAAAATAGTCCCAAGTTCTCGAGTTTTTCCCACTCCCTCTCCCACCCGGGGCCCACGGGCACCTCTACCTTCTTTGAAACGGCAATAGGTCTTTCGGGACTTGGTTTCGCACCATTTCAGAGCATAATCCTCTCTTCTGTCGTCATAGATCCGCTGCCAGCCTCTGCTCTGGCAATAGATGCTCACTCTGCATAGAGAAAACCAAACAGCAAAGTATTAACCCTCTTATTAACAAACATTTAATTAGCTCCTATCCCTTGAACTCCTAATAAATAAACAGAACTTCTGATCTGACAGTTTTTCTTGGACATAAATCTGTTCTTATTTTTTGCTTGTTTGACATTTAGCACAACAGAATGTTGATCAACAACAGTGGTTCCCAGCTCTAGTGCTGACAGCCCCAACAGAGAAACTGTCATTAAACAAATACGAGTATTTTGTTTCTGTACAAAGATATAGTGGTTTGCTGCTTTGCCACGGCTGGCCTTCCAGTGGATACTTTCCATTGGAATTTTCTTTAAATGGTTCCCACTCCAAAAAGGCAGCAAATCAAAGGAAAATTATGAGGCCAATGGATAATATTGCTTGACTTCATATAAGGCCATACTACTTTTTATATGAGTCTGCTGAGAGGACCTACTTACAGCTCAGCTCCATTGGATCCACCAATATAAAAATATGGTCCTGGTCCCACTGGTGCTTTTTGTGTCTCTTCTTCTGGCTGTTTTTCTTGAGGACGTGCCTCACCATCTGTTCCGTTCTCACTAGGCTTGGCTCTGTCAAGCTCCACTTCAGAGCTGGTACAAGTAGCTGCAAAATTGGAAACTGAGAAACTTCAGATGACCTGGGATCTCCATAAAATCCATAGCTAGGAAGGCGGCTGTTGCAGAAGAACATTCTGTAAGGTAAGGGCCTGCTTTATTTTGAATACAGTTGCTGGTAAAGGACCTCAAAAGGGCAAACCATACATTTTCAGATGTGGCATCTGATGCACTGTTGTCATCAGCCTCAACACCATCGCTGGATTTACCATCTATTGGTCTTTTTTGGCAAGAAAGTTCTGTTGGCTGGTAACTCACCAGACTCACCTCTGGCAGCTGAGGAGGATCCAGCCCCTTGTTGCGTCATGGATGGGGTGTCCTCTTTCCTCCTGGTTGGCACAAAAGCCATCTCTGCCTGGCCTGCAAAAGGGAACGGCATCGTCAGCCCGAGCCGTGGGTGAGCTGAGAAAATCCATAAGGTGTATCTTTCTCTCTGTTATCATTTTCTCTCTTGATCATAGGTGCCATTTTTCACCATCTGCTGAAGTTTCTTCATTTCTTCAGAATCTTTATCTTGACATAGTTCTTTAGCTGGGAATATAGAGGCTCTACTTTCTATCCACGGCTTCTAATTCACTCAAAATATCATTATACAGGGGCAAATAGCTGTTTAGCTTAGAAGTTGGCACTGCTGTCGTTAGATGATAAAAAATGGCTTCAGAATTGGAGTGAGAAATCTCTCTGTACCACATCTTCAAGGGGATTAGAGAGGCATTCTGTACAGCCACAGCTTCATGCCTTTTCGCCCCTTCATTCCGGGGTTAACCCCATATCTTAAGCTAACAAAAAGAAGTAATAGAAATTCTAACCTTGGCTGGGGAGTTTCTAAATACTTCCACAGAGCCTTAGCTGCTCTCTGCCCTGCCTCCCATTAGCAGAACTTGCTCTTGACTCCTAGTCAGGCCATAACCAGCTTCTAAAGGGACAAACCATCGCGTGACCGAGCAGGTTTTGCTCCGGGAGAGCTGTAGGTTGGTTGCTGGAGATCGGTGGGTTCGCAACAGCAAGTGAAGGCTCAGGAGCCAAACCGGCTTCTGCTTTATACATGGAGATTCCGTTTGGGAGGGTCAGAAATCCTTCAGCGCTACAGACGCGGGCTGGTCCCCTGGCAACAGCTGCCTGGCTACTGCCGGGGATCGCGCTGGGGTTCTGCTGCTAAAAATGCGTGTTCTTAGATAAAGCCGCCCCACGGCAGCTGTGAGCAAATCACTGCATGTGTCTCAGAGCAGAATCGACTAACAGGAACACAGGAAAATCAGTTTTCAGAGCCTGCTGGCTGGCACGTTGCTGCTCCCTTGAGTGTTAGAGGTTCACCTCTGCTGGAGGCACCCCCGCTGCTCGTTCTGCTCCAGATAGCAAAGCCCAATTTCATTCTTGATCACTAACAGATTAAAGAGATGAAAATATATCTATTCAATATAATATATTATATGAATGTAATATATATTAATATATAATGCAGTTTTCCTTTCCGAGACTGAATTTGCAAAGCTCAGGACTTTGTTAGTGCCGAGTGCTGGAGCTGATCCAGGAGTCTGAGAATTCGAGGATGAGCACAGAAAAGAAACAACTCCCTATTTTTGGGTGTTTCCGCAAAACTTCATTCTTACCAAATGAAGCGGATCCATTGCCAGTTCTACGACTATTCCAAACATTTCAAGACTTTGACAAATCGCTGTTTCCATAGCAGCCTCTCCTCCCTCACGTTTTTGTTTTTATTAGACCATTTGCTACCAGAGTGTATTGAAAAGGAGCTAAAACAATGGGACCTTGATTTTTGTTTTTAGTCAGCCACTGTGTGCTCCCAAACTAGAAATAATAAAGGATTTTGACACTTACGGAGCCTCAGTCAAAAATATAAAGATAGAAAGGCCTATTTATGTAGCCTTAAGTACAGATTTTTCTGTCCTTGAGATGCAGGAGTAAAAAATAAGGTGTGTTTTTGAATGACCTCAGCTGGATATGCACAAAGAGTAGATCATCTCCAGGGTTAACCTCAGAAGATAAAGTTTGGGAAGGTCTGTGCTTAATTTCAAGCTCTCACGCTTCCAGCTGCAGACACAACAGGTTGATTATTGACCTAGACACTAAAAGAAAAGACGAGATGTTAAGGAGAGAGATCCCCTTGCAGTGAACACACACAGCTCCTCACGGTTCAAACTACGAGGGAGTGAAAATGAAAACCCAGCAGTGTTTTCTGGTGCGGTAACTCCCCCACCTAAAAGCGAAGGGAAAAGTCAATGGCGGGTGGAACTTGGCTGCGATTCGACCTCTCCGGGTTGGCCCTGTGTCCTCCAGTGTGGCCGAGTTGATGTGAATGCCCTGGCACTGCTCCCTGGGGACACTGTGACCTTCCAGAACGTTCTCTGGGTTTTCCTGGTGGATCACAATGCCTGGGATCAGCTCCAGGCCTTGTGAACCTTGCGTTACCTTCACCCTCCCCGGGTGACCTCCCATGGCCAACCCACCCAACCTCACCTCCCCGGCCCCGTGTCGCAACCGCCGGGCTGCAAATACTCTCGGCAAACGTTACACCCTCTAGGAAATATTGCCTCATTGTCGGGGAAGGGGAGAGGCTGGTTACGGAGTTGAAGGAGGCGTTTCATTCACACATTAATATGTGCTCTTCAGGTTTCCTCTGCGTGCTGAGAACTGAGATGTTCCTTGGAGAATTACCAGAGTTAGATGTGTATTTGCCCTTGTGTTTTGAGATACTAACACAAGCTATTTTAAATGCATTTTTGACTCTTACTTCCTCCCCCTTTTTGTCTTGGAATCTCTGGTAATTCAAAGAATGCCACAAGTTTTCCTTTGTCGGGAGGAGCTGGAAGGGACGTTCCCCACCTCTTTACATGACGCCTGCATGGCCTCTAAAAACCAAGTTTTGCAGAATTTGGCCAATAGGTTTAAAAGTCATTAGAATAAGAAATGACAAAGTGACTGTGTGATCCTAATTATCTCGGAAAACCAGGCTCAGAAAATAACATGCAATAGAAAAGAATGTGTGTTATCAGCACAAGTAAAGCACCAGAAAGCACCATCTCCCCTTGATCGTGCAGGAAAGATGCTGTGAGGTCAGGAAAACTCATATACTCCTCTAGACTTTGTTTTCTCACTTCTATGGCAGAAAAAAACCCCTAATATTTACATGTTGTGGACTTTAACAATAACGGATAATTATTAATTGCTTTGATATGTTTATTAAACAACGCGGATTTGAGGTGCGGTCCCCACCCAGTATCAAGCTGCAGTCATGGCTTGTGGAGTTTTATTTCAGCCATAAAGGGAAGGAATGGGCAGCACGATGTGTATCAGCGTTCCCAGAGCAGCTTATCAGCCAGACCCGCGGAAATTAATGATTAAACCCAAATTCTGAAACAAAGGCAGGAGGAGACAAACCCTCTGGGTTCAAACATGGAACCTCATTCTTTCTTTGGCTGGCTGCTGGGTTCGCACCGAGGCTGCTCAAAAGCACCGGTTGTGGAAGGTTCGGCACAAACGCCCGTTTCATGTAAACCCGTCAGGCTGTACCGACACGTGTCCTCTTTCAAAAATATTTCCTTGCAGGATCCGCAGCTGCTCAAGCCTTGACCTGCTTCTCGGGTGCCTCCGGGGCTCCGAAATGATGCGATCTGCCCTCCTTGGGAAGGTGAGAGGGATTCCCAACCGCCTTCAGAAATGAATTTCTGATGAAAACTAGCATTCCAATAGTCTAAGGGCAAACTGCGGCAACGGCTTCAGTGGAGCTTTGTGGCAGTCAGGTTGCGGTGGGATACGCATCGCTCCGGTTATTTCTTCCTGTACCTTGTGAGCTCCTCAAACCCTGACGGGGCCCCATCTGCTGCTCCGAGTTGCTGGCAGCATTTCACAGTTCCAAAAAACAGTTGCTTCACCGTGTCAGATGGGGCCAAATTTTCATGCATATTGTCAATCACGTTTTGCATAACCCACACAGACCATCCCATGGAGCTGTGCTGCTATTTGTATTACTTTTCCCTGCAGACTTCACCATTTATTTGGCTGTCTGCAGGTGCGGAACGAGCCCCTCGCAGTGCTCCAGAACTTAGCTTCTCTCTTGGCTACTCAATTAGTATCTGCCAGTTCAACTCCTTGTAATGTAAGTGGACAGTGTGGGCTCAGCTGAGACCTTCGTTTCACTAAATAATAATAAAAGCTCATTGTGATTTTGGCAGCATCGACTTGCAATAGATTTAGACTGCTTATTCAAGCCTGTTAATTCTATTTTTTAAAAAAACATTCCTCATTTTGGTGGCTTTTTACAGACAGATCTCGCTTCTGTCTCCATGAGCTACCTGCACCAAATCCTCATCCCTTACTGGAAAGGAACAATCAGCAATGAATAACCACACAGCTCGGCGACAGAAGAACCCGTCTTTGATTTATCAAGTTCATGAAAACGCCCTGAAGGGCTGGGCGGGTATCGCGAAACGTCTGACGGTTGCAGCTCTGGCCTCGAATGGCCTCAGCGACATCGGCTCTCAAATACGGAAAGAACTATTAACTCCGCGTTCCATTTCCGCAGGAGCAGGATCTCACCGCTGCTCATGCGGTACTTCTGCAGCGAGTTGCACCTCGCAGTGTAAACGGAAACAGGTAATATTATTTGCATACATACAGCTGGAATCGCTGCTGATCTCTCCAGCTGAACCTACAGCATTTACTGGCAAAAATAGCAAATTTTTCCGGCAGCGGCAGAGTTTTGACAATAGTACCTGTGAGCAGAAGTAGCTGAACTAATAACAGTATATCAAAGGAGCCACTGGAGGTGTAAACAGGAAAAAGATTGGGGTATTCTCTGAAAACAACAGGAATGAGGGACACGGCAGGCACACACTTGCATTTCTCTGAAACCCGCCTAAAAATGCCACGTACAGTGTGTATATGTCACATACAGCATGCACGTCACATACAGTGTGCATATGTCATGTACAGTGTGTATATACCACGTACAGAGTGTATATGTCACATACAGTGTGCATATGTCACGTACAGTGTGTATAAGTCATGTACAGTGTGTATATGGCATGTACAGTGTGTATATGTCACATAGTGTGTATATGTCACGTACAGTGTGTATGTCACGTACAGTGTGCATATGTCATGTACAGTGTCTATATGTCATGTACAATGTGTATATGTCACATACAGCATGTATATGTCACATACAGTGTGTATATGTAATGTACAGTGTGTATATGTCACATACGGTGTGTATATGTCACATATGGTGTGTATATGTCACATACAGTGTGTATATACTGAGCCTTTGCAGATGGGGAACTTTCACCCAGGGTTTAGTGCTGACTGACACCACAAAACGCCTCCCGAGAGTTCAAACCCCACATCCCTGCTATTCCAAGAGCTTCAGCAGCACTGCTTTAATTTTTACAACCACGAGCAAGTGTAAAACCTCCAGGTCGCTGACAATTCCAGCAGCGAGGGCCTGAAAATTCACAACGGGGACATTTCTGGGGGCTGGGGAATGTGGCACAAGCTGGGCAGGAGCTGCAGAGCAGCAGCTGGGGGTGAGGAGCAGCTGAAGGGGTTTGCTCATCACTGATGGGAGTGGAGCCACCTGCCCAGGGATGAGGGTTCTGCTCAGCCCCCACCAGCAGCCACTCCTGAGGAGCTTCCCAGGTAAGAAATATGTATTTTTTAAATCATTTTGATCTGTCGCAGTCATAACTTGGGGCTGGGGGATCGGTTTGTTGTGCAAACCCTCCTGGGGGGTTTGGTACCCGGTTCCTGCCTCCCTGTGCTCAGCATCTTCCTCCGACACTGAGACGGTTCCTTCTCCTGCTCGGTGGGGAGCAGGAGGGGTTTTTGCCACTCTGTTTTATTTTCCTGCTCCGTTCCAGAGCACGGACTCACAAATGCTCATAGTGATGTGAATTGGGAGGTGGCAAAGGACAGGGACTGAGGCTGGGAGGAGGAAGAGTAAACCTCCTACTGTTTATTTAGCTGCCAGGTTAGTGTAATATTGGAAGAAATAAAGGAAAAAAAACCTGAACACACCCCCCCCCCAAAAAAAAATAGCCTCAAAAACCAAAATAAAACACATCCCCATGCCCCTTATCCAGACAAAGGGCAGGAAAATGACAGCAGGGAATGGGAGAACTCTCAGCCCCACCATAGTCATGCCTAAGACTTCTAAATTGCAGCTATGGGAGAAATCCAATTTAAATAATAATGAGAGAAATGCAGGCTGTGTCCAGTTCACTTTGTTCACCACACAGCCGCAGTGAGCTCAGACTTTTCCTAGTCTTCGCTTGCTGCTTTTTAAACTGTACTTATAGGCAGCTCCTTTGTTCCCAGGCAGGTCTAAAATGCCCCTGGTTTCAGGACCTGTTCTCAGGGAGTTAAAGGCCAAAGGCAATTGGTCTGCGAGATGCGGATGTTATTAACCCATCCCTGTTTGCTTCCAGCTTTCCCTTTATTCCATGCTACGTGGGTTTTTTCCCCGGCTCTGTGTGTGTCTATTGAACGGACAGGCCCACGAACAGCAGAGAGTGAATAACGAGTCAGGAATCCCAGCGGGGCTGGTTAAAGTGGGTTTTGCTATGCAAATAAAATTAGCAATCCAAATGAGCCCATTTCTCCTCGGTTTTTGCTTCTCCTCTCCCTGGTTTTGCCTCCCAGTCGAAGGGACAGAGATAATGGTTTAATGTCTTCTATTAAGTGATTTGCATTTGGACACCAGGATTACAACAGAGTATTTGTCAAATATCAGATCCCCTTGGTTCCTCCCCACAACTCTTTTAAGACAATATCTGGAAAAAAGAAATCCTGTTGCCTTGAAAAACTTAGTTTGATAGAACTCTGCCTTATAATTAAGCAGCTTCTTTAATACTTAAATCCACCTTTGTTGAGTAAAAGGATTGAATTATGTGTTGGTAGTTTCTACAGTGAAAATGCCTTGAACTTTGCTCTGAATCGGTTGTGCCAGGAGCCGCTTGTTCCATTTACTGCCCTGGGAGCCGACTCCACCTTTCCTTGCCGAAAATAAACCCACAAAGGAATATGAAATGAGCTTCTCCAGAGCAGAAGTTTCTTAAGGGGGACACACGTTATATTTTTGTAGCCGTCTACACCACATTTAGGGCTGGTGTTTCGAGGATGTAAAGGGCATCCATACCATACTGAGAACAGTCCTTGCTATTGATTGTAGTTCCATCATAATTAAAGGTGATATGAAGCGCTTGAACACGGTGGAGCTTTTATTGCTTTGTGGTGCCTAATACAGCATTTAGAATAGTTCGAGCTGGTTTCCCCCCTAAATGATCTGATTTGTACAAAATATTAAGGAAACATTTTTTCTTTATATTTGCTCAGCTCCCTGTTAGAAATCCCTCATTTATTTTCATTTGTTTTCAAAACTGGCGATTATAGGAGGGGAAAGGAGGTGCTGAACCTCTTTATAAACCTATATGTTGCTATGCCAGTGCGTTAAACTTTAATATCAGTACGTTAAAGCCCAATAAAAGGGTGATTACTGGGAGTCTACAATGAAGTCTTTGATTCTTCTGCAACAGTTTGGACAAGTTATTTTTAGTGTGTGCCTGTGTTTTCCCAATTTTAATACACGGCAATTTGATTGCAATGCTGTCCTCAGCTGATGGTTGTGAAGAGTTTGGGGGAGATGGGGACAGGTTAATGGGTGGTGACATTATGACAGCAAACGAAGCCAATTCTGACCCCCCCCGGTGCATCCAGAATATTCGTGTATTTGAGGGCACAAACTGCAGGCTGGTAAAAGCGTATTTAATTTAGTTCTTGAATTTAACTTTAGGAGAACCTGCAATCACCTCAGAATGTTCAGCATGTTGAAATAAGGACTTAAAGGATTTCTTTTTCTCCGAAGCCTTTTCACAATTTTAAAGCCAGTGTTTGTCACTGCTTTTGTGAAGTTTTCAGTACCAAAATATTTTATGTCTAAGATTAATAGTTTGCCCTATATCTTTTGGCCCAAATACAATTAATTAATAACTATTTACTGAAGTAAATGTGGCTTATTTCCTTCCCTCTGTGTTCTTCAGAGGCGGGGGCTGGTTTAGGATGGATCATAGGAGGGTATTCAAGTCAGTCTCCTTGGTGTGTTACAGGCTACAGATCAGGAAAACAAATCACATTAAAAATATAAATATATATATATTTATTATATATTTTATATATACATTATATATATATTTATTGTGTATATATCTTTTAAATATAAATGTATATTTTTATATATATATATGTTGAGGAGCTAAAAGTGAGAGTTTAACACTATGAGAGACAGCAGCTCCTGGCTTGTATAAGGACCATTTTTTCTGGATAAAATGGGGGTTTTTTACATAGGAACATATTGATAAATTCCTCCCAGCCCCAACACACACGAGGGCAGATCCTTGGTGTAGAAATCAAGGGCATTTCACAGAATAGCTTCAATGTGAGCTGGTTTCAGTCTCGTGAGTCTGGCTGGAAGTTTATGAGTGGGGTGAGAAGGTGACTTCCCATCAGCATCAACCGGAGCTGCAGTTCAGCTCCATAGAGGCACAAACCCTTTGGATAACTGGTCAGAAACCGTGTCAGCCCAACACGGTCCATGGGAAGCAACTGCAGCTGTATCAGTGCCCCATCGCATCCGAATTAGAGGAGAACACCCCGAGGAGCTGCTGGTACCCAGACACAATTATTGCTCGTGGGCAGTAATTATGAGACCGAATACAAGCACCAGGGAATATTGTTTACTCGGTTTAAACACACAGAAAGGTTTATTGCTTCCAAATAAATTCAACTCAGAGCTGGGTTGAGATTCAAATCTTTTATTAAATATACAGCTAATATGACTAAAATTAATAACATAAGCTCTAAGGCAGTGAAGCAGCACATTGAATAGCATGGAAGGTATAAAAATGTATTTATACAGCGGCAGATAGTGAAATGCTCTTCCTGCTTCTAAAAAGAAAACAATCTTTCTGTATGTGTTTATTCCACACATGGATTTTAGTGATAAAAACAGTGACAGTAGAATATTCATCAGAATAATTACAGCAAGAATATGTGAATACAGCATTAAGGACTAGAGTCATATCTGCATTTTTTTGCCTTCTCTGAGCATGTTTTATGCATACCTATCCTTTCAAATTGGCTGCATAGGACAGCTCACAGGATTTGTTTTATTATTACCAATTTACCCAATAACACATTTTAATAAAAGTCACGTAGGTCTTGTTTTCACTTCTTTTAAAAATAATCAGTAAAGGGTAGTGCTGCTGAAAGGTCAAACTTGTTTCATTTCAAGAAACGCCACAACTCACAAAACCCCCTTGATCGTGTTGAGCATCTTGGTAATAGAAACAGTGAAGCTTCCAATAAGAGACTGTAGGTTCTGTTAAACCCAAAGGGTGTTGGACAATGAGGCTTTTAGAGGAATGGAATCCAACAGCTGATGTTCGGGGATAGCACAGGTAAAAGATCAAATGTAGTGGCCTAATAACTTGATGAGACATTGCAATATACCAAAAGGCTCCGTAAAATAATTGTACCTTCCTAAAAGACGTGCTAGTGTGAGTCATTCTAACCAGGACGTAGATCCCGTCTTCACCATCGGGGCAATTCGGGGCAAGACCATTTCCTAACTGGGAAATTCCTGACAGTTCAGTGGGACGTGGTTGATGGAGTGAACCGTGTTATCTTCATTCTCACGCCTCAGGGCAAGAGGATGCTCATCCGCTGAGCTCAGGAATATGTTTGATTGTGCTGCTGTATTGCACAAGGAGGGATGTTGGATTGAGAAACCCAACAATGGCACAGGCCATTGCTGCTGCTCAGGGTGGGGAGGATAAAGGCCTCTGAAAGGACTTTTCTGTCAGTATAAAAATAAATTAGACCTCATTTGAAAGTACAACGTAGCCACAGTGTTGGGTTAATGGTTGGACTTGGCGATCTTACAGGGTTTTTTCCAAGCAAAATGATTCTATGAACAGGGTGCATTGACCTGTTGCTGAATTTAGCTGGTTTAGATCTACAGTGTCTTCCTCAAAGCTGCCGGGTTGTCATGTCTGCACCCACCAAATTTCGGGAAAATCAGACAACAGGTCCAAAAGTGACCACCATACAGATAGCTGGTGAGTGCAGGAGCCTGGGTTCTTAGTTCAGAAAATAGATCTTGACCTACCTACATATTATGGACGTGCAAGCTCTTGACTTTGCTTGTCTCTCTCTATACTTTGCAGGCATTACCGCATGGGTTCGGGTGTTAACAAGACAAAAACGGAAGCAGTGCAGGTGAATAAGCCTTCCAGATAAGCCCACGCTCCAGTGAGAAGGCCCAGCCATCAGACTTCATGGATTCTTCTGACAACGGCAAGTTTATTTTTTCCTCCATATTTCTGCCAAGACGAAGATTTTTGCCGATGCGATTGACGGCATTACCAGACAGTATTAGACAAAAATAGCTAGATCTAACTTTGCCTGGTAAGACAGCAATCAGCAGGCACTTGGGCTAGAGGAAACCACCAACATTTAAGGACTTTTTCCAGATCCAGGACTAAAAAGACAGGGCAGGAAAAGGCTGGGGGCCTCTCCCTTCGCTACAGCAATAACCAGTAAATATTTAACTTGAAATACATGCTGATTATGGGGTGGTACAATTATGAAAACACAAGTTTCCAGTTCACTGGTATGCGAGCTTAAGAAAATTGCCAAGAACTGTAACTTACCACCAGCTCTGTGCCCCGATTCCCTCTTGCTGTGAAATAGCCCCGGCAATAGCAGCACAGCGAGGCTGCGCTCCGAACGTTGTCCCCTTATCAGTATTGAACTCCTCTCCATGAGACAACTTGTGTAGAATTAAGTCTGATGCAGCCCAGAGCTCAGCCAGCTCTGAAACCACCTCAGGATCAGAACTGCCTGGGGAATCGCTCTCCCGTGGAACTGATTTAAGAGAGATGGAAATCAGCAGGAGAAGGGGAGGGAGACAAAGATATTGAGGCAGAAGGGGGTTTTTCTGGGTTGCCCCTGGCTCTCATGACTAACTGTGAGACAAGACTGATCGGACGTTTTCCTAAGCCACATCATCCCTGCTCTCCATTTCTTGTAATATTTTTAAGGTGACGTTCCCGTGCCTGCTCTGGGTGTCCAATTAGAATTATCTTTTATTTTTAATATACTCCACTCCATCCAAGATTAGGACCCACACTTTGTTTAAGTGCAGATAGATGGGAGGTAGGTGTGCGCTCCAATTCATCTTATTTAAACGCTCGTTAAAAGCCAATTTGCAGAGTCACTCACATTTCACACCATTTCCTCCACCCCTGGTGAATCAGTTACTGATTAACGCAGACGCTAATCACCAAAGAACGCTTCTCTGCTTCTTCCTTCTCTCTCCTGTTTTCCTGGGAGTTATTCAGGTTAAAGCTCCTTTCAAGCTGTCCACATTAGAGTGGAAACAAATTTAAGTTATGTACTAAATGGTTCATTTTTCCTACGGTTCCTCTATGACCTAGTAGTTTTGTTAAAGAATCATAAGCCCGGCTTACTGCAAAGGGCTGAAAAAAGCGTTTAGAGATCTCCAGTGATAAATGCAGAATTTGCTCGTGTTGCTGTTCCAGCTCTAGTTTGGAGTGAGCGAGGGGATTAGCACTAAGTTGAGGATGAGGAAAATGCTCTGGTGCTGTGTTTCAAACACAAATCAATACTTGGAATCGATTGAGAGATGTGGGGCGAGCAGTGTGTGGTCAGAGTGTGCACGTGTAATGTTGCCTTATATTAATATTTCCCCCAGAAAGGAGCTGAAAACAGATGGGTACAACAGCAAAGCATCAGTACAAGGTCTGTGCACCATTCCACCTCATTAGATCCCAAAGAGCGCTAAAACTCTATGGTCTTTCAGAAGTGCAGGCAGCATGGACGCTCCTTGTGTAAGGATGAATCTCAGCTTGGACGGTTAATGGGCGCTGATATTAATTATTATCCACTGCAGATGCACCAGGTTGTCTGCAAAATACTGACTTGGATTTATCTGTCAAGGAGCCGCAGGGTAAGCAAAGTCTGTACATGCAGTTCAGGCAGGAGACATTAAATATCACTAGAGGAAGGCAAGAATCACACCTAATTTAGTCTGCAAATTTGGCCTGCAAACAGATGCTTTATTTTAGGTATGTGAGAGATTCCAGAATCTGCTCACAGAATAAAATCCTTAATGCAGCCAGCAATATCACCACTAGCAGTGTTGAAACTTGTGCTTTTTTACCGAAGCAGATGGAGCCGGACTATCTGGCTGAAACGATGGGCCGGGAGATAATCCCCTTGCAGGATGGGATCTCAAGAACTTGCTCCTCTGCCACCCCAGGAAACTTGTTTAAATCTGACTCCTGTATCATTTGAGAGAAGTACTTATTTCCTTAAGGAGTCCCAGCTTCTCATCAGAACCTTACGCTCGATGCAGCAATGTCCTTCTAGGTGAGTAGCTACGCAATTAAAATGAATTATTGTGCGGTGGTGGCTCTTCATGTTCTTCTGCTGGGTTGGGTAGAGCATGCAGTAGCTGTTCCTTGCCTGGGTTAAATTCCTTTGTTTCTTAATGGAATGATCAGAGTGATTAACCCACCTGTTCTATGAGCCTCTAACAGGGCAGGGTATAAGGTTGGAAGTTCAAAAGCCGTTCAACCATGGAGGTTTAATTGAACTGTAAGTGGGAAGAATGACCTTTCCAACAGTATCCTGCCCCAACCACCTTTCACAGCCAAGCACGGTGACCTACAGGCAAAATGTCAGCCTCCTGGACAAGAAACGTGTCACGCAAATACATCCCAAACCCACGTTCGGAGATGGGAAAAAATGCACGTTGTACGGCAGAGTTGGTCCTGTCTCACCTCCACAGCAAGATCAAGGTTGGGTAGCACCTAACGGAGCCATTTCCAGTGACCTGGAAGTATTTATAATTATAGGTCTTTACTATATCTAAAAATACTTGTGAATATGACAGCCAGCATCCTTACCCTCTCGTCCAAATGCTCCACTTTGGCCTAAATTGTTGTACAATGTCTTTCTGTGGGAGCTTCTCTCGATGCATGGTGGTGTTTGGTTCACCCTTTAAACATCGTTACCAGACAGTGTTAGAGTAGATCCAAAAAATCCAGCACTGTCTAGTAAGATGCCCACAGAGGACCATGGTCTGTCCAGCAGTTGTAGAAGTGAAGCATCTTATTAATGATTCCAAATTCTTCAGGATGTCAGTGTTCCATAAAAACTAACAGAAATGGTTTTAGAAGGATTATCTCACATCGCTACGTGTAAATAATTTACCAAACATGCTATGGGCAGAAGGAAGACATTTGATATTAAATGATAGCTTGAAAATCATGGTGGGTTTCAGGAGACAGAGATAGGATAAAAAGTTGATTTCATAAATATCTAAAATAGAAACATAAGGTTAAGTTCTATTTAAACATTATGTAAAAGCAGTAAGAGTTCCTGCATTTAGTTTCTTGGCTTCCTCACAAAAATACCAACTGATTCAAGCCTTTCCAACCAATTGAAAACACATACTAAGAATGGGTATATAAAGAAAACAGCACTAAGGGCACAAAAAAGCGACAAAGATGGCCTAGCATGTAACACAGTTAGTTGCTTTTACAACAAATACTTTATTGCATTGGCTTTAGTTTAAGGGATGCAGACAAATGGGAGTCTTAAATAAAAGTGACAGTGGCAAGAGACTTTGGTGTACAGTTGTTAGGCAGTAATGTGATGAAGCATGGTGAGTATGTCATTATAAAGATGTTAAGGTAGTTGGCTTTGTTTCCTGCCTTTTTTATTTTTCAGAAGAAGGGGAAGGTTGCTGTAGAACATCACGCAACAGAGAAGGGGAAAATCCAGCACCTGCTTCTCAGCCTTGAGCGTTTCCTTGTCCCAGAGCTCGGTGCCACCCTAAGGGGGACCCCAGATTTCTGACCTTCCCATTTCCCTTCCCTCACTCCTTATTTTTGGTCTCATGTCTTGGGGCCTCTCACTGTGTGAGGGTTGCAGAGAGCTCTGATCCGAGCTATACCGTGCGGGTAATGTTATACGGCATGTAATATTTATTATGGCCATAAGATACTCCTAAGTCTTTGTGGATCCAGCACAGTATTTCACATGGTATATACACAACCTTCCTATCAAACTAAACCATAAAGGAATATATTTCATCCAAGCTGCACTTCAATTAATCATTCACTGAACAGTTCAGAACAGGGTTCAAGGAAACAACCAACGTTCTCCGTGCAATAATTAAAACCCCCATATATTAATACCAGTGAGAGATCCCGGGGGGTAGGGAGCAGGATATTGTTGCATTTTGGTGCTTAACACCTGGCAGGTGCAGTGAAACACCTGCCGTGTGTCAGATAAAGACATTTAGCAGCAACAACACCCCTTCTCAGTGACAGCCCTTCAGAAATAATCATTTACAGTTCCCTAAATATCAGATAACTGGAGTGTAACTTCCCGTCTTGTTTTAATTATCAGTAAAGAACAAAAAGCCTCCACGAACCATTGAAGACAACGTTCTCCCCTCCACTAAGTCCCGTCAGACTGAGCTGGTTCTTTCACACTGACTTTAAGTCGTATAATTGATTCAGGAAAAGGAACCTCATAGAATAGAATAAGAATCAAGCCCATTGTATTTTAAAATGTATCATAATATTAGTCCACTAAAATAAAGAAAACAATCAAAGGGAATGGGAGTTAAGTTTCGTTCTCTCTGTTCCCCTCAAAAAAGTGACAAATTGATGTAAAAAATGATGGGGAAAATAATTTATACATTATATAAGAGTTCAAAGATGGAAAATAGATGGCTTTGCTATGAGAGCCTTCTCCTGGAGAAGTCCAGAAGAACCGCTGTGGAGAGGAAAGCGTAAGAACAAGAGCAAAGCTGAGAGAGCAAACCCACTCTTGATTTCGGCAGCCTAGTTCTTATATTATATTTAGATGAAAAAGTATCTTGATTTTGAGATAAAATTATGCACAAGAAAACTCAAATGTTCCATTTCAATAAAGTGTTTACTTCCATTCTCAGGGAAGTTACCATTGTTTAAAAATAAAGAAAAAGAATGTGTTTGAAGAAAATACCTACATTCATCCTACTGCTACAAAGCTTAACAGTTTCATTTGAATACATTCTATTGTTGAAGCATCAAACGTTCTCTGTTCCACAATCTGCACCACTTTCTATTTACAGGCTCACTTTATTTTATCATTCTAAAATAAGGACAAGATTTTCTTGTGTTTGCTTTTACCCTTTATTCTGGAACCCAAGCCATTTAATTTTAAATATACTTATGCTTGGGGAGATTGGACAATCAAGCATGGATTTCTCTACTGGCCGCTACCCTCTGCTCCCAAATTCGCTGTTGAACTTTCCCACGTTGTACACGAAACACCATAATCATCATTACCAGGCAGTATTAGAAAGACAGAAAACATCCAATGCTGCCCAGTAAGATGGTAATGGCATCTCAGGATCATGGTTTACAAACAGCAGATACACCACAAGCTAGAAAAACCGACTGTCTAGAGTAGGAAAATTATCAACAATTATCAAACACTATTCATACGGAGAGGAGGAAGCAACAATGTCCTGAAAAATTACCCGGGTCAGACCTAAAACAAATGGAACTAGACCATTGATAGAGAGAAAAGTGCAGAATCCCAGGCCAGAAACACCAGACTTACAACCACACTTTTAGTTTACAAGCTACATTTCCTTTGACCCGGTATTTCTGAGGCCATCCCAAAGATGCCATAAGGGCGATTCAAGGCGATTGCCATTTAATTTCAGATGCACTGGGAAGCGACCCAACATCATTGGCATCATCCTGCTGGTTTCCAATGGTGCAGGGATATTTCAGCCTGGTGCAAAGTGTTTCCATCTGTGGCCCAGCTAGAAGGTGACACCTCCTGATTTTACAAGCATGAGAGAAAAACTCTCCTAGAAAAATACCCTAAGCTACCAAATAATTCCCCTAAGGCATCAAGTAGCGCATCTTCCCCTGCACCACTTTCTTACTATTAGAACCTTTCAACAATTTCAGAGCTGTTGCACTGCCCTAGATGCACATACGAGCCAAAAAAACTGTACATAAATGCCACAAACTAATGCTTGAAAGGTATAAAACCCAAATCTTGCCAAGAGATTCAACAGGAGACCTCTTTCTGTGTCCAGAATGCACAAAAGCGGTGCAGCGGTACCTAGGGAACAGTATTATACCATCTCTCATAGCCCTCCTGTTCGCCAGAAGTGGAGAACACCTAAAATAAAGAGATATTACAATAGGAAAGGAAAGCATTGGTTCTTTCTACAACAGGTGTAGGCAAAAAGGAAAGTCAAAAGGGATAAGAAAGGAGGAATTTCTTTAGGGACTTTTAAGAAGTTGTTTACCCTCCTGACTTTGACACATTTTGTGACAGAATAAAAAAGATGTTGAGGTCAAATTGGCTCTAAGCTTGAGCTCTCACTAGAAATGCCCTTCCTCCTACTAATCCTGCTTGGAAGGTCCAAGTTTCTTCCATAAAGCAAGGTGAGTATGTTATGTGGGTTCAGCACCAATAAGCCACAAGGTACATGAAGGGGACGATGGTCATTTTCCACCAGCACTACCCACAAACCCTCAGCTGTGTGTTCAGGCAATTCCCCAACGAGAACACCATTGTCCGGCTTCATTTAAAGCTCATTCATTCCTTAACTTGCCTTTTGCGATCGCGAACAAAAGGCTGAGGAATCTATGAGGGGTGTGTGGCTACAAACACACCTGCTCTGAAAGAAATGAAATTGGATCAACCAATTCCCTTCACACACACCAAGAGAAAGGGGGGGGTGGGGAAAGTACCAGGCTGTATTAAATTCACTGCAGAAAGGTGAAAGGCCTCAGTGTATTATTCAATTTCTTACATCTCCTTATAGGAACGGGAAAACACCTGCAATCTCCACACCAGAAATCAGAGTATTTAATGTGGGTGATGATGGTTGGGCCAATTCCATCCCCACAGCTGGTGAGGATACAAAACCAAGTCACCATGGCAGGTGGATCTGCCAAGGGCAGGGTTTGACTCACAGGTATGACCTCAAGAAGACAATACTCTAATATTACACAGTCCTTCCTCCACATCTTGACCCTCAACAGAACCATCCTCCAAAATTCTGGTGCATCAGGGCTCCTGAAAGGCCTGGCATTGACCATGGCCTTGGAAACATCCTCCAAATCTGTCTGCAGTGACAATACAGATTTATTTACTGGTTTACAGTGTGTTGAGAGAGTATGGTTAGCATACCCTGGACTGACTTCTAGAAAAGCCAGAAGACTTAGTCAACCAGGAGAACCTGCATGTGGAGCTAAAACCCAACAAAACATCAACAAAACAAACAAAAAACACACCAAACAACACCAAAACCAACCAAAGAACCCCCCCAGCTCTGCAAAGGTTTCATTTCTAAGCTGGGAAACGGTAACATGCCACAGCGCTTACAAAAGCACATATTTCTTAGCTGCATAATGCAGTTCTAGTACACGACCCTACCTTGCTGCTGTGTTAATCATTATTGAACCTGACAATGGCCGCTGAATGTTCTTTTCAAGACTTTGCATGGCTCGGGGCCCACCCATCAGCGCTGGGCCATGAAATTGTGTCTTTTGCCAGAAAAAATAAACCAAAACAAAAAAAAACACCCCAAAACAAACCACAACCCCCCCCCCCAGACTAAACCGAACCACACAAAAGAATCTAACATCTTAACAGTCAAAAAACTGTACAATAGTTTCCAAGAAGACCTAAGGCCTCCATGGGGCTATTTCTGGAACTCTTCTAAAGCTATTCCATTCCAATAATAATAATAATCTGCTTGCTTTGCCTAAGTGCTCTCAGTAAATGAGAAAGAAAAGAGCCTTTATGTCATTGTCTGTACAGTCCCACAGCTCTTTAACTTCTTTTCCCCTTAGGACCATAGGAGATACTTTATATATAAACCAAGAAGTTTCAGAAGTCAACTACACGTAACGAATTCAGGGGAGACTCGCGCTACACACAAAAATGTGGCAATTTTGTCTTTATATTGGCAGGTAAAAGACTAACACCAAACCTTGATCTCACGACAAAGAATCGCCCCAATTCTTTACTACAGGAGCTGCCAAGAATTTCATAAAGGGAGGAAGGTTTTGCTTGGTGTTCCCCGAGAAGGTCACTCAGAGACAAAGACACAACCAAATAATCAACCCACTGTAGCCACCTGCCATTGCAGTGACAAACCCAAGGCACAAACCCCCCCGAAACACACAGCACACCAGAAACATTAATTATGGGCCCTATTAACCAGCTCAACCCGCATGAAGACGAGTCAAATGGAAGAACTGACTTTTAACACACACATTTCCCCGATGAATCCTCATTTCACACCCCAATAGTCATTCCAAATCTTTTGCTTTTTTAATACTAAATCCCACATGTTTGTTCAGCAAATAGAAATAGTTTGGTAGAAACCGATTGCATGCTTATTGCCCATTGGTCTAATAAACAATTTGGGTGCGTTTATTATGTCTGGTTTGAGTAAGGCTTATTTAATACCTAGCAAGCACATGAATAATTAGTATTTACCCCCAAAAAAAAGAGAGGAAAAAGAACAATAAAAAAGCAAAGTATCCGACCACCGTGCTGCTTACATTACCATTGCCAGTGAAATATGCAGGCCTGAGATTGAGGAGAATTTCTGGTTCCATAGGAGATGGCACTTACTTTTAATACACACAAGACAAGTGTGGCAACAGCACACAATTAGAAGCAATTAAATGCTTTGTCTGGAGAGAATAACACTGAGTTGTTATGGCAGAAGCAGGACAAGCCTAAGTTACATTAAAAAATACATCTCCAAGCGCATTAATCCAGCATATAGGTAATATATTGAGAAATAAACCCTTTTTTTCACCTCCTCCTCCTCCCCAAAGAGTATTTCAAGGGTAGGCCTGTAAAAAGGGGACCTGCACTTCATCACCCCCCGAATCTTTCAAAAGTGGCAAGTCAAGAGGAAAAGGAGTGAAAGAGGCAGGAGAAGAAGGGAACCGTGGAAGAGGGTGGTTATAGCCTTACCGTTGTGAGACCTCATGGCACAAAACGCTAAATAAAACACACAACGCAAATAAAACCCCAAATTGACCACCAAAACCCCCCAAGCGCCCCGACTTGTCTCCCCAGCCCTTGTGTTGAGTTTTCTCCGGCTGGTCGGTACCCATGAAATATAAAACCACCCTCATGGTCGCCCAGGTTACCGACTTCATTTAGTTAATCATCACCATTATTACCGATGTTCGGGCCTTGAGAAAAAAGGAAAGAATGACTGAAGAGGAGTGGAAAACAAGGAACTTAAATGAACCCCACCCCCACTTTTTTGTTTTAACAGCACTAGTAATTAGCTTTATACTTATATTACCTTCCTTCCTCCTCCCCTCTTCTACTTCCTTATGAGCCTCCTCCTGTCCCCTCTCAAGTGCAAGGACAAAGTCCCAGCAACCTTAAAGCAATTTGGGATCAATTCTCCTGCAAGTGGGACTCCAGAAATGCCCATTTTTTTACCCAGGTAGCTGCAGGTCTGGAAAAGAATGGGGTAAAAAAATAACTCCTTAGTTAACCCATAGGGCTGAGCCTTAATCAATAGTCAACGGCGGGGAAAAAGAACAAAGGATGTGAAACTCAAGCCTTTGTATCTTGGAGTTTCATCAGATAAAAGCTGGACCTGGGGTTTGAAAGGCCAGGCTTATTTGAAAGCTTAAAAGCATCGATGCAGACTAAGTTCTGTTGGAGAGTTCAGGCTGCTTATTGATTCGTGATTACTTCTGCCAAAACCTGAGATTAAACCAAAGGCCCTAAAACTGATTTGTTTGACTTCAATGACAGATCCATTAAACGAAAAACTAATTAAAGCGAAATGTGCATCCCAACTGTAAAATGTCATTTCCTCGATCCACCTCCCTCTGCCCAAAACACAATGAGAACGTTCTAATTAACTTGTTTTGCAAACAAAATGTCTATCAATGAACATCTGATTGCACTTACGTTCTATGCCCAGTGTGAATTTTTGTGATTTTAAATCTCATTATGGACCTTTTCAGTAGAAATGCAGAAAGTTATCGCTTCAGCCTTCCTCCATGGGTTTCAGACTAAGGACACCAAGAAAACCCTGTTTCCTACACTCACAACCATCAAAGTTTTCAGACTATCATGTTGAAACACTTTTCAAACACTATAATTAACTGGGGTATATTTTAAGGTGTCCTTTCATTCATTTCGAGTCTGATTCAATTAAAAGCACTGTTTCCAGGAGCATTTTTCTTATTTTTCTAATAGAAAGAACTAATACTCAGTATTTACACAGCCACATACAGCAGGAAAACGGTGCCACCAGAACTCACACTCACTCACTGCATGGACATTTCATTGTGTTTAAAACAGGATCAGGCTCCAGACCTGCCCAGTAAAACCAGTAGAAGAATTTAGCCCCTGCTCCATTTGAAACACCAAACAGCATCACTATATCTGGCATTTATACCATTTTCTACAGTTCTGTAGCATTTTGGTTGCCTGAATTTAGTGGCACTTATACCGGTGTCCTTTTAGCCGCCCGAATTCTCATTCGGTAACAATTTATAACAATGATTCAGCAGTTAAATTAATTGATTTCGAGAGCAATTTGGACACCCGCAAAGCAAAGGTGTTTTCTGAAGTCTCGACACTAACCACACTCACATTGCCAAGCTGCAAAAGAAGTTCGAATTAAAAAAGGTATCAACATAAGTTTTAAAAGACCGAGACCATTCCTGAACTTAAAAAGTCAAAAGTAAATGTTTAGTTCTGCCAATAAAACCTTTTATCTGGCTTAAGTGTTCTGGTGTGTCACCCAGACAGTACAACACTGGTTTTTGTTATTAATGCTGCTCTCTGAGATTCAAGCAAGCACAAACTAACCTTCTGTTACAAAGCAGTCTAGAATAAAGCAAAATCATCTTTAAAACATACTTGTTTCAATTAAAAAGTTGTCAGCTGAATTTAGATGCTTGCAATTACAAGAAGGAAATATCAGCAATTAACCTGAGGGGGTAAATAAACTTGCAATATTTCACGCATCCCTGTCAATTGTATTTCAGAAAAGAGCTATTGAAGACCTTCTTGAAACAAAATAAATCCAACAGCATTTAGACCAGGACAAGCTCTGCCTCCTTGTTTCTGAAAAGTTAGATGCTCTGCAAAGATTTCGGCCGAAAGCTGCGATTATTTCGAGCTTTGCGCCTGGCAGAACTTTCTAGAAGGTTGTTTTCCTGAAGGGGTGGAGGGAAGGAGCGAGCAAACATTTTCTGCTGACTCCCTCAGTGTCTACAAAGCCACCTGATGCCTTTTCCTCCACCTGGGTACAAAACCTGGCTCACAAAACACCTCTCACGCTCATCCCCAATTAGCACATCAACGGCATCACCTCCCAGCCGCCAACATTAGAGAACACAACAAGGGGCTTTTTTAGCTACCTCGATCTTCCAGTCTGAGAAAGCGGCTCGGCTGTCGCTTCCAACCCACAACTAGACTTCGCACTTCAAAAAAACACATTAAAAATGAAGTAAAGCGCTTTGTTTTGTCTTCTGTCTCTTTGGTGTCCGACCAGTCGGCACAAGTAGGGGCCGGTCGGGGCTGGCACGGGGAGCTCCGCACCACAACGAGCACGAGACTGGGGAGAAGGCTTAATTATCCTCATTTTGTCATGCACACACACACACGCAAAAAGCCTCGGGTAAGAAAAGAATAAACAAAACGAACCCAAAATGGCTCCTCCACGCCAAGAGCGGAAGCCGAGGAGTGAAGCAGGAAAAGATCTTCCCTTGGCTTATACTTAGTTTAAACAAAAGTGGTGGTTGAAAAGGTCTAAATCTGTTCCCTTCACTGCCAGGGCCCTATCTGAGGAATCGATCTTGGCTCCAAAGCAGCAGAGAAACTAAAACTAGAGGATTAGGCATCTTGCAATAAAATGCATTAAAATGCCAGTTAATTTAAAAACTAATTGAAAAATGGCGATCATTACGCAGGAAAGGAAAAAGGAGACAATAACATACTTGCGTTTAGAAAAAGGTTCTGCTGTTAGGACCGAAGCTGGATCCTCTTTGAAGTGCAAGGATTCTCTTTTGAGAAAGCTCTCTTAAATTTCATATTTCTTTTATTTTTGAGGCACAACAAACCTTTTCCAAAGGCGCCTTTTTTCTTCCTCCAAGCTCCCCGTGACATCTCGGTGAAACTCGCTTTCCCCCACCGGCTCCCTCCTATTCACCGTCTTGGTTCTGCTTCTACCTGCCCTGACTGGTTTGGCTGGTTGTAAAATGAACGTTTGAATTCATGTGCTGTTCTCCCTTCCCCCATAACTCCGAGCAGACAAAACCTGATACGTACAACAAAACCCTCTTTAATCTACCTGGGGAAAGGAGGAGGAAGAGAAAAGAGGACAGAGTCCTATAGAAAGTTAAGTTAGGAGGGGAATATTGATGAAGAAGTTACAAAAGGCATTAAAGAAGTCATTCTTCACGCTAATTAAATCACTTTTTACCACAGTACCTGGATGCTATGGCTTACCAGGACCATGAACACACACACACGCAAGCAACTTCAGTGCTGGAAGCACAACCACCTTCTCCCAAACCAAGGCCATCGGCAACAAAAAGGACGGAACGATCGTCAGGACGGAGCTCACAAGAGTTTTCATCTTCCCATCTTTCCGCGTCCTGGAAAAGACGAACTTGGAGCGAGAGGCTTTCGCAGCGAAACAAATGAAGGCAAAAATATAACTGTACCTGAAAAAACAACACACTTCTCAACGGTGTTAGGTTACTGAAAGAAAACCAAAATTTTAGGGAAAAAAAAATAAAAAGAAAGCAAAGGATTAAAGCGCGCGTGGTTTTCTTCGCAGCCCAGAGCGATGTTGCTTGTTTAAGCTGGAATTGAGAAGAGACGGCGGGTGTCTAAGGCTCGTCTTACATGTAGCCCGGCACCCCTCCCCGCGCAGGTGCATTCCTCACCTCCAGCCAATCTCCTGCCCTTCACCTCCTCACAGGTGTGTCCTCGGCTTTCGGGAGCGGCCACGGCAGAACCCATCGCTGCTCATTGGGAACGGGCCTCTCCAGGGGCTTGCCGGGCCCCCAGCTCTAACAAAGAATGAATTATTTACCCAGCGTGCATTCAGATTTATCCCACAGAACCTCTCACTCTCCTGCTTAAGGTTTGCGTAAGAGTGGAGGTCCATGGGCGAGCAGTTCTGGATGAAGGCACGCTCTTCTCTCGCTTTAAAAATCAACCTCCAGACCTTTTTCTATTGCAAACCAATTTCCACCTGCCCACCATCCCGCAACCACCATCTGGCCGAGCTGATATTTTAAAAGCCAACCTGAATATGAATCCTGTTGAATTCGAGATCATTTAAATGGAACTCTCCTAGGTCATCCAACCTGCAGGGACATTGATGGGTCAGTGATCACTTTTCCAAACAAAAGATGTGACATCTACAGTGAGAATCTAAGGCACAGAGGCAAGGCCTTGCTGAAGGGCACGCATACGGTTTGTTGGTAGATTCACAAAAGCTGATTTATCATCCAGTCTTGACACACAACATAGTTTCATAAATGAATAAAAAGTCCAGCCAGAACTCAGGTGTCCTGATATACAAGCTAACAAGAGCAAAGGCCTACAACTGGATTCCTACGTCCATTCATGGGCACTATGATAGAGATTACGATGATTACAGGACACTTCAGCCCAGATATTTCAGTGTTTACCCCTAGATTAGTCAGGTAGAAATACCATTTTTGATGCGGACATTGGGAAGACTGAAAAAAGTCCCTTATTGCGGCTACATCACTTACTATAATGAGCCATGCTCCTCTTTCCCTGCACAAAATGCTGCTTGGGTGTCAATAAGTGGAGTCTCTTCAATGACATGATGTGGAAAGGGGTTCAGACAGGAGCGATGCTCAGTTCTGAGCATGCTTAGGAACAGAGTGTTTAAAATAAAAGACAGCAAAATTGGAACCATGGCTTTCTAAATACTGTTTGCATCCCCCTTCAAGGAAGTTTTCAGAAAATTCTAATCAGTGTCATGAAAAAGGAAAAACAAGTGAAATGTTTTCTCCTTGTTATGAAGGAAGCGCACTCATATTTCCCATGAAAGATGCAGCTAATGAAACAACAAATTATCATGTTAATTAGCCCAACTGGCAGAAGAATTCCCCTCAGACACAACTTATCCCCATAACTAACTGAAGAGAAACCTTGGAAACCTTTAGTTGCAACAGACTGATTTCTCCTGCAGGGGTATGACACAGTTTGCAGTTCAATTATACCATCAGCTGTGCTTCAGAGCAAGCTGGTTCTTTCCTTTTCATCTCCAACTTGCTAGAGCTGTAGCTTCAAGACACAAATTATTCCCTGGGACGAGTCTAACCCACAGTATTTTGGAGAAGTTTATGCCTGAAATAACCGAATCTGCATTTGTGTACCCCCAAGTTAACAAACAGCTTTCCAAATCCAGGGTTTCTGTGTGATGCTGGAGTGACATCGGCCACAGCGTCGGTGTAAAATCCTGGTGCCGGTGTCCTATGCTTCCTAAAAGATGAGCTCTCATTGATCTTTCCCACTGTGTCTTGACAGTGATTCAACACCCAAATGAATAAAACCAGCACCAATCTGTTGGCATATGCTGCAACACCAGCCAGTATTGCAATATAGAATAGGCCAGGCCACCTGGACACTTAGGATGTTTATTTGAGATTTTAACCTATTTGGACATCAACTGCTTTTTTTTTTTTCATGTGTTATATATAACGCAACAGAAGCCTAAGCCATAAAATACCTACTGGTGCAATGATGTATTTATGCTGAAGGCATTGGCTCCACACGTTATAAAGCTCCATGAAATACAGCAGAGAAGACCTTATTATGTATTTTTCATCTTTGAAAAGTTTAATATGTGACTTACTACACTTAAGACTGAAATGTTCATTTCTGCGGTTATCAAAACAATTCAGCTCTATCTGGGCCATCAACACCAAATCGCCACATTAATAACCCTTCCTCAGGTAAACGCAGATAAGCTAAAGCAAACAAAAACCTTTTCCAAATGGCAGTTGGGCAAAAACTGCAGGATTTAACCCAAGAATCACAGAATCATAGAATCAACTGGGTTGGAAAAGACCTCAGAGATAATCAGGTCCAACCCTTGGTCCAACTCCAGTCCATTGACTAGATCATGGCACTAAGTAAATACAAATATACAACACTATGTATATACAAATATACAACAGATTCGGGTTAGAAGAACTAGTGTTGTTCAACGCTGTGTTACAGGGCACTTAGTGACTAGTACCCACTATTCTATTTTTACAATACAAACATCAGGGGTTAGGCTGGCATTGAATTAAAAACCGGGATGAGAAACTGTGAAGAAGGACAAAAAGCCAAACCAACCCAGTCCCAGTTAACATAACCGCACCACAGGATGTCACTGACACCAACATTTTGGTAGGAAGCAAATGACCAAAAGAAAACACTGAACGTGGCTTTAGGAGAATGCTCGTGGCTTTTGAATGGATAGAGAGAGAAATTATGCAAACGCTGCTGGCCACACTGTTTGAATGTAGAAAACAAACATCTCCTATCAACAAATAATTTCACAGCCATGCTTTGTGGCGGCTCAGCTAAGCTCCTATTGAGCAGTTCTCCAGAACAGGCTACAAACTGCCCTGTGTTTCTGGCCCAGCATTACAATTCTTTGTTCCTGGGGTGGCTCTGCAGGGGGGTCACACCAGTGCAGGTCCATAAAGGTGTTTATTTCTTTCATCCCAGGGCTATAGCCATTCCTATCGCTTCCTGCATCACCTCAACCTCTTTCATCTTCTTACCCGCACTCAGCAACTCATTGCACAACCTATCGAGTCAAAGGCGTGAGATTAAACGTGCGGAATCCTTCGCCCTCGTTTATTTGTGTAGCGAGACCCCGCGCTCCTTAAGCCGGCACCTGGGACAACCCCAGCAGCAGCACGCGCTGCCAGGATGACTAAATCCTGTGCAGATGGGCGAGTCCACTCAAGGGTTGGCTGATACGTGAAACCCAACTTGTGTTTGCGAGAGCAAAGTTCAGCTCAAGGCAGCACCTGTCAGGTCAGGAACAGGAGTCAGAGCAGGACTAACCTCCCATGTCTTAACAAGCTCAGCGAGCAGAGGAGGAGGGGAGAAGCCTCCTGCTCTTTGCGGCGTTCGGAGCGGTACAATAACCCACAGGGGTGGTTTGCACGCAACCAGTCCCCAGCTAAAACACGTTTTGCCAGTGTTAGTGTGTAAGGTCACAGGTATGTTTCACTGTTTCTTTACCGCTTCGCATATGACACAAGCGGTGAGCAGGTAAGTCAGACTAATCTGTGTTTATTTGAACACCGAAAGAAAGTTTTAGAATTTTGCAAGCCTTACCTTCTCTTTGCCCCTCTCTTTGCAAATCTGCAAGCTTAAGGCCAGCCATCCAATCTGCCAGACTTAAGTTATGTTTGCATAGGGCACAAGCTGTCGAACAAGCTAAAGGTAAAATATTAGACACACAAACCCCACAGCGACATGGCATTGAAGAGAGCCCCAGGGGACGCCACCAGCTGGCCCATTAATCCATGCACAACACCCTGGAAGGGGCCTGGTTTGCAGCGTTGTGTTTCTCTGGTCACAGCTAGAACTGCTTCTGCTTCAATCAGAGCAAAAAGAGCCTAATGACAGCGTATTGAAAATGGTGCTAAGTCCAGTTTCTGAATGAAACACGGCTCAAAATGAGGCAATGAAACCGAGCCTCAGATGACGATGGTCTAGCTTTTCTGCTCACCTTTTAAATGGATTCAGCACATGAGTTTTGCGAATCCAATTTAACAAGCCTTCCTTGAGACCTTGCTTGCAGAGATGCTGAGCAACAGCCCTCCTAAAGTCAATCAAAACACCACATCTCCTTCCTATCACCAGAATTTCAACCCCATATTGGAATTGAAGCCCATTCTGTGGTCACCAGCAGGTCCCAGCCAGCCCCATCTTCCTCGGGGGTAAAATTAAAGGGGGTCACTGAGCTCCCAAACAATGATCAGGACGTTTCCACCTTTTCCTTCTGGAGTTGCCTGTGCTCAAGGGCAGCCGTTTGGCATCTGGGTTTGCCTGACCTCCCACCTGCCTCCTCCCCATTCGGACACAGTGGAGTGAAAAGAAAGAGGGAAAAAATAAAGAGGGGGGCAGGAGGAACAAAGTCTTTCATCTTCATAGGAGCAAGATTTCAGATCTAAAGACCTGGGGCTCTCAGCTGCTTTAAATTGAGGGTTGTGGCTGCCAAATGCCAATCTGAAGCTACATATTAGTTTTCATCCAATCCTGTGTTGTTCAGGCCGTGGCTTTTCTTGCCCTTTATTTCCTTTCAGATCAGTTAAGTGGAAGCAGGTGTTTTCCTACCCTGTTAATCTCGGGTACATTCAGACAGGCCCAGCAACTGCTCCCGTGTTCCAGGCAGGTAAATGGAGCCAGGACCCCATTGATGGGGATAGTACCGTGTTAATGGCTCCCAACAGCAGCCCTGCTACAGGTTTCTCCTTTTGCAGTTTCATGTTGTGCTGTTTCCCTCTTCACAGTTCACCCTTACACAGACCTTTGTTCTTAAAACGAGGGTTTCTAAAGTGAAGGGAGGTTTTGAGCTGCCCTGGGAAGCTCTGATAGTGAATCCACTTGTGGAACATGGCAGGGTCTGAATGCAACGCTAACGAAGATCGTGGCAATAATACTGTCTTGTTGTGTTATTCCATAGCCCTAGAGATGATCAATCCAGCAGAGCTCATTTAACACACAATTTCACAAAGCACAATTGTGCTTATTTTAGCAGCACAAATTTGCAAATGCCACCAGCCCCCAGATTTTAAGCTTTACAGACAGACCCCAGAAAAAGATCTAATCTAATCTAATCACAAAGCCCTTTCCTGCAGTTGAACAGATGCATTGTCTTTCAAAGCCGTGCAGCCCCGATTCGTGCTAGGTTTTAGATTTTAAGATGCTTTGGCGGCTGACGAACCAGTTCTTTGTGCTCAGAGCTGCTGGAATGGAACATGAGTTCAGCAGAGCTGCTGGGTGAGTGTAGTTAGGCTGGTACCAGACCACAGACTGGCCAAGTCATCTGGTCAAGTTCTGCACTAAACAAGTGCTGCAACAGGGCCTGGACTTGTGAACCTGCAAAAGGTTGTGTGGACGTACCCACAGTACCAGTCTAAATAAAGGCAATAGCTGAGAATACCACGGTATTTTGCTGGAATGACTGACCGACCTTTCCGAACACATTGGCACATAATAAAGGTAAAGAAAGGCAGACTGAGAGAAAAGCCAGTTAGCTAAGATCATAAGAATGGCTTATGCGCTATTTGCCTACCAAGAATTAGCAGCAACACCACTTTTCCACCTGTTACTCCAGCAAAGAACCTCTAAACATTAATCCAGTTTTCTTCTCCCCACCCACAAAAGATATCGTTTTATTAGGACATACACTATTCCCTTTCCCTTTAGACCTGCTTAATATGTAATCAGGAACCTATCAGGCAACCAAGTAGCATTGACGACATCTCTGCCCATACCGGGTTGGTTTCAACTCTAAGACACGCTCGCCGGTTCAGAGCTCTTCCCTAATGGCATCGCGTGACGGGGCAAACGCGGCCCTGACTTCACCACCGGCTCGTGCCAGGAGGGAGGATGAACGGGAGAGTCAGCACTTCAGTGTCACCTCCAAAGTGCAGCTCGTCGTGCAGAATTAATGGCATGCAGGTCTGTGAATCACCAGTTCACGGTTCACCTCCGTGAGCAGGTTTCTTCCTCCCTCTACCCCTCCCATCGCACTTCCATTGCATGTTGTAACAGCTTTAGATGTACCTGTTGCTCCAAAACCTGCACCTGGGAAGCTGATGACTCCACGGAGGGAAAACAACCTAAGAGCAAAACCACCCAATCCACAGCGTGATCCGGGGCTTAACTCTGACCCTCAAGTTAGATCCAGCATCAACTCTTAAGTTTGATCCTCTACAAAAGTACAAAATGACACAGGAAAGGAAATGGTTAAAGATATAGTTCACTGCAGCCCAATTTCAACGTTTCTATATTAAGTAAATAAAGCCAACATAAAATTCAGGTCAGGAACTATTTGTTCAGGGTCAGGTGACTTCAACTCGGCTAATCAGCCAGACACACCTTACCTTTTGAACAATCTCCCACGTTAGATCTGCAGTTAAAAACAGGTTTGCTGCAGATCAAGTCAGTGAATTACTGCACAAACACCCACAAAAACTAGAACAATGGGCATAATTTGCACTCCTGAAAGCATGCGAGCTCCAGATTACAGTAAGAGCAGGGACACACCAACTATAGAGTAGGCAATGAGTAGACAAGATCCATGGAACAGCCGCGTCTTGCAGGTAGAAAGGGAGCAGCCAGAACAGCACAAAGAACAGGGCCTTTGAAATGGTCTTCAACACAGAAATGGGACGGCATGTAGCAGAAAGGTATTAAAAAATCAGTTTACGGGTAACACACACAGGAACCAAAGAGCATCTGTAAAACATAGATGATTTAATCTCTAAACGATATTACTTTATGAGTATGCGGCAATTTCTGTAAGGGTTGGGCATGGGTCACCGTATTCCAGGGTGGCATTTTGCTCTAAGAAACGTACATCTGTTAAACCTGAGAGCATCTCAGAGCCGTGAGACTGTCCTGTGGTACGGAACGGCTCAGCTTTCCTTCGCAGCGTGGTCACTTGTGTGCCCAGCAGGGTCTGTGTCCAAACTGCTCCAAAGAACCCACCCAATACCAAATACCAAAGACTTCCCCCAATACCAAATACCTTTACTATTCAGGTGGCACAGGCAGGGGCTTTAAGTTATGAATGTTCAAGAACATCAAGCCCAGATGCTGTTTTGTGGCAGGTGATGAAACTTCTTAGAGTTTGTCAGGAGCCTGATGTGAATTTTGAGCTGAATCTACCTTTAATGTAAAAAAGAGATTGGGGAAGACCTGCTTTTTCTTGAGAAATCCACCTTTTCAACGGCGCGTATCCCTTCAGTCTACAGGACATGAGACACATTCACGCCGTGTCATTTTCCCATTTACCTGATGGAGCGATGTTCCTGTTCAGCTCCATGAGATGAGGTGGTGTCCGTGTCCCTTCCTGTATGGATATATGTTCCTCCTGTATTTGAATGCCGGAGTCAGGGTGTGTCAGAGCCACCTGCTTGAAAACAAATGTCAGGAATTACTCATTCAAATCGCAGGTGGCGAGGATGTGGGCGACGGTAAGCGTGCAACTGCAAAGGAGACGCCAGGCTTATACAAAGTCACATTACTACCTCGTGCAGTATAAATATATGCAAAGGACAAGAAGATATTAGCATTACCTCATGCCAGCAAGCGGCAGGACTGGTAGGAGATCAGTAGTCAGCACAGGAAATGGTTTTTTTTGGAAAAAAATCCTAATTATGGCCTTTCTCTCCCACTCTATGCTGCGCTGCACTGTAATTATATGAACAAAGCTGAAAAGGGGGCCGTTTCCTCAAAAAAGAAGTTGTGATACAGACACAGAGAGCACGAACAGCGCGAGCAGTGCCCAAGCTCAGAGACGAGACAGACCAAACCAGCGAGAAGGATATGGTGGCATCCTATCTCTCTCTTTCTCTCCATGGCAGCCACTTTTGCTTTTCTAGACATTCTTTAAAACCATGCCTAGATTATTTTTGCATAGTTTACAAAGCCTCCATGCAGATTTTCGCATCTTGCCCGTCTCCAAAAGCCACCCAGCGCCCCAGTGCCCACGTCCCACCCCTGGGGCTGATTAACCCACAATAATTGGTCTCAGAAGGACCAGAAATGGCTCCAACTTGCACCGGGTTGCAAGGTGTGGGCACAGAGGAAATTAACACCGACTCTTTTTTCCATCCCAGTGAATAATGTGATTACTGGGCAGGGAGAGGAGGAAGGGAGAAGGGCTGAGCCTTACATCAGCCACGAGATCAACTTTTATCTGTTTTTCTCCCTTTTAAAACAAACCATTAAATTCACAGCCTCTACCACACAAACATACATCACAGCAGCTTATATATACGTGTGTATATAAATAGATATATCTAATTCTTTTTCCACTGAACCTGGTGGGAGTGCTAACAATTCGGTGTGACTCAACAGATATTTGGGAGGTCCAGATCAGGAGAACGTTCTGAATTGACTCTGAATTTCCTGGTTTCCGTTCCAACTCCGAACAAAGCAATCGCCTCCATCTCAAACGTACCTCACTTATAAAAACCCAGCGAGTCAGAACACGTCGCCGTCTCCCTTGGCACCCTCCGAGGTGGCCCCTGCAGAAAGGGCACCCAGCACCGTTCCCAGCAGAACCCAGTACACCCTGAGTCATCCCTCCCACCAGAACACTTGGTAGGAAAGGGTGTTGGCCAAGCGGGAAGGTCCGGGGATGAGTCATTCCCAAATAAAACCGTGCCCAGATAACCTGGGCCTGGCCTTGCTGAGCTTGGTTCGTTAGACAAGCTCTGTGCTGCTGCTCCTCCCATCTGATTCCTTTTTGAAAACGGGCGACTAATGGCAGAAACTATTGAATTGAATTGACTGAACGCAAGAGGTTTTAAAACTGGGAGTCAAGAGACAACAAGTTGCATTTAAAGAGCGCGGGATCATTATAATGAAAATAACTGCAATAAAAAGGATGAAGAGTAGGAGAAAAACTAAATATTTGCCACCCAGGCAGATAAAATCAGATTCTGGCAGTTTTGCTCCAATAATTTCACGATATTCAGCATTGTAAGCATTATTAGCGCTTACAAACATCCTCCTGGTCCATGTACCCAATTTACAAAAGAGGTCCCGAGGTCCTGCCCTTTGCTGCACAGAATTTGGTGTGCGGGGGCAGGGGATGAAGCAGGTGACACCCCAAGGTCCCCCTGTCCTTTTGGTCATTCCTTCCCTGCCTCTCTGACCACTTCCCTGCTTTGTTGGTTTGCAATCGCTTATTGCACCAGCCGACCTGACCCTTCCAAGCACAGAATCTACCACTTGTTAGGCACATTTTGCTTTGCTGTACGTGAGCTGATGGCAACGTCTAAATCACCAATAATGCCGCTGATGAATGAGTTTGCCAAGAGAAGAATTCCCATTGCCACAGGAGCTGTAAATGGGGTCACCAAGGGGACTGTATTTTTCTCTGGCTCTTCTCTTTGCAATGCCCTGAGATTATTACATTTTATTTGTAATCGTTTCCGTAAGGCTCACGCTGCAGGATTATTAAAACATCATGAAATATGGAGATTTCTCCTTCACCGCTTCACCTGATTCCCCATTTTCATCAAAATGTGGAAGTAGGACCAATAAATTGTAACTCATTAGGCTCTTATTCTTTTTAACCAATTGCTGATAATTTTCACTCAGTCAGGAAATTGGCCCAATAGCTCAGTTTATCAGTATATTAAAAGTATTCTAATTTTCCTATTCATCCAGCACTTATAATTGTATATCCAGTGAAAAAGCTTGTGTATGTTACCTGTAAAGAAATCCCATTTTCAACCTGTTGTCCCAATGACATGGTATCTTACAACACTTTAATTCCTTAAGAAAAGTGAAAAATACCAGTTTATAAAATAAATAAAAAAAAATACATAAATTACCAATTTATGCTCCATTTTTTTTTTATGCTGCTGAAAGGGTTAAAAACTTCCTGAATTTAGTCCATAATGGTGAAAAATGCATCTTGGGACTCCTATATTGTTTTTCACAGCATCCCTGATTTTGGGAGATGCTGGAAAGGTTCATATCTTAGAATGTCAGCCCTAGGGCATGAAATCATCACGACGTGTGTTTAGGAACTGAACCCTCCTTCAAATCAATGATGTAAACTCTGAAATGCCTTAAAACCCAGCATATGGGCTTTGATCGCTTTTACAAATAGAACCTGAGTTTCTAAATCACTTGGACGCTTGAAAATCAGACTGAACATGAACGTGATTGATGGTGATGTTTTCAAGTTGCTGATTCAAACGGCTACTCCAGATGAAAAAGGGATTTCTATTTGCAGCAAACCGGAGGGATAAGCTTGAAGAAAAGGGCCATAAAACAAATGAACACGGGGCCTCCGGGCATCGGCTCAAAACATTTCATTCCTTTGAGATGAGGCACCTTTGGGGAAGCAGAAGCAGCAAAACAAATGACAGATGGAAGCCAAAGGATGCAAATGATGAAAGAAGAACGCTGTAAAAAAGTTAGTGTTTGAGGGCTGGGTTTTTGGTTTGTACATTATCCAATTCCCCATGCAGAACACGACTTCACACAAGTCCAACTAAGCATTTAGGTGAAATGATTATTTTTTTCCCTTTCCTTTCCTTTTTCCAGGATATATCGGATAGGGATCTTTTCACCACAGGATGGGGAATGCCCTGCAGCTCTCCCAGTGTGAGGCACAGAAGCCCAAAGGGTTCAATTCAGAAATCCAGAGACTCTTCAGGCTCATCCTGAAGGAAACCGAGTCCCTGCAGATGAGCAGCACCAGGATGGTGCTAGGCACGGAGAATACACCTTTCTACACCATCTCTATGCAGAAACAGGCAGAAAGCTGCTTTTTCCCTAATAAACTATCTGCCTCCGCTCAGAGAGGACTGACAGTCCAATTTATTCTCGCATCCTCTGTCACAGCATTAAATCCTTTGACACAGGGTGGAAAAGGCACAACCCGATGTTAAACTGGCCGGGAGGTGGGATGGGCGGTTAAAAGCGAACCTGCAGCCCAAGGAAGTATCGGGTGACAGCGTTGTGAATCACCGACAAAAAAATGCAGATTGCAGCCTCAAAAACTGAAAAATAAAAGGGCAACAAACAACAACAAGACGCCACCTAAGACGGAGTTTCAGAGTGCAGAAGGCATCTCTTTATTCAGACTGACTAATAAATAAATCTCTTAAGCAATGCACTTAGCTGCGGTTGGTTATGTCATCTCTTGCTGCTTCTATAACTCATTAACCTGCAGCTTATCTCTGCAACCCTTTCTGTGCCCTGAGTGCCAGGCAGCCCGTTCTCCCACAACATCCCTGGGGCCGCGGGCGCTGAGCCAGAGCAGCCCTGGCTGTGCCAGTGTACAGGACACCCCCAAACCCTCCTCAGGGGTCCCATCACTCTGAACCCCCTGCCCAGCACCCCGAGTTACACCGTTCCCGGCCGGTGACCCCGTAGTGAAGCAGAAGGTGCTCAAATGGTTCAAAAGCTGCAGCAAAAATATGCAAAGAAAGAGTAAAAGCAAAGCTTTGGAGTATAAGCGTGGAACAGAAACAACAAATCTGCATCAGCGGGGGAGCCCCCCTGCCTACAAAGCCATTAATTCAGGTTAGTTTACGTCTGGTAGAAGCCAGCGCTGCTCTCCCACAGCACCCAAGTCCAGAGTTACAGCGCCCAGCCCAGGAGATAAGACACTTCCTAAGTGCTTCTTGAAATAATGGTGTAGCTAAAGATGGTTTAATTTGTTGTTGTTGCTGTTGTTGGCCTAAGCACCGACCCAAACATGATATAGTTTGTTCAGGAACCTCCACTGATGCAACCACCCCAAACACCCCTGGTCTTCCAGCCTCTGCCTTTACAACACACCCAGCGATCACAAATTATTACCCTTAAGAACCTCAGTTAAAAGACATTTAGATGAGGTTCTTAGGGACATGGGTTAGTGCTGGAGTTCGGTTATGGTTGAACTCAATGATCCTGAGGGTCTCTCCCAACTGAAATGATTCTATGATCCTAACATCGTTTCTGCATCCTTAATTGTGGAGAACAGCACGGCCCTTCAAAGTGACAAAGTCTGTTCCTAATTCTGGGAGACAGTGAGAAGGGAACAATATAGAGGCAGAGACTGATTCTTCAGTAATAATTAATAATAATAATAATAATAATAATAAAGTGCAAAATAGTAGGCTCAGTTTCTTTCCAAATTAGAAGATAAACTGTGGCAACAGGTCACGACTCAGTGGTCCTTCCCTGTACTGGTAGGACTGGAAGCAACACTGGGGCCTGGCTGGAATTTCAGGGAGGGTTTGTGTGAAAGGAACAAATGTTTCTGTCTCAGAACTTGCAGAATTATATGCTTCTTTTACGGGGGATCATGGGAGGAACAGGGAAACGGGAAGACAGGTAACAGGAAGAAACGAGCATCATCCACAACTGATATAAGATGGAGCTTTGTGGCATTCAGGAGCGTTTTACTTGTTTAGTTTCTCTGGAGTTCTTTTTAAACACCTTGAGCATTTGTTCCATTATATTCGGACTATTTTCATATTAAAACAAATATTGCTGTGCGCATGCCTTCATTTGCAAATAAAATCAGAGCTACGGCATGTGACAGAAGGAAGCTGTGATTCGAGGCTGCGCTATTCAAATCACCTTTTGGTTATGAAATGCTGATCACTGAGCTTAGATTAGTTCTGATGGGAGCTGTTGATGTTCTGTTGCCATTTGTTCCAGGTATTGTCTTTGTTTCAGAGACACTTGACAGGATACTAATGTTTAGTTATGCAAAGTGTGCCCTTATTTCCAATGTTAATTATTAGAGGCACTGATTTGTTCAATGACGTCTCAGAGCGAAGTTAGAGGAAGATATTAACAAAAAGGCAAATAAAATGTGAGATCTGTGTTCCCTCACTGAAGGTAAAAGTTAATCTCTTTGTCCCATGAGTTTAAAAGTATTCTGTTTCAGTCTTTAAATGTTTGAATGCGGCAGAAATAATCACCGCTTGCTCCTCAGAAATAATCGCAATATTTCACAGGTCCTAATCCAGCTTTTCCTTGGAAACGGCTATTGATTGATTCCAATGGCCCAACGCAACAGCATCACAAGAACAAAAATAACCAAACATCTGGCTCCATTCTGAAAGAGCGCACATGGGAAAGTGAACCTCAGTAAATCAGGTGCTGTTAACTCCACTGCTACAACAAACTGCAGCAAAGGGAACGATTTAATAACCGAATCTTCAACTCCCGTCATCGGGGAGAGCCCAGAGCACAGGACCCTGGAAAGGGCTGGGGGAGCAGGATGGAGCCCACCCATGGATGTGGTTTTATCCCGTTTCTGGATCTCTGTCCGCAGCAACTCAGGAGTTAACCAACCGTAGGCGCCTGCACCTTTTCTTTGCCTTGGATTCGCACCAAGTTTGAGTCATCACGTTCAAACAGGAGAAAAAAAACACACAAAGCTTCATATTCTGCAAAGGGCATTCCCATAGCAGGGCACTTTTCAGTTCTTACCGGGGAAAAGAGCCTTTTTGGGTTAAGGTGGGGACATTCCTGTCTCTTCCTATGTAGGAAAAACAAGATTTATTCAGAGCACTAAATAACCACAAACACAAATCAGGTGTCTAAATAAGACAGGACCTCCCAATAGATTGTGTCGTATCTGCCTCTACAGATTTAGCTTTTCTGTAGCTCCATTAAACTCGTGCTGTAGGTGGGACGGAGGGTTTTTATAGTAGCAGGCTATTGAAGGCACGTAAGGAATGCAGGGTGTAAACAGATTAGATCTTTTCCCCCTCTTAAAGAAAGACCCAGATTTTTTTCCCTTCCCTCTGAAGTTTTAGAAGTTTAAATGAAACACCCGCGTGTGTTGCTCAAGTGCAGCCTGTCCTGGGTCCGGGACTCAAAGCCAACAATTCACAGGTTTTTCCTGTTTAATCAGGGGTTGTGCAGGATCTCAACTGAGCTTTGGAACCGGATCCACAGGCACTTTGGGTTGAACTGGTAAAATCAAATAAATTGACCCACAGCGCGTTAACCCCTCACATTGTTATTTCACCCTATTAAAGTGTTTACCTTACAATTAGCAATGAAATCCACTGGTCATGTCTCCACTGACCGAACTGTCCTACTGGATAAATTACAGCCAAGGGCCAGGTTTGCGTCTGGAGTCAGTCTGGATAATTCTAGGAATCTTTCTCAACAGAAGCTCCATCCATTGACCCCTGGCCTCAGTTATATTAACTATTTCACTCGTGATTCAAATAACATTCTTAGGAAAGCAATGGCAGGACGGGGATGCATGAATCACTACAGAATGATTGACCCATCCTCTATTTCCTGTCGGTACCGTACTCCTTTCATTGTTTTATTGAAGGTTCACATTCAAATATCTCACTGCCTTTCCCAAATTAGGACGGCCAAAGGTTTGGCCCTTTGCATGTGATATGTGGGATTTTTTCTTTCATTTTTATACCGCAATTCTAAGGCTACGTTCCCATCCAGAGGCAGTCGGGCTTGGGCCAAGCTGGAGATGTTCATCAAGGAGAAACCAAGGACTAGTGCATGATAAACACATGTACGGTATAAACCTCCCATTCAGAGATGCACTGGAACCACACCAGATGGAAAACTGGAAGTTAAATTTCTTAGCTAATTGATCCAAACATTAAACTTGAGACTAACTATAGCATCCTTTTATGAACAACACTATGAGCTGAAGACAGTGGCCAATGAGTGAATAAGTCTGATGTGATTAACTAACTCTTCTGAAAGCTTAACCCACTAAGAAAGATCATTAGCACATATATTGAAAGCAAAGCAATTGCCTGGAAAAATCAAATATGTACCTAATGAGTTAGAATATTAACAGAAATCTGGGGAATTATAACGGTAGTAAAATCAAAGGTTTCATCTGAAGAACCTCATTATCATAAGTTTTGAACTACGTTCATGTTGCTCCTTTGCACATTCAACAGCACTTGACATTAAGTAGTGAATAAGTATTAATTAAAATTCCATCCTAATCAGGGCAAGAAGGTTAAAGACTATCCTGTCTTCACAGCTCATCTTTAAAAAACCCTAAGAATTGCTGCAAACTCTAAAAGGGGAAAGATTTCAAGTGTGTATCCTGGTAGTGGAGACTGGAAAAAGAAACTGCGAAACCTTCCTTCACTTTTCCCCTCTCTGTGTACGACTGGGGTAAATTTTAAGCCCACATCAGTTGTCCAAAGTGAAGTTTTACCCCCTGCAGCTGGATCTGGCCCCGTACAGCCAGAATTGCTGATGCCACCCTCATTGTTACCAGCCCGGTTCAACCCAAGGCCATAGCACTAAAGAGAAAGGTCAGGACAGCCACGGGCAGGTTGTAGCACAACCGGCCCCAAAACGACACAAAGAGACCCAGAAATACAAGAGCACATGGGAAAGAAAAAGTAGAATTCAAAAAGTCCTGCAAATCCAGCACATCATTGCTATACGCTTTCATTTTCAAAATAAACACACACAATAGATAGCAATAAGCAAAAAGCCCTGGCTGCTTTGGCATCGTGATTTGGCTCTGCAAACGGAGACCTGTGGAACAACAGGAAACTTCAGTGCATGAGTTTCCCTGTAAAAAAAGTTCTTATCTCTTTATCTAACAAAGCCCAGAAAAAATTTACAGACATGCACAGAGACCCTAAAGGATGGGAAAGACAGACCCTTGGTCTTTGGACACTGAAATACATGGTGACTGTTCTATAGGGCTCTCCAGGGCAATCTGAAGGGACCTTAGGGCTTCATTTCTTTTTTCCAGTTGCCCCAGTGTTTGGCAGCACATCAGCAGTGGCTGCAAATTATCGCTGCTCTGTTCTTTCCCATGATTGCATTTCAAGCCCAAACCCACGTTTGCCTCCTGCATTCTGCTACAGTATTAACCTGAATTTGCAATGTATAATATCTAGCTTTGCTAGGGTTTCATGTCTTTTAAAAACAAAATGAAATAAAATCATTACCCTTCCCCACAGAAGGACATTCGTAGCCATATAAAAGTATCCTGTAAAACAAGAAAATAGTACCTAGTTGCTTCATGTTCAGCCAGCAAGCTGGAAATACTACAGCTTAACCTCTGCATGCATTTTACATCTGCCTAAGAACTGTGGCACTCTATCCAGCCCCATTTTTAGCTCATCAGAAAGAACAGAGGTTTTGTGTCAGGCCTTCTTTGGGGGGAGATTCGGTGCAGACCTGTTTCCACACAACCACAGCCGGGTAAACCTCCTGATTTCACCGCTACCACTCGTACAACAAACCTGAGATCGGTAACAAGCCAACAACACAAGATCACATCTCCAAGTAAATAGCCAAGATACGATGACAGACAGTATCAATCCCTACAGATCCCTGTCTTTAATAAGAAATAAATATAAGTGGTTTGTCTTTTGCTTGCACTGGTAATGTCCTTCCTGCTTCCCAAGCAACCGGAGCATTTTCAGAAAGCATCAGAAGGCTGGGAAGTGACTTGCAGTAGCTCTTTTAACGCACAAGTCAGCAACAAGAATCACCTTGCTCCTAATCACCGTCTCAAGGAGTCACCTTGGACCAGAGAACCGTTGCCATTCAGCCTTAATTAAATTGACTTGAGTGTCTCAAAGATAAGAAATTTTTACCCTTTTGCTCCCAAACCACTGCATCCAAACATTGCAAAGCACAACTACAACTGTCCCTCAAGCAAATTCTTCATTAAGAGAAGATAAAGTCCAACCACTTACTTGTTCTCTCCAGTCCACGTCAAACGCAAAGAAAAAATCACAGCACCAAAACAACATCATCTACCTTCATTTGGCATTGTTTGCATGAAGGTAAAAGCGTCAAATATCAGCTCTAAGTTCGCACAATATGTTATTAAGCAAAGGAAAAACGAGGTGGAAGATGAGCACCCCGATGGAATCTCAGAACGGTAGATTTATTCCACCAAGTGCTTTTCAGTGCGTGTTATCTCAGCCTTGGCTAAGCAAGAGAATGCTGGTGAAAATCTTTGCCTGGTACAGTCCGGAGCCTCTGCTTCACAGGCCAGGAATTCTACATTGAATAATTTTTAACTTCAGCTCTGGGAGGAAAAACAGGATCTCAGACACTCTTGTCTGCTTGATGAGGTTTGCTTTATTTATTCAATGGGAAGATTGCTGCTAATTGGGGGCGGGTGGGGGGACATGCACTATCCCTCCCAGCTGCTGCCCTGGGGTGGAGGGAGCAGGGGGAAGAGCTTAGCACAAAGATGATGAACTTTTTTGGGAAAATGAAGAGATAACCACATAGCTGAGAGACTGTGTCTTTCACAAACTGTAGATTATGTGATTTCCTAGTTAATTCCTTTTATAAAAACATACATAATTTTACTGATCTCTGGCTGATACGACCCAACCCACTCAGAACTGCTAAAACAACAGTAGTTGGCAATTGTAATCAACTCCATTACGTCAGGTTACCTCTGTAAAGGGCCGGCTGCGATTCAGGCCCCACAGTGCCAGGCACACGACCAACACAAACCAGGAGAGTCTACCTTAAGTCACAAAATAGATATGCAAAACTCTCGGGCAGGAAACGAAGGGACAAGTCACCTCAGTTATCCATCAAACAAGTGGCAGAGCTGGGAACAGACTCCATCTCCTGAGCGGAACCCAGACAACGAACAGATCAGATTTTCAGACGGACTGTTGTCAAAATAACTTTGTGTAATGTGAGTTATTCAAGCCCTTTTCCATCTGGCAAAGCGCATTGGGAAATGGAGAAATATGCAGAGCAAATGGCATCGTTGGTACAACCAAACCAAGGAGCTGCTTCATCCCAGGTCTGTGCTCATTCCACTGGTCTATGATGTTTCTAGGTGATGTTTTACGTCTTCCAGAAGTCCTGGGCAAACAATCACAACCCATGTACAACAGAATTGAATACTTTAAGAATCTATTTCATCGTCCCCATTTCTGGCCTCAAGGACACTTGACCATCCTTCTGGACGTCAATTCTCCCAACAAAGCCCAGCACAGAAACACATGCAGACACACCAAACCACAAACCTGACAATGCCAACTGAGTCCCACCGCAAATATCTCGGTCCTTTCATGAGGCACTATGTTATTATTGTGGATGTCATTGTTATACCCGGGTTTGATGGCTTTTCTTCAGTCCAGCAGCTGCCCTTTCCACCCTGAAAGAGGTGGAGTTAGTAATGTAGTTGTTGAGCACCTGCACAATTAAAGCTTCATCAAAACAGGCATTTGAAATCACTGGCTCTGTTGATTACATGTTGTTAGACCAGAAAAATCAGGTGAATAAAGCCTCTCTGGTTTGTTCCCATCTTGCTCTCTATAGTGAACCAACAGAACACATGTAACCCAGTAAATCGAAGTGTTTGTCCTCATTAGTGAACTGTAAATGTAGAATCGCCAGATATATTTCAGAGAAGAGGAAACATTATCTTAAAACAAGTCGTCAATGCTCTTAACTCCAAAGAATGTTTCTGTAGACCTGTTGTCACACACATCATTGATTGCACAACACGGTTCAGCAAACACCCATCTAGGATGTATAAACAGATACGTGTGTAGTTATAACACAGACTGATGGGTTTCGTTGTTTAACTGCTCCAAAAGAATAAAAGCAAGAACCTGGATGAACAAAACCTGTGGAACCTCCCAGGTGGATGAAGCAGTGGTTCTGGAAAGGGAATGGGTAAAAACATGCGGATATTGGGTATGTGGCAGATGAAGTGACTTACAGCTCTTGTGTTTGCAGGATGGGGATGAGGGTTTGGTTCTAAACTCGGGTACAGACTTTGTCTAATGAGCAAGCTGCTCACTGTAATGGCAAATGGGTGTCATCAAGTGAGAGTCTAATAAATGCTCCAGAAAAGTCCAGCCAGCCCAAGAAGAGATGGGAACCATTCTTTTCTAAGCACTCAGCACCACAGTTACAGATACATAATGTGTAGAAATAGGATTTGGCCAAAGCACAAATGAAATAGAAGAGTTAAGAGAATAAGTAGTTTCCATCTCAAACACAGTAGTAGCGGAAACATCAACATTTGAGCCTACAGAGAGTTTTTATACATTTAAAAAGTTATTTTCTATTAGTATTGAAGAGTGACTTCAAAGACGCTCTCGCATGCAAGTACAGGCAAATGTTCACAGTTCGGCCCAATGAAAACAGCAAAGATTTACCATCTAAATCCGAAAACAACAGACTTCCCCAAACTCGACTTCCTGATAGCCATTAAAATTTGCATCAACTGAAAATAAAGGCCTGTTGGGCAGGGCTGAAAGACCGGCTGGCCTGTTTTCTTTGTTGTGTTTTTTTTTCAGGTAGACAAACAACAGCACGAATAACAACATACAGAAAGCACTGAAACAGAGCACCTGCAAAACATCCGTGAGTGACGCTGCTGGATGTGAACCCGATCACGCCCGCAGCCGGCCGGCTCAGCATCGCACACACGGGCGCTGCTGCAGCAGATGCTGCCCGGAGCGATTGGAAACGATCGCTAAGCAACACCCGTCCCCGCAGGTCCAAAGTCACAGCTCACCTCCCCACCCACGCGGGGGATGAAGGACAAACGCCTTGTGTTGCTTTTCTGGATGCGGAAGGCATGGAAGTGTTTAAAATCATGCTAAATTACAGGAGGTGAACCTTCCCCGTAGGTGTGTCCCTGAGCAGGGCTGCTAGTGCAGCACCAGACAGGGAAACTTCACTCTGGAAAAAACAGGATCATCGAATATTTTGGGTTGGAGGGACCTTCCCAGCTCCCCCAGTCCAACCTGCCATGGGCAGGGACATCTGCACCAGCTCAGGTTGCTCAGCCACAGGGCCCCGTCTGTGTCCAGCTGTGTTGCTCCCAGCGGGGAAGAGCCAGCGATGGGGGCTTCGTTGCCAACTTGAAGGGAACCTTCTCTCTGCACCCTGCACCCAAGGGAGGGGAGAAGAAACAGATGATGAGCAACCTTAGAGGAACATCCCAGAGCTGCCCTCTGCTTTATGCTACATCCAGACACTGGGCACCATCAGCCCTTCTCCACCTGTGGAGAATCATGGAGTGGTTTGGGCTGAAGGGACCTTCCCAGCTCCCCCAGTGCCACCCCTGCCATGAGCAGGGACATCTTCACCAGCTCAGGTTGCTCAGAGCCCCGTCCAGCCTGGCCTGGGATGTCTCCAGGGATGGTTCATCCACCACCTCTCTGGCCAACCTGGGCCAGGCTCTCACCACGCTCAACAGCAACAATCTAATCCTCATGTCCAGCCTGAATCTCCCTCCTTCAGTTTAAAACCATCACCCCCTGTCCTGTGGCAAGAGGCCCTGCTAAAACTTGTAAAAGTCATTTTCCACCACTTTATCATCCAGCCAGGCTGGTTTGCCCTGGGGTGATGCTCCTGCGGCTGATGCAACGAGCCATCCGAGCCCTAAAGCTGCTCAGGATTACAGCGAAATCCAAGCAGGTCCACCTTTGTCTGCGGATTCCTCACATTAAGCATAGTTCACATTCACCACCAGGTTTGTACAGCTCGCACCAGAGAATTTATTTATTAAATGTGCCTTCTCAGTTACTCTCTTCATCTTAAATGCATTCATGTGCCAATAAAACATCCCTTCCCAGCAATCCTCATGTCACAAGAAAACCTCAGAGCTGTATTTGTACAACACTATCCCTTCCAAAGCAAACAGACACCATCAAACTGCAGCAGGCATTTCATATTGAGACGCATCAATAAAATGTGATTTATAGCAATGTCACAGGAACGTTTTGTACTTATCAAGCTCAAGATAAGATAGGAGGCATTGAGAAAGGCTCATTAAAGCACAGTCTGGCAGTCAGCACAGTAACGAACTTGCTTTTCAAAGCTTATTAGCAGAGAGGCAACCGGTATAAATGAGCAGCTTGCGGGAGTAGGTGTGCGTTGAGAGGGGAGGATTAACCTGCTGCTGATGATTGTACGAGAACTTTGGTTACGACACAATTTCTGCGTTCAAAAATCCACTTATTTTATGATCCTGAAATATTCAAAAGCTCCTATGAGGAGAAGCGCTCTCCATGCTCCTCCCATTCATATCTATTTCTAGTTCAAAGTTTAATCAGACTGGCTTTGTCTCCCACAGGACTGCCTTGAAAGCACTTGTATTTTTTAGGACCACATGAACACAACACAGAAACGGCACCAAATTACCTGCCTGTGTTTAGCTTCCTAAATTGCTACTAGTCTGTGTTTGCCATCCACCACCAAGTGTCCCGACATCAGAAACTTTGACCAAGTAGCAACACTGACTAATAAAACATCTCTTGGAACACAGGTCCTCCCGCTCCGCTCACCCCAGCGCACTGTTGGGAAGTCAAGTTCCTCCTGGGCACCAGGTCTTGCATTCGAACCCCCCCAGGCGGCCAAAGCTCAGGGAGCTCCGGCTCTCTGCAAAAGGACAATTAAAACACAGGAATAAAGGAGAGGAGAGGGGGAGATGCGGCCTTTTTACGGCAAAAAGCCAAAGTGTTTATGGGAGAGGCAGAACTGGTGAAAGCAGCAGCATGGAACATGGAAGGTCTTGATCAGAGAAAGCCAAGACCTACCATATAGAACACAAAGGGAACAATAGTCATTATTCTTACTGATAGCAGCAAAGCGGCAAGGACTACTCCACTACTAGACAATAATAAAACCAGCTCACAGAATTGACTTGCATATTCACACATCTCTCTACAAAGTTCTATTTTTGCATTCCCTCTCAAGGCTCATTAATACCCAGTGAAATAAAAACACCTTTCAAATAGCTAACATCACCAACGAAGAGAACAGCGTAAGTAAAGTAACGCATCTTCTGCTGTCTATGATGCTATTACAGTAGAGGAAACCCTAATGTGTTTTTTTTCAGTATTTTCAGAGTTAAATCCTTGAGGTTTGGGACATTCACTTACAAGCGGCTTCACTTTCATCCCTCCGTCCTCTGACTTCTGCCCCTTCAGCCTTTTCCTTCCCTTCCCTTCCCTTCCCAAACCATCCTTATCATTACCTTCCTATTTTTGAGGGTGCATTAAGATAAGGCAAACAGATAAGTGACCTCACCCACACCGATTTACTCACATAATCTGATCATTTACTCCCATTAGAACACAAAATACTTCAGTCCCTCCATCCTGTTTAACCCAACTTGTAAAGTAAATATTTGCCTGGTGGTAGCTCCTATTGCTGAGGGCCCTGGGACGGTACACAAAAGACATCAATAAACAGATCAGTCTTCATCTTGCTTTAATTTGGAAGTGGTCTGCAAATGTAAAAGCACCACCAAAGTCAGCACAAGAGAAATTAAAGCACGGGAGCCGCGTACCTAAGAACACGGGGGTTTTCACCTCTTGAAATCTTTGGAATCAAGGCTGGGTGTCTATAGGAAGGCAAATCCTAATGCAAGTGGAAGGTAAGTGGGTATCGTTCATTTTGCAGTAGAGCAACACCGGGCTCTCCGGTCCATTTGGAGAACGTATCAATATCTCAGCATCTCATATTCAATATATATTTGGGTGGCCGTACCTGGAAACTGGTCTTGAAGTTACAGAGCAAGTCAATAAGCCAAATTGACACAGGGTGGGAGTTCTGGATTTTCAAAAGCCAAACCTGACACCACAGAGGAGTTGAGGTTATTGTGCTGGTAACTTCTGAAACGAACCCGAGACAGCAGCCACTTGGGACAGGGGAAAAATCTCCTCCTGTTTGCACCAGCAGACAAACATCCCTGTTTAAGCAAAGTGCTTGGGGAAAAAGGCAGCAACTCCAGACAAAAATACCTTTTAAGAGGCTTTAAAGTCCGTTTTATGTCTGCTTGCAATTGGGAGGAATAGTAATGAATGCGGAGTGATTAGCCAACATCCATATCCATAAAGGCAAAACGCAGAGTGAAACAACTGGTGAAACTTTGCTGCTTTACATTACGTTACTTGAGCTTGATAATAATTTGCCAAAACTCGGTCTTAGATCTTTAAATCAGCATATGGTAGGGAAAGGAGAGTGAAAAGCAAAATGGTTATGCCCAGCGCTATATGCAGAGGAGGCTTTGTCTGATCGGAGCAGAGAGGCTGCAAAATGTAAACATCGTAATTAAGGCACTCATTCTAATTGCAGGCAGTTAATTGTACTGTATACTGCTTAATTGAGCCATGTTCAAGCCCCACGTTATTACAGCCTCCCGACAGATCGCTGGAGTTGACTTGGGGAGAGCTGTTTATCCCCTCGCTTGTTCATTACTCTGACTTTTAGGAATCCTCTATTTCCACATCAGCTTTTCCATTCTCGTTCAGCTCCCACCGCTACGCTCTCCAACATGAGAACAACTTAGAAAGCTAAAGGAAAGCGTCCGTGGGGTTGAGAAAACAGATGTGAAATGGGATTTGCAGGAATGTTGAAATGAATGGTGCTGTATTTTCCTTTTTTCTGAGCAGTCTGATACACTACACAGCACTGAAATCAAAAATACGTTCTATATTGATTTGCTTCCATCCCCATGCTCGGCTGAATAAAAATGCAGTTCTAGCAGCTCTTCAGTAACTTATATTCACCTTTAGTGCTGGTGGGGCAGATATTCCCACCACAGGGAACACAGACTCATAAACCACAGCCACATTCCCCTGGGTGCGCTCACACTGTGACCAACCCCGGGGTCTCAGGGCTCTGCCAAAATGTAGGAGCCTTCAAGCCAATGGTGTTATCGAGAATTAAAATTTGTTTCGAAAACCAGCACTGGAGATAATGAAGGTTCCATCAGAGAGCAGTTCAGACGCTCGTCTCCCTCTTGGAATGAGATAAAGCACTTTCCCCGCTGAATCTGAAGTGGGAATGTGGATAATTCATGAAATTACACGCTCGGTTCATCTTAATCACTGTTCAGCTCTGAGCCTCCTGAAAGGATCTTTACCTGTAGAACCAGATTAGCACTTGCTGTGTTATCTGAGGGCAGCACATGCCTTGAATTAGATTTTCAAATATTATCTCCCCACTTGTTCTCTCTGTTATATTTTCCATTTGAGAATTTCTCATGAAGCGAAAGACTTTTGACAGGTTGCAGACTAAAATTATATACGACGTTAGGGCTTTTTCTTTCCTCATTCAACATAAAGCCCTTCTCCCATCATCAAGAGAGATAATAAGATTCTATTTACCACTCTCTCTCTTAATCAGAAATAAATTTTCTTTCTGAAAGGGTATTGTAGAATGAGGAAATAATCTGCACTGAAAAACAAAGCAACCACCGTTATTTTAGATCTGTGGTGTGCATGTTCAGAATTATTCACAGCCAAGCCAATTAAAATGTCAACGACTTCTGCTGCACGGATTCTTGGTCTGCTGTAAAAACGTAACCTGGAGACTACTGTTCACACAGCCTGATTTCTTTTGGATGTTTAATACTTTGCATCCTGTCATTTCAGTGCTGTGAGGTGCTATGATGTGGAAATCCTCAGCTCTGGAGCAGCACCCAGCACATTCCAAAGCCAAACTCACCATCCTCTTTCTTTAATAACTTCCGCACTGGCAAAACTCCACCAGCTGCTTCTACTTTGGCTTTAAAGGAGCAAACGGACAATGGGATTTTGGCGAGGAATCCATCAGGCTGGTGCGCACACACTTCACCACGGAGCTGGGGCTGGTTTAGGATTCATCCTGCAGATGTGCAACAATCAGATGGTGCCGAGTACCACAAGGTGTCACTCATTCACCACTTACCATTAGCCCAGGAATGAGTCGCCTCTTGAGGGCAGGCGAAGTTGTGACAAGGAGCAGTATTTTAAGGAAGGGTGCACCAGAACATGACATATAAGATCTCTATTTTACTCAACGGTGATGATAGATACCCTGGTTCTTTCTGAACTACAGCTCAAAAACTTTTTGTGCCATCAGAAGGATGCTAAACTTGGTCAAATCCCCACCAAGAACCCCTTAAAACAATATTGGAAGTATTGGGTGTAGCTGACCAGAGTTAGTACTGACTGAAAATAAGAACAACCTCATAAAAACATGGAAGCCTGAGCTTTCAGAAAAAGCTGCTGTGAAACTTTGGCATGTCCAGCAAAAATTATGATGCAAATCAAGACAAATAAGCATAGAAGGAAAGTGCTATATTGCATGGCTTCCTTTGAAGTAGCCTCTGCTAGGGAAGTTTGATTTATCCTCTAAAGCCTGTTAGCAGGATATATTAAAACTGCACCGTTTGCACTAATGGATGAAAACCGGCGAAGCTGCCTTGATGCTCTTTGAGAGGAAAAAGCTCCGATAGCTGATCTCTGCCAATTACAACTCAGTTCGACATCCTCAGAAGTTTACCAAGGAGACGTATTAAATGCAGATACTTTGGGCAGGAACTTTAGGGAAATGGAGAAAACCTCTTTCAACTTCACAAGTGAAGTTTTTGACCAGCGCCTGCAGCAGCCGGGCACTGGGGCAACATTCCTTTAGTGCTCTCATTGCTCCTGTACAACCGGTTCCTATCGCATCCTCCCCTCCGCCTTTAGTGCTCCCACCGCACTCGTTAGAAACACTGCACAGCAACTCCATCAGGCGCTGGAGTGCATTAAGCTCTGATTAGCGACTGCCTTCTCCTTCCCCTGCAGACAAAGGATCCTCACCTAAGTGGCTCCCGCTCTTGGGCCGCCTGGTGTTTTTCAGCAAGCGCTGCCCAAGGGGTGTTTAGAGCACGAAGCCTTTGACAAGCCTCTGTTTGAGCACGTAGCATAATGCCAGCTTTGTCCGACAGAACAGGCTTTTATTTCTTCCTGCGTATGAATGTGACCGCGGGACTGCACCTCCCAGGAAAAGCAGAGCTCTCCAACACCGAGAAGCAGAAAAGAGCCCCTGTTATGTGTTTGCAGAACAATGGGGAAGGGTGGAGCGACAGCCATGCGAACATCAAATAAAAGGCAACCTCTGCTCTACAATCCGCCCCACCTCCTGCTGCACAGATGAAAGATGCACCAGCTCGGGGAGGAACGGCTGTGTAACGGGTGGAAGGAATGGGAACGGCTGTGTAACGGGTGGAAGAAACGGGAACGGCTGTGTAACGGGTGGAGGGAACGGCTGTGTAACGGGTGGAAGGAAGGGTCCCGAGCCCTCCTACTGCCCACCCAACGCCAAAGGAGAGCAGGACGGAGCCCTGAGGTCTGAGCACACAATCCATCTTCTGCTGAACAGACACTGGAAATCACAACAGCTGGGGTGTAAGATTGTGTGGAGAAGAAGTCTCTTGCTCTGTAAAAACGGGAATTAGCTCTCTTTCACAAACCTAAGGAAAAAACATGCTGCACAAAGTCAATACTCAACACCCGCCTTCCATAGAAATGCAGGGTTGGACTATGACACATATTGGAGACAGACCTGGCAATCGGTATCAGCCTGCAGCTTGGACTTTAAAAGAAAGAGACACCAAACTTATGTGCACAAAAAAACCTAAGTGGCGCAAACTACGATCACTAGAATCGGTTTCTTGCACACGTCACAGCTTTTACACACTCAGCATCACAGCCTCCCTATAGCTTTCATGTCAGGTGAACATGATGAAAGGGCCTTTCCCTTTAGTTACACTAAACACCCTCAGTACCAGAAGCTTTTCAGAGAACTTGCTCCTTAGATGGGCACAAACAAGTGATCGCACACCCCCGTGTCTGCCCACCCGCCCTTTTAGGCACATTGTTCTCAAAGCCCGAGAACCGCAGGTCTGGCTGGGTCGTGATGTTGCTGCGACAGGACGGGTCCTGTTTCCACACTGGTCACAACCAGCTTCTTGTTTACTTGTGTAAGTCAGAGGTTATAAAGCAAGCACTTATCTCTCCAAGCCATCATTGTTAAAGAAAATTCATTCAAGAAGTGACGCAGTTGCAAAGTGTTTAAAAGGTAAACAAGAGCGAGTATCTCCAGCCATCTCTTCCCTGGGATTTAGCTGTAAAATGTGTTTTCTGGCTGATTTAGCTCTTTTAACAAGAGGAGCATTCTTAGAAACAAGTCATGAGTGAGAGCACTTGTGAGTGGGACCGGCATTGGCTTTGAGCTATATTTAGTTAGATACTATGACAGCACAGAAGAGTTTTTCCTCCAAGGGGGGCAGAAACTGCCCTTCCAGCACATTTTCAGTTCAGTATTTACCAATTTGCTTCTCCACGAGGACTCTTGGAACTAAGTTTTGTTTTGAAGAGGCAAAATTCTCATCCACCTCCTCGTCTTTAGAAGGTGCAGTTTTAGCAAAGCACAGATAGCCCACGGAAAGTGTGCGAGGCACAAAGGGGATCCTGGAGCTGGTATGAATCATGACTTTAATAAACAAAACTTCAAACAGTTTGACAATTGCTGCAAATAGGTTTTGAAGGAAATGGAAGCCTCCAGTACCAAGATTTTGAGTAGAATCTAATGTTTGGGTCACACAGTTCAAGTGACAGCCACTATGAGATACCTAACTGGATAGAATGCTATTAAAACAAAAATAGGCAGGGGACTTGTTCTTAACTGTAATAATTAGCTTGAAAAGTCAGTGATTTACTCATGAAATTCCTTAGGGGAGAGTGAGAGCTTTCCAGAGGTCACGGCCCTGGACTTTGTGTCACCCAGCAATAAAGAGCTGCGAGGTGCGCTGTAAAACAGTCCCCCAGGAATATACACCTTGTCTTCAAACAATATTTACTGAGATGCTGGTAAAAGCAAGAATAATCAGCCAGATAGCGCCTGAGGCAGCAGGAACCGCATCGTGCAGGACAGGGGCCGGGTGGTGATGAAAGGCAGCTTAAATTGTTCCTTGGTTTAGTGGTAAAGCTGAAAACCATCAGCCTCTGCTCACCTGGGCTTTGGGCCATGTTTGCAGCAGCTGCTCACAAACCGAGAGTGCTGAATTTCACTACCGGTATTTCAGACCACGCGGCTCAGCATCCCAAGTTCCTTCGGCTCAGCTCCCGTTATTATGGATTGGTTTGGTAACTGGAGTTAAGAACAAGACACATTTATAAGAAATAAGGACACTAAGAGCACCACATTCTCAGGGAGGGAAGGGAAAGAAGAATAAGAACACACCTTTAAAATGAATCAGAGGTCAGATATAGGGAGATATCCAAACCCCCAGAACCAAGACCATCATCATCATCACTTCAATCAATAAATTATCCTGATTATCTCAACTTCTGGTACTTTTGGCACTGATGATCACCTTCCTCTTTTAGAATTTTCTTGCTACTCCTGCTCTTTTCCTTGAAATCAATTCAAGTAAATTAAATTCTGCCATTTACTGAAGCTACATTCCCTGCCAAAGAGTGATTTTCACACCACTACAGGTAAGACCATTGTGGACTTTAACTCCAGTTCTGGTGGAGGTAACACACCATATGAGCTGCAACAAGGATCTGCTCTGGGTGCTCGTTTTGCCCCTTTCATTCTGTGTGTGCAAAGGAAACACACGAACGACCTTCCAGAGTCATTACAAAAAAAGCTCAAATATGTTTATTTTGGCACAATTTAAAAATATACAAATACATTAAATATCAGGGTTCATTAAAGCCAAATTTTAAAATATATATAGTTATGTTTTATTATTTTGAGGGGAGATGGAAACAAACCCACCACATTCTATATTCAATTTGACAGTGCAAACGAACGAGAAACTGTTTAGACCAGGAATCCGCTGTGTCCGACAGCAATAACAAAAGCTTAACAGCTCCTGAAACACACAAGAAGAGTAAAAATATCCGCTGTATTTCAAAGAGTTGGCTGGGAGGGGAAGAGAGATGTTAGCATGGAGAAAAACTCCACTGCACAGACATTGGAGCAATAGATGCTCGACTTGAAACTCAGTTACAATCCACACCTCAGGATAAGAAAGGGTTCAGACAGCCCAACGACATGAGTGATCCGCCAATAATTTATGTGTAGAAAGAATATATTAGCAACTAAGCATACAAGAAAGCACGATCATTGCCGGCTTGGCAAGCAGGAGCTCCCTGCTTCCAAAAGGTGCAGTTTCTTGGCATTGTTTGCATAGTTACTCCTTTTCCTTAGCGGTTGGGAAAATATTCAGCAACTAAGTAGAGGAAAAACCTATGACCTCCAGACACGATTTCTACCTGTGGGAAGTCGCAGCAGCACGGAGATAAAAAGACATCGAAACGACAGAAACTCAACTGCCACCTCCTGAACTGGGAACACACGAACGACAAAGCACATTTCATCTTGAAAGCCGAAGGGTCTCAAAACGCCATCGTGTGCTGTCTTCAGTTTGGCCCAGTAGAACGAACAAATCTATTTATCATTAGAATAGATCTTAAGTTTCTTCATACAGCAATTTTTTTTGGCACAGGGGTCTCTTCACGGTTTGTTCTTTCTCCCCAGTCTTGCCCTGGCTGGTTTGGATGCTACAAGAGTTCTCAAAAAAGTAAATACAACCGCACCGAAAATTACATAAAAGCAGGTCTGGTCAATAAGACAAATATATCTCCTCCCATGCCAGTTCTCATCTTTCAGCTTTGAATAAGCTTTTAACCACAGGGAAAAGGGAATCTGGATCACAAGGCTTGGACTCTCCATATGGGTGTCACGTCAGCTCAAGACAGATTTGTTCACATTTTCCCAAAAAAAGAGAACCGACTGTTCCAGTTTCTGTTCGTGCCAGGGGCTGCTGCTCAAGAGCTTCCAAGTACTTTATTTTAGGAGCACAGACCCGTAAAGCAGTTGCCAGCTGAACCAAACCAGGCGATAGCAATGCAGGTAGGTGGGAATGCACGAGCTGCATAGTTAGAATTTCACATATGGTGACAGTGACACTTCCACCGATTTAGCAACCGCAGGTTTTGCCCTTGTTTCCCAGTCACCCACTCCTGTGCCTGAACCACTGTGCCCATTACGGTGATACCTGTGTTCAGAGTCAACCGCACCAGGGAAAAGAAAATTGGTGAAGGATAATCCAGTGAAAAACAATTATTTAACAGCTATGGCACCAGGTGGGCAAGAACAAGCATCTGAGGGTGGGGATGGCACTTTCAGCAAGGAAATACTGGTTAGGCTCTGTCATAAGGTGCTGGCCTGCAGATGGCAGGCGCGTTAACCAAGGGCTTGACCAAAGAAACCCCTTATTGCATTGGCAGAAATGTTGGTTTCCCTTCAACTGCCGTGTCAAGGGAAGGATGCTCGGAGACAGCCTTTGCAGGACAGACATCGCAGTCTATCTTTTCCATAGACTGCTTTTAAAACAATTGGAAAAGCTTCCCAACAAATTCCCACACTTGGAATCAGACCCATACTGACCGCAGCCTTCAAAGCACCAAGAACCACAGCATGTGGAGAGCGGGTCTGGATTCACAGTTAAAAACCAGGGTCAGCTACGTCACAGGCTGAAGAGGATGCTCCAGGAGGCATCTTTTTTTTGCTTCAAAAGGAGACCGCATGTTAAGTATTGTTATATTGTCCTACGACATTAAAGCACTTAGTGTTGGCATCGACAAGTGGGTCCTTCGACAAGTCCGCGTCCTAGAGTAACCCCAGGATTTTGTGTTGGGTTCAGCACTGAGACGTTCAGCTCTGGGGACATACGACACATCACAACACGGGAAGAAGAGCTCGCCAAAAACTGGCAGCCTACCAAAGAAAGGCAGATTCTTTCAAGACTTTGAAACTCATCATTTGTAGGAGACAAATGAGACCACAGAGCTGCAATAGTGCGTTTCAAGAATCACCAAAGCGGTTCATCCAACTGGACGGAGCCTGTGCATCTCTGCATTAGTTCATTTTTCTGTTAACTTTTGGCACAAACGCTTTGACACGGTGATTTGGCTTGTGTTTAGGTCGGCTGCTTTCCTGGCACTTCAGTGAATTCAGAAAGAGAAGTTTCTTGGACACTGTGCACACTTCTCAAGTCCCCAGGCAAGAATGAAGGTTAAACGTTGCTGACCCTGGTTTCGGAAGGAGGGATCATAGCAGCAGATGCAGACGTGACGAGCGACCGTTCCCGTCTGACGTATCGCGGCTTCCGAACTGCAACGGTGGGCACAGAAACATCATTAGCACATGCTCTAGAACCATGTCTGTATCGTTCATTCATAACACCACATGCCAGCCAATAATTCCCGAGTGACCCAAGTCATTCTGGAGCTTAAAGAGAAGAAAACCTAAAGAAAACACACAAAAAAGCCCCAAAACAAACCACGAAGACCCTACATAGAGCTGGTGTAGCAAAAATCCACACAGAAGCTTTTTAAACAAGCTTCTAACAGCCTAATCAATAAAACACTCTTTACCAAGTGTCATTTCCATTATTTGCAAGTGCTTACAGTAGATGAAGCTTTCCAGTTTCAGCCCTAACAAAACCCTCACAATTGTACTTTTCTTTTTTTAAACAGACATATAATATAAGGTAAGGGAACGAAGACTTTTCACATGCAGCACTGGCTGTTGGTTTAACAGCCAGACCAAAAAAATGTTTAAAAGTTAAAGACTGCATTGATAAAAATGACATTTTAATCATACCATCTTGATTAAGAAGGCCTCTGCATACATGAGAAGAGAGGCCAGAAATTTTGCTGAGCTCAAAAGGCCATTATTTCTTAAGTTCTTGGAAGATTTGGTTTGTCTCACCTTTAAGTCAGTCGTTGTTTTGAAAGTACATGGAGCTAGCATAGAGACAAGAGATTTGACTGTATTGCCTTGGCCAAATACATTTCCGCCCAAGTTTCACATGTATTAAAAACTCACCTTGCCAAAACCAGCCAACCTAAAACACCCCACACAAAAGCAAAAGGGCATATTCCAAATGATCTGTGTTATTTGTTCCGAGAAGCTGATAAGCTTCAAATGAGCAAGCCTGAAGATGAGCCAACTCAGCACTGTCAGGAAGATTCCGATCCTGAAAATAGGTCGCAGACTGAATAATTTATTTTTGAGCACTTATGAAAAAATATTGCATCTACTTGTAAGGCCTCTATTAGGATAGAGAAGCTGAAGATCTATTTTAGGAGCTGTCAAAGATCTATTTTAACATACAGTACTCCATCAATACTGCATAGCTACATTAATTAAAGCAATAAATCCTATCAAAAAGGTCTACCAGACAGATCTCATTAGATTTCCGTCCCCTCAACGGATCCCACACTGAGTTTTCCAGTTGTTTTGACTTGCTGTGTGTTCTCATTACCCACTTTGAAATCGTTTGCTTGCTTTTCAATAACGAGATGCACAAAAGGAAAGGCAACAGGTGAAATATTTGCAGCAGCATGACCAAGAGAACAGTTCCTCACCTGAAGAAGCTGGGGGAGGTATCATGGATGCCTGTGTAACACAAGAACCATCATGTCAAACAAAGCACCGTTTGTCTTCACACTCTCTCATTAAAACATTTCAGGGTTCCAATCATATTTACTGTGTTCCTAGTCCTTCTTGGAGAAAGCAGCTCAATAGAATCCATACAATCAGTATTTAGCTTTCACCTTTTTTTCCAGTTTGGACAAAAACATCTTTTCTCTTTATTTCAGTCTCTCATACATCAGATTAAGTAGCTCCCTAGTGAACTGTTAAAAACAAATTATTGTATACTCGATGTTTTAGGTTTGCTTGTTCCTATTGGAAGGATGGAATTTACTTACTGTTTCACTAGGCTGGAGAACAGATGCTAAAAGAGAGAGAGAGAGAAAGAGACACTAACCATCAGTAATGTAGGCAGCTCAAACTGCTAATTTTCTAAAAATATGTGTTCAACAGAATAGTTCTATTGTTAAAATAATAGTTTTGTCACAGAGACTACCAAACCAGATCAGAACAGGCAGAAATCACGTTAGTCAAACACATCATCTGTAGGAATCTCGTTGGAGATAAAGGGTTGCAAAGGCCTCCAAAAATGATTTATTTGGCTTTCAAAGAAAGTAGCCACAGCAGTATCTCCGTAAAATGAAGAAGCTTCAGTAGGAAAAACGGCACTTTGAGCCAAGTACCAGAAAAAGTACAATCAGAAAACAAGCGAGCAGTGAAAGATGCAGCCCCTTAATGCAAGAGCTCGCTGCCTTTATCGGCCACGCGGCCACCGTCACCCACGCAGAATGAAAGCTGACGTGACAACAGCCAGAGGAATGTTTCTAGTGCTTCTTCAAAGGAGGCCACGGATGAATCCTGCCGACCAGAGGGAGCCCCCAGTTCAAACTGGGAGCCAGATGAGAAGCACCGAGGCCTCGATCGACATGTGTGTCCCGCCAGCCTCGAAACGTCACCGCGCGACAGCTCCTGACCCACCTCAACACCCAAGGAGAAGCTTGTGCTGAGTAAATTTACTCAACGACATGTGCAAAAGCAACTCAGAGGTTCCAATACAACCATTGTGATTAGGACACCAGTGGTTCCTGTGGCACCGGCCAACTTAGACCTTAGGGAGCTACTGCTTTATATTTTTATATGAAATGTCACCACAGAGATTGGAAATGCGACGTGCCATGAAGTGACTATGACTAGATAGATTTTGAGCCAAATAATGGCACTGTATTGCTCCCCACCCCCCTCTTTGTCTCTTTTTAAGCTTATTTCTATAGCAACAGTCCAGCTTGAGCTTGGGTCCTGTAAGACACGAATTAAAATAACAGGAGGTGTATTTGTTTAGCAGACCCAACCAGTAAAGCGTTTTCTTTCAACAGAAGGAGCTCTAATGCAGCAAACGCTGCGCTGGAGACGGTGGGAATCATTCAAAGGGACTGCATAGAAGGGGTGAGATAGTGATAAATCAGCCCCAGTTTCACGCAAAACACTGGGTAAAATGGAGACATCACCTTCCACACCCTTCACTCATCACCTCCAGAAACTGAAAACCAATAAACAGTGGACACATGGAAAAACTTCAGAGAAACTGAAGCAGCTGGAAGAGCCAGATGTCTACACCACATCTGGGTGCCCTATGGCTGAGCACGTCCCTTGTGTTCCGTGCCCAGTTTCTATGGAATCACTTTGGCATGAAGTCAGGTCACCGCACTTCAGTTACACGGCTTCATTTCTCAGCGGCAAAATGGCAAAAATAAAGAATAAATTTCATTATTAAAAAATAAATTGAAGTGTGTTTGCTTTAAAAAAAATAATAATAAGGCAGTTAGTCCTTCCAAGCCCCAGTAAATCCTGCATTTCGTGGGCAAACACAGTGCAATGTGTCGTGCGACAATAAGGAACCTCAAATTCCATTCCCTTTCTCCTGCTGCTGTGTAATATGCACCAAAGCACATGTAGACTGAGACCAGAAAATGAGTGTGAACACACAGCAGGACACCATTTTTCATTAGTTTGCATTGCTTTGGATGATCAGAAGAGACAGCGGTAGCTACATTAACTCAGTACACTGACAGAAAGAAATTTTGAAAATTAAGAAACGGAGTATCAACCAAAATTTTAGAGATTAAATAGACAATTGGAGGTATTTTACCTTTGTTTCTTCTGTAGAAAATATTAGGAAGTTTATTGGCACGTTTGAGGTAGAAGAAAAAAGCAACAGACAGAATTAGGAATAAACTGATGAAAAATGTCCCTAAGATGAGAGAGGCTGCCACTCCCGGGCCCCCTGTACAAAAACAGCAAAATAAAGAGAGAGAGAGACAAGACCATTAATCATTAGATATTTCTTCTAATATAGGGGTTAAATAAAAGCTAAAGACCAACTTCCCGATATTCACAGGACAAAAAAAAAGGGTTTTTTTTGCTTGGGGGTTTTTGTTTGTGTTTTTAAAATATACAGACAGACCTGCTGAAACATTTGCAAAGATCCTTCAATAATCATTTCATCGCATGAACAACCTCCCCATCCCCACCTGCCAGATGGCAGGAAAGCCACCATCTCTACTTTTCCAAAAACAGACACAATTTTTTAATCCATTGTCATGGTTCTTTTATGTAACTTTCAAAACCCAGCACTCAACAGTAATATTGTTCTTCTATTCCTTAAATGAGGTGTCCTAAAGCTAGAACTTGTCAAGAGACGACACACCACTGGTAGAGAATACACAGTACTATGATCCCAAAGAGTAAATATCTTAAGAAACAAAAGGTTTCTTATGATCTTGTTGCAGACAGAAGGCTGTGCTGCCATCCAGAGACCTGGACAGGCTGGAGAGTTGGGCAGGGAAAAATTCAATGAAATATAACAAGGGCAAGTGTAGAGTCTTGAATCTGGGCAGGAACAACCCCAGGTTCCAGTCTAAGTTGGGGAATGACCTATTAGAGAGCAGCGTAGGGGAAAGGGACCTGGGGGTCCTGGGGACAGCAGGGTGACCATGAGCCAGCACTGGGCCCTTGTGGCCAGGAAGCCAATGGTACCTGGGGTGGGTTAGAAGGGGGTGGTCAGTAGGTCAGAGAGGTTCTCCTGCCCCTCTGCTCTGCCCTGGGGAGACCACACCTGGAATATTGTGTCCAGTTGTGGCCCCTCAGTTCCAGCAGGACAGGGAACCTGTTTCAAATGTCACAAAGGGGCTGGTAGGCAGCAAATAATCACAAAGACTGAACTCAATGGTTATTTGTATTTACTCACCTACGTTCTGCAAGAAAGGAGTTACGGTGCTGATGTTCATTTGGAAATTCATTCCTCTGATCCCAGCTGTAATCAAAAAGAATTTTTAAGTTAAAATCTGACAAGAACTACAGATTTGTTGAACATCTCAGTAAAAGGCCATTATACTTCTCAGTAATTATTTGAAGTTGTGTAAGAATTCTGATTTCTCACATAAAAAAAATAAAATCATTCTTTATATCACTTTTGAGAATTCCAAAAAAAAGGAAGCCAACAAGTATCATAATTTGTCGAAAAAGAAAAAAATTTACTAGTGCATTTCCCGAAACTTAGATCAAGTTTCTTATCTCTTGCATTAAAAATATTAACAAGGAATTGAGTGGTTCTCACCTCTCAAACAAAGCACATGTACAGAATTAACCCAGCCTTCTTAATATGGATTTTTCAAAGAACTCAAGCACAGTCTGAGCCATTTTGTGCTTTGGAGAAGTCCCCAGCAAACGCCCACAGCAAACCCCTTTTTCTTACAATAGATTAAAACAGCCACAAAATTCAGTATTCACTGTATGTTTGATACAGGCCCAGCCCTGTAAGTTTAATCATTTTGCTGTATAGTACTTTTTATTTTAAGAACTTACATTGGACAGATTTTTTTGATGTTGCATTTGGCTTTGCAGATTAGGTGCTCTAATATATATAAGATTTTGATGCATTTTCCCTTCCTAGACTGTGTAATGGTTCCACCGCACTCCGCACAGTTTCTGCAAACTAAACTTCAAAGATTCCACAGGTTATGTTGCCTGTTCAAAAGCTTCAAGTTATATTGGGACTTTGGAAAATGTTGAAGTTTTAGAAGGGAGGGATGGCAAAATTATCTGCAACATTTGGTGCCTTCTTGAAGAGTCTTTGCTGGGCCTCACGTGCAAGAAGAGACGGTGGTACCAAAAACACCCATGAAAATAAAGGGATGGTAAATGACTCACTGCTTCTGCATTCGGTCAGGTTGTAAACAGAGGAAACAGGAAGGGTTTCATTTTTGCATTTAATGCAGCTGCTACTGCCATCCTCATTCCATCGCCTGTAACAACCTGCAGAATTAGAACAACAGAGGTTTGAAAACAGCAAAAGCGACACTGAAGGTATTTCCTACTCCTCAGAAAGAGGCAACAGAAATTCCCTCCGTTTGGTTACAAGCATCTCCTGCTTCCTATTATATTACATGAGTAGTAAGGTTTCATTTCAAGGTGTTTATTGCAGGAAAGATATAATCTTTCAAGTGCCGAAAAGGAGAAAGACTTACAAGCAAACAACTCCCAGAGGGCAATTTCAACAGAGCTCCATTCACTGCTTCACATGTTTTAGCTGTGAGAAAAATGGGAAGCGTCTGACAACCTGGAACTACCCTCAGCAACTCTAAAAAAGCAGCAGAACCTGTGTCCCTGCTCCATGGGGGGATTGCATTGGATGAGCTTTCCAGGTCCCTTCCAACCCCTGACATTCTGGGATTCTGTGATGAAGATGAGGATGTTCCTATTAGATCACATTACAGTCTACATTTAAAGGAAAAACAAACTTACTGTGCTGGCTAAAAACCAGCTCTGTAGAGCCCTGAACCAAACTGGTATCAATTATCCCATAAAACAAACCATGAGTAAGGTGCTGATTGGAAAACAGCTCTGCTGCTGGGTTTTCCTTGGAGAGAAGCAGCACATTCAATGCCCACAGTGATAAATTAGACCTGACATTTAATCCAAACACAAACAGAGCCGATGTAAGAGCAAAGGCTTCCTACAGGAACAGGCAGGAAGCATCAAAGCCCTTATCTGCCAAAGATATTGCTAGATTATCAGTTATAATAATGTTTAAGAGAACACAATCCCATAACTTGGAGACGATCGTTTATACCATATCTGAGGTCATTTAGAAGCAAAACCGAATGCATTTAATGGAGCAACAGTTAAGAGAGGCTAACGAAGCAGTGAAAATAGAGTGAAAATACGCTTAAAATGCTTTAACAGTCGTCATGAGGATATGACTGAAGCCAGAAGTGGACCCCAAGTTTTCAGTCGCTAAATCTCTTGTTACTGTGGGCTCTGGTTTTACTCTCTAATTTTAAATAGAATGGCATTAAAAAAGAAACCCTTTTGCTACTGCTGGAGAGTGCCAAAAGAACTTTTAAACTCCATTTAGAAGAAAACAACTCTACACATATGGCATAAGGAAGAATGAGACATCCTGTGCTAACCAGACAACACTGAAGTTCTTAATGCGCCCTTAGATACACATCACGGCATTTTTGCTTTTTATGCTTATTATATGGGCTTTTAAGCAATTACAATAGCTTTTACATAATCCATCTGCAGACTACATAAAAAAGTTAAGAATAACCTTATTAATGGTTGTCTATTCTCCTCACCATGCAAGAACAACATTCGTGAGTCATAAGCAGCATCACCTTGTGTATAAAGGAAGAAAGACTTCAGTACGTACACGTTTCACTTCCCAATTAATCACACACTGTATTTTAGTATTAACTGTCAAAACCTATCTGGAAGTTTATTAAATAATGACACACTATCTATACCTGGACTGCACTGGTTGGTGACTGGACAGGAACTGTTGGAATCCAACATATCCACACAGCATTCTGTTTCTGAAACCTAAGAAAAGAAGTTACATCATATTTCTGAAGTTTATTAAAAGGCTTCACAAAAGCTCAGCCTTCAGAGAACGTAGAGGAATAAGCAGTAACTGGCGTTAAAACTTGCTGCAACGTTTTCTTTTTGCATTAAGCAACTTCACAAAGAGAGAACGAGCTGCCTGTATTGCAAGTGACAACATCTACACGCGGCAGAGGAATCCGGCACAACTACAAAAGCTTCTTCCTTCAACATTTCATATAAAAGAATAACTTTGCACACCTTGGAGGCACGTCGTTTATTTTTATTATTATTATTATTTTTATTTTATTATTATTATTTATTTTTATTATTATTATTATTAAAGCCAGTTTCAAAACTATTTACAAGTGAGAGAAACGAGATCAGGAGAAGTGGTCAAATCTGAAAACAGTGGGCTGAGTTCACAATGTTAGTGCATCATGTAGACGTAGGCTACAGTGAAGAACCAGAAGATCTAGACATTACATGCTTAAGGCCAGTTTCTTCAATTAAAAGTTTTGTTGCTGAAACACTCCTGCAAGCAGAATTTTACTCTCTGACCTTTTTCTGTGACTTGAAGCAGCATTTGCTCCAGAGCTTCTCTGTCATTTGAAAAAGGAACTTTTGGGTACCCGTGTTTTGGATTGTTCATAGTTAAACTGCCAAGCAGTTTGAAAAGTGGGTTTTTTTATCATCAGAGTGCTTTTTCCACATGGTGTGAAGCGCTATCAGTTGCATCCCTGCTAGCCTGCAAGCACAAGCCTAGGAAGAATTCGATGCTTTAATAGGCAATCAGCCATCACAGCAAATCGACCCGCTGTAAAAGTTTCAGTTAATGACTGCTAGCAGTATAGGTCATTTCTATTGAATTAGAAAGCCTGCAACGTGAGAGGAAAATAATCTGATCCTTCTCTTTTTATAGCATAAAAAAAAAAAATGTGAAGTACCTACCAAAGTTTCAGTAGATTTGCTGGCAACTTCTGCCACCAGTCTAGTTAAGAGAAGGACACACAGCATCTCCATAGCCAGGAAAGACGTGGGGCTAATAACAGGGAAATAAATTAGAATGTCTTATTAACAACAGAGAAGTTATGCTTTCCCTTTGTTAAGGAACTTTTGCCAACACATTCCTTTATTTGGATGCAAAGGCCTTTAAATGAAATACGCCGGGGGGGAGGAGGAGTGACTTACCTTGGTTCAAGATACAAATTTGAGACATTCAGAATTTTCCCTCTAGCCGCAGGTTTCTGGCAGACGGTGGTTGCTAAGAAACAAAGAGCCTTATCAGTCTGCTCCAAAGTGGGCCACGCAGAGACCTATTCCACACCCAGCATCTGAAAAAGAGAGAATAAAACCAAATCGATGCGATTGCACCGGAGCGGGTCCCGCCTGGCACGGCCGCTGATAAGCCGCCCGCAGTCGCGGCGCTGAGCTCTGATGAGTTTGTGTCAGGACAGAGAGCACATGGCGCTTTGAAAAGGCAATAGTGCAATTAATTTCTCCCGTGACAGCACAGTCATGAAGCATTAATGAAGTCTGTGGGTTAATAAGCAGTATTTCTGGGTTGCCTAAGAACAGACCTTCCCAATGAGGAACAAATTGTGGCCACTCTGCTGTGAGATTTGCTTTTCTCACCCTCCGCTTTTGCCGCGTAACTCCACACATAACCTAAAATTTCTCACATTAAATTGCTTGGATAAACTAAAATGTGCTATGTCATGATGGATCTTTGTTTTTCAGACACTCCCTATGTCAATATTATTATATCTGCCTATTCCATATCGAATATAATGTCGGAAGCCATACCCAGTTCTCAGAACTACTGCACCTGCAGCCGGGTAGCGCCAGGAAAACAGGCTGGCATATTATAAATAAAACATGGGGACAGACCAAAGCTTAATAAGAGGAAAGTGTCTGAAAGAAAGCCTTGAACTTTAAGGGAAAATCCCTTCAGGGACTCATTTCACAAACTGAAATTCGTTACTATTTTTGTTAAATAAAAACCCAGTGGATGCGCTTTAAATGACTGCAAAATATCTAACGTGACTCTTGGCAAGTTGTTTCTCTGAAGAACAAAATCATTGAGCAGCTCCTGATTAATTTCCATTCATTATTTTAAAACCCCTTACCTGAGCCTGTTGCCTCAAGTTCAAAAGAAGGTTAGTTCAGCTTGCTGGGCAAACTGATTATTATTCCCTGCTATCAGCTGAGAGCTCCGAGATCAAGGACTGAACATCTTGAAAACCAAACCCCAGTCTTGCTGCTACAACTAATTTGTACAGTTAGCGAGGATCCGGGCAGAGCACAAAAAGCTTGCGCTGTCATGATACCTTCCAATTTAAGCCTAACGATGGATGTCAAGTCCGTCAGCGTGAAGCTGCAGCATCCGTGATTTCATCAGTTCATATTTACACACATGTAAATAAAGTGACACCGATGCTGAAGGGAAAAGCGGCCGATGTGTGCGATGCCCAAGGCAGCCCAGCGGGTCTGACCTTAAAACAACCCCCAGGACATGTGTATTTTAAATGAATACACACAGAGTTTGCCTTCGTACTCATCAGTTCTCTACAATCTATCTTTAGAAATGAGATATTGCTTCTTGGCTGAGAGAGGGAAAAGAGTATAGAGTCAGTAAAGACATGTACTGATAAATTCTTTATCATTTTGGATGCTACACACTGATTTTTGTCAATACCCAATTATTACAATATCTGTGAGTACTAAGAAAAGGCAGATGAAAAAGACATTTGTTTAAACAAGTGTATTCTTGTTATCTAGAAAAATATTCATTTTCAGGAACAAGTCATGCTAAGCAAGAAAGTACTTGTGAAACCAGCCACTTCTAAGTGCCCGAATCTCCCCTTCGTGAATGCAAACAGCATAAGCTCAATATTGGCCGTATTTCCATTCCTGAAATAAATGAAGCTACTAATCAACAATACCGGTGCATTTATGGGCAGACATTTGTTCCCAGCCACTGGTGATTCTAACAAACGAGAACATCTGCCCTGCAGCTGTTCCAGTAGAACTAGGACACGAGATCTATTTGCCCTCAAATCATCAGCCAATATTTTTTATTTCTGTGAGAGGGACACAATATCTAAGCTTTATTTTTGTATATATATGTATGTGTACCTATATATCTGATGTCGTTTGGTTGTTTTAACTGCAGGAAAATGAAAACAGAGGTGAACAAGCTGCTTTACAGCTTCCAAACATACTACACATGTGTTATATTTACTCAGTTTACATTTTACTGCAGGTCCCAGAACCACTTCTTTACATTCTCTATCAGCCAGTAAAAATTAGAAGCCTATTACCATAATATATAAATAATATGTCTGAATGAGGCATACATTCAAGCCATGAAAGTAATGCTAAATATCTACTTTTTTTGAGGGTAATGCCCATGAAAGATATCAGAGAGACTTAATATTCTTTACATGTACTAATACGAAAAACACCTATAGTGTTCCTAAAGCCTGGTTGTCACACACCTCAACAAGGTCAGAAAGAGCTTGTGATGAGTAAGTCAAAGGATAAACCAAGTGTGGAACTTACGAACAAGATGGTTAATTCAAGCAGGGATTTGCACTGTTAATTGGTCTCCTCGTACAAAACCGCGGAAGTAACGCAGCTCATTTCACTGCTTCCCAGCCGCAAGTCAATCCCAACCATTCTGTTGCCAACCTGAACAATATTTTACAGCATCATTTTAATTTTAGAAAGAAAAAAGCCCCAGGGCCTCCAAGACATTCAGAATAAATGAATATTAACCAAGCTTCTGAATAAGGTAGCTGAAGTTTTAGCTTTTAAATTAAGTACATTCATTTGATCAGCATCAGACACCCACAGCAAAACAATTTACAAACCTGTGGAATATGTTTCATGTTTGGCAGAGTTTTCTCTCTTTGGATTATGGAAAAGAAGATAATGTCATGTACAAACTAGAGCCCAAATTAGGAATATTTACGCTCAAGATGCCAACACAGTTTTGAGAACAGAGATGTTTTAATTAAAGCAAGTATTTCACACCAGAGCTTCACATTTGAAGCAACTCTCAAATCACTGTCAACTTGCATCTCAAGTGCCACAATACACATAAGCTGAACACGGCAGGATTCACTATGTGAATTCTTCCTCTGGTTGCTTTTAAAAAAAGCACAGAAACAACTCACGAACACTAAGACGACCTTTTCCTCCCACTCTTAGAAGCGAGTGTGCTTTAATGCATCTTCACATCTACATTTTCCATACGTATAGCTGTGTATCTATTACTCCCGTTGCATTATCAGTATCTTTCTTGCTTCAAGTGTTGCTGGAGCGCTGTTTGAGCAAGGTAATTTTTTCAGGTACATGGAAAAAGACGACAGCAAAAAGAAACACCGCCGAAATTGCAGGTAGTTTCATAATTCACTCAGCAGATGAGAGTTTGAAACTATATCACACTCATTCTGCTGCCAAAGGCTTCTTAATTCTGACATGACCTTGAATTAGTCACGATAAAATGGAAAGGTCAAAATACAGCCTGACAAACAACAGAATTGCCAAGGCCTAAACTCTCACTCACCAGCTCCTTCAGAGGCACGAACGAGAACGCGGCATCTTAACGCTTGTGGTGTGTAGTTTACTGCTAATTTCTCACTGATGCTGCAGCTGTTTCACAATAAACCTGCACAGTAGGAAGAACAGATACGGATTGTGCTTAGAATCAGCTTTTATAAATCAAAGCTGAAGGAGGACTTGTTTTTCCAGCTTTCCGTGAAAGGAGCTGCTATCTCTACCCTGACATCAAGATGATTGTGTAACGTGCCAGCAACCAACAATTAAAACCACACACCTTCTGCTTGAGACAATGAGGATACCTGCTGCAAGGTAAACTTTGCTTCAAAAGCAGTTACATACCTGCAACACGCCTAGAGCAAACACTAGTTAATACCAATATAGAGTGTTCAGTCAACAAAAAATTGGCAGTAACACACTCTGCGGTCATTGCAGCCTTAAAAACTGAGGGCAGAAATGAATATTGGTGTGATTTGGTCGCTATACGCAACAGGGAAAGATGCTTTGGACTCAACAAATGCATGGCCTGGTTAGGGTTGGGTTTTTTCCCCTTAAACAGTGGGGAAAAAACCCCAAAAAACAGTGTTCTAGATGTGCCCCATCCCTGAGACATCCCAGGCCAGGCTGGACGGGGCTCTGAGCACCCTGAGCTGGTGCAGATGTCCCTGCTCATGGCAGGGGGGGCACTGGGGGAGCTGGGAAGGTCCTTCAACCCAAATTACTTTATATTCTATATCTATATATTTGCATTAAGTTTACGCAGAAGAAAAACACCAAATCAAAGCCCAAAAAAACCCAACAAACACCCATAACCCTAATAAGTCTCAGATTGCCAAAACCTGTAGCAAATTGAGTGTGTTTATTAGGAAAACAAAACAAAATAAATATATCCAAAGTTGTATTCAGAGAGAGAGACGATTCGTTTCCAGAGGCATATGGAGAACACGGTGCTTCACCATCACACGAACCGGGAGCCTTAAAAAGCTGGACAAGGGGGGACTGGGGTGACTGTCCCCGGTTCACCCCCCACGCCAAGCCCGCCCGGGGGGACCCGCTGTCCCCTCCCCGGTAAACACGCTGGTGCCGCCGCTGCCCACTGCTCGGGGCCGGTCCCAACCCCCGTCTGCACCCCGGGACGCCCCAGGGCACCGCGGGGCACAGGCCGCTCCGCGCCCCACAGCGCCGGCCGGGCCCGCTGCCGCCCCGGGCTCGCCTCACCTGCCCGCCGGCGCCTCCCCCGCCCCAACAATGGGGCCACGCCCGGGGACTCGCCGCCCTCCGTCCCTCCCGCCGCCCCGCACCGCTGGTCCGCCGCCGGGTGGAACGAACCAACCAAGCGGCCGCCACCCTACCTGAGGAAGGAACCTCCAGGCAGCACCGGCGGCAGGTTCCCTTTCGTACCCCCCGCCCTCCGGCGGCGCCCTGCCCGCTCCTTCCCGCGGCTCCCTGGGAGTTGTAGTTCCCGCTCTGCCCGGTGACGCTTAGATTCCCCGAAAGGGCCGCTCTCTCGGAACTACAAATCCCGGCATCCTCCGCGTCGCGTCCTACCTGCGCCCTCCTCCGCGCAGGTAAATCCCCTCCCTCAGCCCGGTGCCGGAGCGCTCCGGTGCGCGGTGCCTCCTGGGAAATGGAGTCCGGCACCCTGAGGCCACGCGAGGAGCGGGCGGGTCCCGGAACTGCGACTCCCGGCGTGCCCCGCGCGGGAGCCGCCATTTTAGGCGTTGCTTGGCAACGGGGACGCCCCGGGAGCACGAAGGCGCAGGTGGGCGGGAGGCGAAGGCCTCGCCTCGAGTTTTCTGCCAAGAGTGGGGAAAGAATTAAATATTTCATTAAAAAAGTGTCAGGACAGGGGACACAAGGAGGCTACAGCATGTCCGAACTCCTCCCATGCCTTTCCACATGACACAAATCCTTTGGTATCACCTGCTTGCCCCATCCTGTCAGCAGCTGTCTGACAAGCATCAGTATTTCAGAGGAAAAAAAAAGGAAGAAAAAGTAAAGAAAGGAAGCTCTGAGGAATGTGTCTAACAGGGAGACACCCACCTCAGGGCTGCTTATCTAAACATACTCGGATACCATCACATCTCAGCCCAATTAACAACTGCTGAAATGTGGCAGAAAGAGCAGGATCTCTCTGCAAAACTTGAAACTTGAGGCAAGATAAAAGCTGCACTTCTGAACTGAAATCTACACCTTCATGCAACAGAAGTTACCTGCTGCTGCCATCGTGGACCGTTTGTAAAGTCTGCTTGCCATCCCAACGGGGGCAGGAAAGCTTCAGCCTTTTCTCTTTCTAATGGGCTTTAAATGAGAAAAGTCTGCTGGTAGATTTGCACATTAAGGACAAGCTCAAAAGCTTTCTGTTTTTAAGAAGAATACACACGTTATTGGTAAAATGTGTAACAGGACTCATACAATGTGTACCAGGTGGGAAATGATCCTCCTTTTCACAAGAACATTTGCCCATCCTGGAAGATTCCCTGGCTGGCAAACACCTGGGCAATCAAGCAGGAATTTATTGCTCTTGAGCAGATATAACCTACGTAACAGAAATAAAAACCATCGGTTTCCTTGTCAAGAGAATCACTGCTAGGACCGACATCATTTTATGGTCTGCCTGTAATATTCCTGTTAACTGGGGAAACACCTTGAGATATTCCCCACACACCCAACAACTGTATTAGCGGTGTAATGTAAAACCATTCCTTCCTGTTCATCCCACAGTGCAAACCTTTTCATTTAAGCTATTTTGTGAGTCTGTGTTTAGATACACTAGCTGAAATTCAAAGTTTTATCCTGAGAAATACAGCTGGAAAGAACTGGAGATAAAAGCACATAAGAGCGAAAGGCAGTTCAAGAGAATTTGATCAAGTGTTCATAAAAATATTGCATTTAAACTGAATTTGTTCCCCTTAAAAAAACCAAATATAAACAAAATAAACCAAAAGCCCCCCGGACAGTAAGGTCAGAAGCAGACAGCATTGCTCCTGTTGATAGCAAACCTTCTTTCTGTTCAAAATATGGAAATCAATGCTCTGTAACTGTGTTTACTGTAAAAACCATTGCCACACTCCCACCGATAATGTGCTGCTGTGCTTGTGGTTCTATTAGCAGCAGCGGGAAAGCGAGGAGTCATTGTACAATTACCGCTTATCAGACGGCTCAATGGCTTTGCCTGGGTAATTACACAAATTGTGAGTGTACAAGTAAAGAGCAGAAGCTTGAAATCTCCTGCTTTGCACAGTGCTTTTCAACATCTTCTGTTGTTTTTTTTTTCCTCTAATGGGGGTGTAGAGTCACATATGGAGAATTCCCATACGGGAGAAAATAGCTTTGTTTTTCTTAGCTAAATACTGATAGGTAAATACCAAGGAAATAATCGACACGTTCTCAGATATCCGCAAACCACAGATTAGGTACCACAGGCAGGGCAAGATTATTCTGCAAGGGGCTGTTATTATTACTACGGCTTGCCTTTCTTTTTTCCTTTAACCTGTTCCTGTGCTGCATGTGCATAAGGACGGGCAGCCTCCCCAATTCTAGAGCTGCCCCACCACTTTGCAGCACATATATATTTAAATTTGACGTTTCTACTCGTTTGCATCAGATGTTTCGCCGTCGGGCACCAGCTGCAGGTCGACACCAGACTCACGGCACGCAAATTAAAACCAGAGAAGATCCCAGTGCTTTCAATATGTGGGGTACATGGTCACATTTATACAGAGGCGACTTATCTTTTGCACCAAAGAACGGAGGCTCAGGCACATCTGAGCAATTATCAGAGCAGCACAAGGTCAAAAAGCTGGGAGGAAAATCACCCTGCTCCCCCAAAAAACTGCTTTATCTGGATTTATCACAAATCAATGCATTCGTCCTTTATCAGCACCTCCTTCACGTCTGTGCTCTGTTTGCAGAAAAATCAGCTCACAATTCAACGCTTCCAGGTTTTCCAGAGTGAGAACGAGCACTAAAGGTTCTTGGAGGGAGCGAACTCGGCTTCAGGGCTTTGCAAAAGGACCTGGGAGGAAAGTCAAGCAAAGAATAAATCAAGACGCAACAAAACACTTGGTTCCCTCGGCCTTTCGCAGCATTCAAAAGATGGATTGTTTCTGAAAATAAATATATATATATATTACAGCACAGGAAGTAACAAGGAAACAAGATTTGCGCAACAGGATTTCCTGCCAGGAGCTTCTGTCGCGGCCACCGAAACGCGGTAATTTGGTGGCTCTGCTGCCTGCAGGAATATGAGCTTTCTGCCATTTATTAAGCTGTCCCTGGGGGCTCAGCTTTTCCGTTCCTGAGCGAGCAGTTAACGCTCTGTAAATACATCTCTCACATCCAGGAAATTCACAGCATACTTCAAAAGGCACGCACCGAGCTGCCCAAAGAGGAAGGAGTCGGGCGCCTTTTTTTCTTTATTATTGCTTTTATGAAAGTAAGTCAGCCCCTTCGTCTTTGAGAACAGCAGCACATGATGTTCAACCTCAGATCTGTATCTCTGCGTCTCTCCATTAAAGCTCAAGGCAATTTTTCTCAGAGCTGAAAGCTTAACAGAATTTGTCTAGAAAAAGCTATTATGTCTTCCTACAAACCCTCACTTTCTCATTCCCAGACTCTCCCACAAATTCAGCTTTAAGCCGTTGTCTTGAATAACGGGAGAAATCCATCGCCGCCTTTAAAACTTTATATTTTGATTTAAATTACTTCAGCTTCAGGCTTATAGAATATAACCTGTTCACTAGGCTGAGTTACCCGATACACACACTAGAAATGAAATTATCTTTGAAAAAGTCAGTCATGACAACCTTGCGCGATATTTGCTGCGTGACGTAACTTACATAAAGCAGAATTCACCCCCAGCCTCCATCCTGCAGTTCACAGTCTGTCAGGTGACACATTAATGGGCATCAAAATTATAATTACAACTCACTTTCTTCCAGTTAATCTCCCAGTGTTTGATTAGCACTGTCCTATCTTCAGTTCATGGAAGAAAAAGGCAAGAAAGGAAGAAGAAGAAACCCTTCCCAGCATTGAACTTTCCCATTTATACTCCAGTCCTCCACAATTAACACCTACTCAGTGGGCACAGGTTTAGGAGCTTGTAATCTGGAATGTTTTTAACCCCGTGCTTGCCTTATGTCGAGCAAAAGATACAACGATTTCACTCCTTTCCCTCCTCTTTAACAGTTATTAAATCTCTCATTCCATACCTCCAGTTTGCTGGGTCCAGAAGCAATCTGCGTCATCCCCACACACAGCAGGGTTTAAATACATTGTTCACAGTAAATACAAATAAAGAAGGAACATAAACAAACAAAAGTATCTGAATGTTGATAAAGATTCTACCAAAAAATAAATAGATAGACCCAGGGAAAAAGCATAAACAAGAATAGGGCAAAGCGGTAAAATGCAATAAAAAAGTAAGGAATTCATCTGCCAGTTTATGCAAATGTGTGTTTAACCCTTTAGAGGATGAAACTGAATGCTCACCCTCGTGTTATTTTTAGCGTTTTGCCTCCAGAACTGAGGATGGGATGAGTGATGGGGACGGTATATTCTAATCACGGCTCTGGGGACACTGCTGCTTGTCCCCATCCTACACGGTGCACCAGTACAGCCACCGCGAGCACTGGGAACCCAGATCCCCAAACCAGTCTGCTCCTCATTCCCCACCACAGTGTCCCTTGGTGTCCCTTCCCCATGGCCCAGGGACACGGGAGGGGTGTGGCAGCGCGTGTTTCTCCAGGGCCAGGTAATGTGCATCCTCAGGTAATGTGCATCCTCAGGTAATGTGCATCCTCTGCATCCTCGTGGGCACAGGACGTGGGCAGAGGGACCAGCAAATTTCCAGGTGCCCACTCATGACTGGAAAATCTTCCTATACAATACCAGAATATATTACAATTACTACAATATATTACAATTACCACAATATGCTACAATACTGGCACTTGTGACGTCCCGCTCACTGGATGCGCTCAGAACATCATCTTTAGGGCAAAAATAGTTTAAAGTGCCCCAGCACCCAGCGCAGGATTAAAGAGCTCTCTTACAACTGGCCACATTGTGTTATAAACAAAAAAGCAGTTGTATTTTCGTTTCCTGGGGGTTTGTGCTTTGGGGAGGCGAGCATGGGATCAAAATCCAGAATGGAAGCGCCTCCATACAAAAAGGAGTTTCCTAAATAAAAGATGCTTGGGGCTTGTCGTGTTTGAGCTCTTATGAACAGCTTTTCTTTTCCTTTTGCTTCCACTATAAATGCTACAGGGCCAAGCCAAAGCTTTCTGCGAGTCTTGGAGCTCAGCACCCGTGAGCACCACAGGTACAAAATGAAACCGACCGCACTCTCTGTTACTAATAATAAAACTAAGCAGGATGTTCCGTAGTTTAAAGAAAAACCATGGAGATGACCTGTCTCTCCTGTAAATGCTTCATCTGTCTTTTCTGCAGTGATTCGGTTGGTAAGTGGTGCAGCACCATCTATCCCACTGATCAGGCAACAAGATCTTATTTTTATGACATTGCAGTCTGTTCACAGGACTATAATTCTCCTATCAACTCGGCACTGTGATTGCACTGCATTTGGAACATGAAAGGAGCAGGATTGCTGGCTGAGGAAGGCAGCTGAATGGCATCCGAACTGCTTCAAGAACACTTAAAATAAATATGAGCAATGCATGAAATGAAAAGTATATAGCAAAAAAAAAGTTACAGTATCTTTTGTTGGAGAATTCCCTGTTATAAAAAATAGAAAAGAAAAAAAATGAAGCAAGAAATGGAAAAACAAATCTTGAGAAACTGCAGCCCCATATTCCCACTTCCCTCCAGAGATGACAGACCTGTCAGGATTTAACTTTCCTTCTGTAAAGAGAGTGCAAGGAAGTTAATAGGAATAGTCACTGATGTATCAGTTGGCATATTAAGGGATTTTTTTAAGCAAATATTAAGTTTAATCTAAATTCCAACTCAGAGTGTGACCGCAGAGAACTCTGTCCTTTATTGCCACTGACATCAGACCCTTTTTGAAGTGACCTGATGGGATGTGCTGGAATTCAGGGCTGGTGCAGCAGAAAATGCCCCTGGGCAGGTGCATCAGCATCCCGACATCCCCATCCTGCCGAAATGTGCTCTTATGGGGACAAACACCCAGATGCTCCATAGATGCAAGTGGAGCTGAACCCATTCACACCTGGAAGGGGAGAGTTCAGCCAGAAGAGGGCAGGTGGCTGGTGACACGGGGAAAAGTCAGCGGGGAGGAGAAGCGCAATGTCCCTGCAGCCATTCATTCACTCCTCGGCTCTGACATCACCGCCCATTGCCCAAGTTTGTCTTGTCACCTCACTGGCCAGGAAGTGAGTAATCCTGCGGAACGTGGCCTCTGTGGGACAACCACGAGAGCATCAGCAACGTGGTGCTGAGAACTTGGGAACATTGCCCTTCGCCTCGCTTCCACTGCCATCTCCTCAAGTCCTGCTTGTAGTGACCCCCATCAGCAACGTGCTATGACTGTATCTACACCTGGATAACCCACTCTAGTGATGGCAACGACCGCTGTTTTATGGATTAATGGGAACAGCATCCCCTTTTTGTCTCAGGAGAGTAACCACTGTGGTTCCTGTGCACTTTGCATCTCAACTCCAGCTGCACTTGAGCCACTTACACCGTCAAAAGGGGCTGTTGCTGCAGTTCTTGGGAACACCGAATGACCCTTCTACTAGGTTCACTCCTTTTACCAGCTGCATTGTGAAAATGAAAGAGCTGCCACACTCACTGAATACTTCCAAGGACCTCAATTCTGGTGTGATTTACTCTGAGCCACTGTTTATGAGTGTCAATATCAAACTTTCCTTGCAAGCCACTATAGAAGCAGCATAGACATCTGGAAAGCCAACAGTCTCCCAGGTGTGGTATCACAGGTCACCAATGACTGATAGACCACAGTGTAGCCATTGGTCCGAGTCACTTACTCCTTCAGAAACGATAGGCTAGGGAAAAAAAATAAGACCTGACCTTATGTCCAGGGAATGGATGCTATTCTTGCTATTTGAGAGTGTAGCCGCGAGTGGCTGAATCACACAGCCTCGAACCGCTGGAGAGTAATCGTCACATGAGTAATAGGGGATCAGGAAAATTGCTATGCAGCATCTCTCCGTGTAATGATTATTTAATCATGGTGCTTTCCTGGTGACTACCGGAAATGAAGAACAGTGCCAAGTTAGGTGCCAGGCGGATCCAGAGTCTGAATGACATTAAACTACAGAGGCACATGGTTCCACAACTTGAGCTTGGCTTAGTCAGTAAAGATGGGCATCACTTAGAGGACAGGAGTCACCTGAGGGGCTCAGTCTGTGGCTCTAACAGGAACAGTTTTTCTCTAAATCTGTATCAAGTGAACATTTTCTGGTGGTGTTTCCCACCCCATCACCTGTTCAACGTCTCACCCCTCTGCTCTGGTAAGTCACCCTGCCATGCTAAGGGACACAGCTCGCCCAGGCACAGAGGTCACAGCAGCATTTCTCAATGGTGTCTGGGCGTCCCCTGCTCCACAAAACTTCCCCGACTGTAAAATGAGATAACGTCCCTGATAAACCGTGATTACTGGAAGGCTCAGTTCACTATGTCTGCAAAGTGCCTTGAGATTGTCTGATAGAAACAGTTAGGGAAGGATAAAACATAATTATATCAGAAGTATCCCCCAGTGAGTTCCCATCTGGTTTATCTGATGGCTCACCAAGGCTCTTTCCTGCCGGTACATAAATGTACTTTGGAATTTAAATAGCCCAGTCTGGCCATAGGTGCAAACAACTGCAACAACGATAAGACTTCCCAGCGAACACCTGCACGTGAAGCCGGACAAATAAAAGAGTTCCATGAGCTAGCATGGGAAACATCACCTAATGGTGCTGTTTACCACCACAGAGCATTAATTGCCTGGAGCCTTTGGCTCTGAGGAACACTGTAGGACCGAAAAGCGATGCTCAGTCTAAGCCCAAGAATTGTTTGCCAGGAAAACTCGGGCAGTCTCACCGCTGCTTCTGCGTCTGATTAACAGGTGATGACAACGCAAGGTGAAGAGCTCAGCTGCTGAGCTGGTCCTGTGCCAAAAGTCACAGAAACTGGTGTGTATGTGTGTGTCTTCACTGGTTTCAGTAGTTTGAGAGCAGGCAGGTGAATGTTTGGGCTGATTCAAAACGTAGTCTATGTAGCATCCTCCTGCTCCACAGGAATCCATGGAAATTAAGTGTCTTGCTCAAGGTCACAGTGCTTGTACCAGAGATCTGTATCTGCTACATCTCACTCCAGTGTTTCAGTCGTTTCATCTCATCTCCATTCCTGCATGGCTTAGCAAAAATCAATTTTCAAACCAGGTGTGCAGGTGTAATGAGGCTTCCAGGAAACAGCAGTGTGAATAAACTGTTTCTACTTAGCACCACTGTTCCTTTACGTGCAAACATGCAAGTACGTGCTCCCACTACCGTTCCCAGCTCCTGGGATCCACCCCCGACCAGCTGCAGCTCCTGACATGCCCAGTCCGTTCCTCCCAGCAGAAGACAAGAATAACAGTGAGCCTCCCACTCACTTTTGGAAGCCAAGCCCCGCTTGTCACCCCAGGACACTGCCAGGTCCCAGCACGCTTGGTCCCTTGCACATCCACAGCATCCTCGCCACGTGGGATGTGTGGGGCAGCCCAGTTTGCCCCAGGCTCTCGTCTCCTGGGTTGGACTCAACCCATCCCATCTACCAGGGATGTTGAGGCTGATGAGAACCCACATCTGTCTTTAGAGCATGATCAAAAACTCTATTAGTGCAGCCCCATTGATGACCAGAGGAGAGGGCTCAGCAGGACCCAAAACAAGGACTTTTGTTCCTCGGTGTGTTCCCAAACACAACATAGTATGTTACTGAAATGTTGTTAATTTTGAGCCCAGTCTACCAAAGCGCTTATGCAAGTGACTAAGTGAGCAAGACTTCTAAAAATCCGATTTACATCCATTCATCAAGCGTCCTGCCGTGTCAGCTGCGGACAGTGTTTGCTCCCAGCCCAGCTCATCCCTCAGCAACCACATAAATAGATGGAGGAGAACACTGTGCTGGTATTGCCTGCTCCATCTAGGGTATGGATTGTTAATCCTATGGTATATGCGCATTCTGCAGAGGGATCTATACCCTTCACATGCAGATCTGGGAAAGTTTAGTCTTAACCTGCATTTTCAATTGAGGTGTTTTTCTTCTAGAGTCACCCGTGGAGCTCATGGTGAACCAACTGGAGGGATGATGCTCTAGCCCAGATCCTTCTAGCTCTGGAAGGACGAGGGAACCTTAGTTTTAACCCTAAAACTGATTTAAAACTTTGGTTCTCTTATTCTTAAAAGACTCCTTTTGGATTCCTTCTCATTGGAACTCAACAGTGTGACCTGAAGCAGTGGAACATGGAAATGAAAGCAAGTTTTATGTCACCACCACTAAAGTCTGTGGGGTTTAGACACTCGTCTGTCCCAAGAGACGAATACAGTTCTGTACATTTTTAGAGTGTAGCTTCTCAACCATTTATTAAAAAGGTGCTTCCTGATACCATTCTGAAAAAATCCACCGACCACCTGGTGTTTGTTTGAGAAACTGAACTAAGAAATGTAGTATTTACAACAAATAAGAACTAGACTCAATTCTGAATGTTTGTCTGTTACTTTCCCTCCCTCCCCTTTGTTTCCTTGTCTGCACAAGTGTAAATGTAATAGTTCTTTTTCCTGGATCATGGCCTGATGCCCTTTGAACCACAAAAGGTTTGCAGGTCAAATAATATTTATCTGTCAACTACTACCCAAAACTGCGAAGAATGAAATTCCTTTTCTGCGAGAAACCCCACAGGATTCTTTCGAACAACCATATGGGAGCTTGAAGCAGACAGATATATAGCGTGGTTTAATTAAGTTATAAACAGCTTTCAAACTTAGGCTGGGTTTTTGTACAGCAACAATTTGTTTCTCAAGCAATCACAAGAGATTTGACTGTCAGAATCTTGTTTCTGCTGTTCATCTAAGGCACTTTCAAATTATTTGTCCTTCATGAAGGACCAAGAGGGTATTAACCACAACTTTTAGGTGTCCTGAAATGTTCTTCTTGCTGCCCCGTGAAAACGTGGCCGGTGCATCTGCACAAACTGGTGCAAATTGCAAGCTGGGCCAGATTATGTAGAGCAATTAAAAAGAAACAACCACCAAACCTCAAAGCCAGTCGAAGAACCGTATTTACCAGAAAGCAGAAAGCTTTACCCAGCCCAGAAGTGAGGAAACACACATTTCTCACATCCCTTCCCCAGGGCAGGTGTCCTCGGCCGCGATTGCTTATCAGCAGCGATCCAGTCTGCCCAGTTCGTCCCAGGAACCGGCTGGAGCGGGAGGAGTGATTCAGTGGTGATGGGGAAGGGCAGGTGGAGCAGGTAAATCACCTCTGGACAGGAAGGTATAAAAGATACTGGAATTACAGCGGCGGGGCCACTCGCGCCCGGGGAGCTGGTGGAGGCTCCAGCTCCAACACCAGAAGGCGGCTTGTAAATAAAACAGACCCTGAGCCTCAGCTCGTCCTCTGGAGAGAAGACTCTTCAGGGGCAGAAATCAAGAGCCCAGAACATGCTTTTCTCCTTCTAAACAGGTATTTATAGACTTCAATCTGCCCTACACCTCTGGAATTGCTGTGTGTTCAGTTGCTCTGAGTTAAAGATACGAGTGGGGAATTGTATTACAGAGCAGTGCTGGCGCTGCCTTAACGGAGTGTTCTCTTTAATCTGGTTTTATGGTGTGGAAAGGTGTTTTCTAGCACTTGTTGGGAAGGAAAAAGTACTTAACCACTTAGTTTTAAAGCTGAGCTTGTGTGTCTGTCCTGAATGGTTTAGTTATTTACTGATGTTTGCGAAGTTTCTGGAAAGCCCAAGTAAATAAGCTGGGGAAGCAAGGTGGGTAGCTGAGGAAATGCTGTGTGACCAGGGAGGTCTGAATAGCTGATTATATTGTATTAAATTATACATATATCTATATATCTATATATATAGATATATATAGTGGAGTTAAAAATCAACAAAACAAAACAAAGACCAAACCCAACCAAATAAAAACCACAAACAAAATGGCAAAACAACAGAAAAGCAAACGAGAAAGCCAGCCAAACCCCAACTAATTCTATTGAGATTCCACACTGTGTGTCTTCCTCAGGCTCCCCAGATTTAGGGACTGGCTCTCATTAATCCTACAGCACTAATGCCCAAGAGAATTCTTGGTCCCATGTGACACCAAAATGTTGATAAAAACAAGCAGACTCTAAATTTGTTAAAAATAACAGGCATCTATAGCATCACAATCGTTTCTAGCAGAGGGAAAAGCTTGTAGCTTCATTTAAAAGCAACTGTTGTGAGTAAACTTCCTCAAGTTTGCTATCAAAATATTGCTGTTGCTGTAGTTATGTTATAGACTAGTAAAAGCCCCAAGAAAACAGCCTTTTCACGCAGGTTATGAAATCACAGTTTGCATAAGCAAATGTCGGTCTTTCTGAGGTTACCTTCTGCAACTGGTTTTGCTGCTTGTCATTTCTGGCTACAAAGGACAGGGTGCAGGGGATGGAGTTGTACAAAACAGAAGATTTAGGAAAAAAAACCCAAACAAAACCCCAAGTACACAACAAAAAACCCCAAACCAAACAAACCAAGGGGGTTCTCTAATCTCTGTGCCAAACTGGGTTTGGATTTGTAATTCATCAGCACCAGCCAGCTCGTGCTAAAACACGCATGGTGAGCTGTGGCCAGAAATAAATACAGTAAAAAAACATTAGGACTTGCTGAAAATGGTAGATAGTGTGTGACAAAGTGTAACGTGAGGAGAGGCTTCACCAACACGTCTTAATTTAAAATAAGAGGAAAAAATAAAGAAGGTTCCTAAAGTTGGTGTCAGCCCTGGCAATGCCAGATGTGGTGTGAGATAATTCTTCATTCTTAAATTATGGAGACTTTCCTTTTTTTGTGCAATGTGAGGAATATGCAGTTTTTCTGATACCTTAAACTAGCTTTTTATGCCAAGGAGTGGAGCCTTTAGCCCATGCTGAGCCTCTGCTGGCTTGGATGGAAACCTATAATTACAGCAGCAACCTGAACATTTCTGGCTTGTCACGGGCACATCTCCCAACACAAAGAATCAAGCCCAGCGAGTTGGGTGACACAGCCTAAAAACAATGTACCCCGGGCGCACAGCACTGGGGCCAGCACTGGGAATTTCCTCCAGCCAAACACTTGCCTTGAGGTCAGAGCACTCGACAGCCGAAAAATCGTGTATCTGCCTATCAGAACGTGTGCAGAGCTGCACGCCCAGCCTGGGATAAGTAGAATTAAAGGTAATGCTCGTGTTAGGCTGGAGCAATTTGTAAACTAATTAGGTGGAGATGGCGTATTGGCCGTTCAACTCAAGGCTCGTGGTTGCATGCCACAAGAAAGCAGAAAGCACAAGGCTGGGACTCCTCCAGGGCTGAAGAGAAGGAAGAAGCGTCCGGAGCAATAAGGAAACGGTGTGAATTCCCCGTGCTCTGGCACCAAGGCCGTTTCCTCCAACGTCGCTTTTCTTGCTGTTTCAGGATGACAAGACAAAGATGCTTCTCATGCTGCTTGGGGGCTGAGGATGAAATGAACTTTGTGAGATAATAGTGTTTCCTCACCTGCCTTGGCTTCTCCTGGGACATGGGGGAGATCAGGTCCCACCAAAAGCAGGCAGCATCCTTGGGTGGGACCTCAGCGGCCTGCTAGGCGTAGAATCATACAATTACAGAATCACAGAGTTATAGAATCACAGAATGCCCTGAGATAGAAGGGACCCAGCAGGATCATCAAGCCCAACTCCTGTCCCTGCACAGGACAACCCCAAAATTCACACCATGTGTCCGAGTGCATTGTCCAACTGCTTCTTGAATCCTTGTGCTGTGACTGATTGAAGGCACAAAGCCCAATACACCAAAGAAGAGATTCACCCCCGTGCTGCCTCCACAACTGAGTAGTGTTGTCTGTCTCTTAGGCCTTGCTCATGCTGCCACCATAATCTCTGAGTGCCTCCTCCTAATATTCTACCATAGCGAGGTCCCTACGTGACCTCATGGAGTCTTCTGCTCTCCTCCCTGCTCAGGTCTCGGGGAGCACCACCTGGGGTAGGTTTTCCGTCGTGTTTTATTTCTGCCCAGAGGGAGGCATGGACGGGGGCAGACTGCGCCCATCTGTATCGCCGTGGTGGTTCTGGTGACGAGGCTTTGGCTGGATGGCGGAGCTCTGCTGGTTGCTTGCTTCTTTGCAGGATGTTTAACTTCACCTTTGGTACGCAGCTTTGAACAGGCTCCCTGTGTCACTCTCACCTCTAGCAGGGATCTCTTCCAGGCTCAGGATGCAGTGGAAGCCATGAACTCGCTCTTTTTAAGGGGATAAACGTAGGCGTGGTGATGGGTGTCCTCACATTGTTTAAAATGAAGGCTGTGGTTTTCTTCTCTTCCAGAGTCTCCCAGGGCTCTGTTTGTTTCCCGGGGCTCCGTCATGTCGTGTTTCACGCAGCTGTGGCACTCCAGCACGCCAGACTCTCCCACCAGCCCGACCCCTGCGTCTCCACGAGAAATCCCCATCCCCATCAGCCCCATCGTCATCACCTCCCCAGGAGATGGCAAGAGGAAGGCGAGGTCCCCAACCGACAAGCCCGGCTCTCCAAACCCAACATCTCCAAAGCCAACCTCCCCCGTTGAGTGTTCCATTTGCTTCAACACCTACGACAACACCTTCAAGACACCCAAGCTGCTCCAGTGCTCCCATGTTTTCTGCCTGGAGTGCGTGGCCCGCCTGAGCACAGGTTTGCCCCCAAACCAGCCCGAGGACCAGCTCCCCTGCCCCTTCTGCAGGCAGCTGACCAGCATCCCTATGGAAGGTGCCCCAGCCCTCGAGACCAGCAAGGAGCTCCTTGCCACGTTGCCCCCCGAACTCCAGCAAGAGAAGGTGCTCTGGATGGAAGGGACCAAGCTGTGCTGCCGTCAGTCATCCGACGACCCTGAGAACCCAGACTCCTGCATCTCCATTGACGTCGCCATGAGCAAGCCGGAGAGCCCCGATGCCCCCCCGGCGGGGTTAGCCGGGCGGCTGTCCCGCTGCGACATGTGTGACGACTGGAAACGCATCGTCCTCCTCTCCGCCTTGATCATCATCCTGTTCTGCATCATCCTGTGGCCGGTGCAGTGCGCCCTGAAGACGGGGAACCTCCGCTGCTTCACCAGGACTGTCGCCATGAGCCGCCCGGAGTACCTCCCCCCAAAACACACCACGGCAGCGACACCCGTGACACAACTCCCTTTTCAGTAGCTTCCATTGGGCTGCTGTCGGGACATCCCTTGGTTTGCTGGCAGACCCTGCGCTCCTTCTCGTGCCTGAAGCTCCAACAAACACATCCACCTCCAGGAGCTTGGCCCAAATCCTCGCCCGCCAACCTGTCTCCAAGTCCAGGAACGCTCAGGAGCTGCCTCAGCAGCTGCTGCCAACCTCGCCATGGAAACCAGAGCCTCAAAGACAACAGAGAGGTTTCAAGGACCGTTCGCCATGCACCGCCTTGGCTGCATCCCAGATGACAGTGGGTGTAGCTCCGTAACTCCCTCAGGGAATAAAAGGCTATTTTTTTGGCAAACCGAAGGATCTACATGATTATTCCTAAGAGGAGCTGGGATTGGGAGGGTAAAGATATATCAAAATCATATTAAGCAGGTGAAAATTAACGTTATTCCACATGCTTGAGACGTTTCTGTCGCATTATTTGATGTTGGAGGTGTAAGTGCTGCCTCCTGCTGACAAAACGTGGATCTACCACAGCTACTCACCTGAGCTGTTCTACCATCCTGAGCAGCTTTTGAACAGTAGCCTTTCTACTTGTTTTTCCAAATAAGGTGCTTAAAAAAAATCACTCATCCCTACCTGGAAGGTGATTTTGAACTCGGGGGTGAGCTCTGTCAGGCACATGGACACACGGACACATCAGCAAACTCCACTTGTCCTTCTCACATCAAACTGTTGCCAAAACAACAGAAGTTCAATCTTTTGACAGCTTTACCCTCCTAATCTTAAAATGTGTCAGTATTAAGACACAGGCCAGTTGCTTACACTATATTTTTATTTAACGCAGTGATCTTCTGACAGTGATTAACAAAAGCCTTCATGATGAAGGCGGCTTACAATTAAATGTTTTCTATTCAAACACGTGGATGTAAGACAGTATTGTATGCAAGTACCATATGTGTATGTATTAAATTATGTTTTATACAATACAAAGTGTCAATTTGAAGCAATTACTCCACATTTCCCTCCTTACTTGCGGTTGGAGGTGTCCACTGAGCAGCTCTGATCCAGCTGCAGTCACAGCAGGTATCACATCTGGGCTGTGTCCCATGCATCAGCTCTCCCTGTGCTGTACACTCCTACACACACGGACACCGTTACCCTGTAAATTCGTACTTACTACCATCTAGGTGGTGTTGTCCCAGGTGCAAATTCCCTCTGTGTTTACCCGATTTGACCTGAAAAATGAAAAGCTGCAAAGATTGCTCATCTTTTGCTTCTTCCCAGTCGGATGAAAGACACTTTCAGTCTCCCTTTCCGGAAAAAAGCTAACTTGAAATAGGAAAAAAAGGCAAAGCAACGGCAGAAATAACTCAAGTCTGTTGCTATGCAAAACTTCTGTGGAAAGGTGCTGCGTGTGCCGTATCTGCAACAGCTTTGTCGTTGAGCTGCAGGCTGGGATTATCTGCAGAAACCAGTGGGATTAGCTGCAAAAAACTACTCCAGGCACCGTAATGACTTCTGCCCAAGTCACTGGGCTTGACAGGGTTCTCACTGGTATCATCCTGTCCCTGCCGATACCATCACAGCACCAATTTCAGTGCGTTCTTGGAAAAAGTGACTCGCTTTTTAAGACTTAAGGCAGAGAAGGCACTTCCATTTCACCCGAGGTGTGCTTGGGACTGAGCCCAGCAAATAGACACTGGTAGAGATGAAGTGATTTGTCACTGCAGCTTTGTTATCATTCGACTCCTGCTGATGAGACCTAAGGGCAGGGGAGAGGGAAATAACAGCTTCAGCCTTATAAAATCTATTGTTACAGGGACAAACAGGCCACAGAGACATTCCCACAGTTCCAACTGCTCCCAGTAGCCTGTCACAGCATCCTCGTGAGGTTTGTCCCTCTGCGCTTCCCATTGTCACCATGGGCTTGGAAACAAAGGCTGAAGGTTTAGATAACAGGCAGCTGAACCTCTCAAAGTCAAAAGGAAGAGTCAATGTGAGTGAAAACAGGGCCCTGAACAGCAGCATTTGGTGATGGGAGACATTGAGGATGCCCTGCTGTCCACACCATCAGTCACTTTCCCAAAAAGCAAACGACTTAAAATTAAAGGAGGAAAAAAAAATTAATAAAAAAAGCCTTGAGAATATTCAACGTTTATTAAAAGTGCAATAAAGATAAACAGTCCTCCTGTCCACACGACAAGGGACAGACAGACCAGCCAGGAAATACAGCCAAGATATGTCATTGTGCTTTAGTTCAGCCCCTTCTGCTCAGCGCTTGGAACCAGCACCCCAGGCACTAATACCCGACTGTGCAAAGGGCGGCGAGTCCATCCAGCCCCAGGGGTGCTCGGGGGGTTCAGGCACCAGCAGTGGGACCCCACAGACCCCACCTCCAGCCACCAGAGTCCTGCAGAAAGGGCTTCTTTGGCAGGACTAACCGCAGGCTTTAGGGCTGGATCAGCGGGAAGCACCACCAGTCACAAGTCAGGACTGATCAGAGCTGGAATACTCAGCAACACACTCATCTTCACGGCACTGGTCAACTCACAAACACTCCTACAACTCAGCAGACACAACACGCGCCTCGTCATAGAGCTGCAGGGTGAAAAAAGAAGCCACGCAGCAAGGTAAAGGCAGAGCTGCAGCGAGCTTAGAGGGGCCCGGCTCTAAAAAGTCCAGCCTAGATTGGTATGAGGCTGTTACTCACTAGGGCTGGCTAAAAGCACCTCAGCACCCATCAGCTGCGTGGGATTTCCTGTAGCCCAACAACCGCACCAAGATGGAGATGTTAATCTCTGTCTCAATTCTGCTACAGAACCCCGGTGCGGAGCGGTTATCAGGCTCACACACACACATCTGCTGTCCTACGAGGATTACTCGGTGCCTTTGGTGGGGTTGCATAGAAATCTAGAACTGGTACAGCCAAAAGGAAGCATGAGAAGAACTACGGAGGTGCAAATCCCCGGTGTGGGCAGCGTTCTGCATTCCTCACCCTCGCAGGCAGCAAAGTTACTCCAGGATTCAGCCTAAAAACGCTTCTAGCTTAGAAATGATCGACCTCATGAAAACATCAGTGTACTAACATTTTACAAAACGCAACCCTGGGAAAGCTCCTAAGCAAAGTCACCTCCGCTCCTTCTTAACAATTTGTGTGTAAAAATTAAGAATCTTAAATTAAAAAAAAACCAAGAAAAATATTGATACTGAGCCTTGATGCCCTAACGAATGTCCAGAGGCACTTCCACATAAATATCAACCTACTGACACAGGGGAGAATGGGGGAAGATCCTCTCATGAATAAGTTAGGTCAGGGCAGGTTCTTAAGGCGCGGACTCTGTTTCTTGCAGTCGATTTCTTTCTTCCTCGCTGAATCCAAGGTGCTCGGGGAAGGCAAGACGGGCAACACAATGAAATCTCATCCTCAACTGCAGAACTTGGAAAGGGTGGACGTAAACACTGTAAATCCTGCGTTCCAAGACAAGAATGGACAAGGACGGTGTGGTTTGTAACCTGGCAGAGAGCTGAGACCCTCCTAGTGTGCGAGGTCTCTGCTGCGTATTTGCGTACGTAGCGCAGGCTGGTTCTCAAATCCCACTGTTTTCTGACATAACAGCCCAAAAAGCACATCTCCCCCCTTACCCACTATTGGTAATATATTAAATGTGTTTCCCCATTGAAATCTCATTCCCTCAGTTCTCCCATCAGCATCTTTAGGTTCCATCCCCTCTCCTAGAAGCTCAGCTGCTGTCCCTGGGCAAAGCCACAGGGATGTACATAAGCTGAGCTGAAGAGGAGCTGGGCTCCTCTGGAGCTGAGCGATGTAAACAGCCTGTGGTGACACTCAGGTCACCGAGGGACACGTTCCTACCTGCACAGCCGCTGCACAGCTCACCTCCTGCTCCTTTATCGCCCGGTGTTACTCATCCCTGAAACCTTTGGGCTTTTGATGTTCAGGTTCTCGTAGACGGAAGCCGACTCATCATCAGCCCTGGCAAGAAAGGAAGCCTTGTCATGACCAGCATCACTGCTCTGGATCCCTTCCCAGAGGCAGGTGGGAGTGGGTAATGGCCCAGCCGAGTTCCCTTTTGCCCTCCCCAGCCGTGTAGACAAGACGACATCGGGTTATGTGCTGGTCTCAGTCCCAGTTTTCTCTTGCTCTGGCTGGGCCACCCCTCCTGGGCTCACATACAGAATCATTTTGGTTGGAAAAGACCCTCAAGATCATCGACTCCAACTGTTACCCCACCCCATGTCCCTGAGAACCTCATCTCCGCATGTTTTAAACCCCTCCAGGGATGGTGGCTCCACCACTGCCCTGTTCCAATGCCCAACAACCCTCTCTGGGTTTCTGATATTTAGCCATCCCCATCTGATAGCCAACAACTGGGCAGGTTTTGGGCATGGGAGCAGAAGGCTGGCAAGGGATAAATCCCAGGGCTTTTGCTCAAGCTGTTCTCTCTATTGCTACAGAAATTCTCAGCCCTGGCAGAGTTCAGCTTACACAGGCTGGGTCCGCGGGGACAGGGGCTGCCCTTTGGCTCTGCCTTTTTCCATAGGAACGTATCCGATATTCAAGTAGTCTCGCTCCTTCCTTTTATTCCTCTGAAAGAGAAAGCAAAGACAATAACATCCCACTCAAAGCAGATATAGGAGAAAGCCTTAGAGGACCCCACATGCCAATGTGCGAGCAGGGGGTTTATTTCCATGTGTTCAAGGCAATATTTGAGTTCTAGGGAGAAGGTAGAAGTGGTTTTTGGTGTGGACCAGGTTCTGCCCTTGCATTCCCAATCAACTCACCTGTTCTTCTTCCAGCCTCTTCTGCTCGGCCTCGATGTATTGCTGAACAGCCATGTAAACGAACTTGTACTGTGCCTCGGTCTGCACCATGCCCGACCGCTGCCTGCGCACCATCTGGATCGTCTTGGGGATGTCGATATCGCAGTCCAGACCTGCTCTCAGGAGCGAGAAGATGAGGTTTAGGGAGCGGGAATGCACTTGAAAAGATGTATTCCTAAGATAACATAGAAAGCTTTCGGCACTTTGCCGCACAAAGTGTCGGCGAATCCCCAGAATATGGTGAAAGGATTTGGTGTATGTGTGTGCCTAGGACATTTTCTTAATTTTTTCTTGTTTTATCCTTACTAGAGCACCTTGGATTGAGAATGGCTGAGGAGGCTCCACCTGCCCCAAGGCTCCTGCATCAGCCTCAGACATTCCATGGAATGCTCCACAACAGCTCTAGAATCCCAGGAAGGGTGACAGCCCTTCTGCACAGAAGGGTTTGGGGGAATCATTGCTAAAAGGGCTCTGAAGTTACACCCTTACTCAACCCGTTCATTCCCCCCTGCTCAGTAAAACAGGGTTGTCCAGGTGACCTTGAAATCCTGGCCCCACTGATGCCAATGAGAAGAGACCAGGTCCCCAGTGCTTGCACAAGAACAGGGTTATCCCATAACCAGTCAGAGCAAGGCGAATGGTGAAAGCCACGAAACAGACAGGGAGACATACCTTGCCTGTGAATAATATCCACCAGAATATCTATCACTATGATGGTGCCTGTGCGTCCTATTCCAGCACTGGAAAAAGAAAAGAAAATAAAAATTACAGGAAGAAACATACCCCAGAGTTATTCAGCTCGGCTCCCACACTCCTCTGCACGCCTGGTCTGTCCTGGGCAGATTTGGAATGGTTGCTTTAAGATAAGCCCAGCCTGAAGATGAGCCTTAGGAGATCAGAGCCTAGCAGGCTGCATCAGAGCTGCCAGCCCCAGAGCAGGATTGAAGCACTGGAACAGGCTGCCCAGGGCAGTGCTGGAGTCACCATCCCTGGAGGGTTGGACAGATGGGGAAGAGGTTCTCAGGACAAGGGGCAGTGCCAGGGTGGGTTATGGTTTGACTCGATGATCTTGAGGGTCTTTTCCAACCAAAATGATTCTATACTTTTCCCTGTGCTATCACCAGTGAGGCTCTGGAGAAGGGCTCTGTTTTCCCACGTGCACATCCCACCATCATCTCAAGTGATGATGCAGCTGCAGGTGTAACAAAACCAAAACAAACACACATCTTTATCACCCATCCCACCGCTGGCAGCCCAGCTGTTTGTACCTGCAGTGCACTATGATGGGCCCCGTGTCTGGAATGCTTCGCTGTGCCCGATTCACTTGGTCCAGAAAGCTCAGCACCCCTCCCGGCTCGTTGGGCACCCCGTGGTCTGGCCAGCTGAAATACTGATAGTGCTTCACCAGCCTCGGGCGCTCATCCTGCAGGGAGTAGAGACCTGCTCAGAAAAACCCTGCTCCTCCTTCCTTTCTTTTCATCAAAACTGGGACAAAGTGGCCCGGAAATTAAGCAGTGGGATCATTAAATGAAAAAACAAAACAAGACAAAAGGAGGAGGCACAGGTGAGTCCCAGGGGCTCCCAGCACAGCGAACAGATGGCAGAGGACTCACCCTGTCCGTCCGCGAGATCTCCAGCTCCCGGAGGTAGTAGCCTTGGGCCTCACGTTCGCTCACGTTTCTCACACAAATGCACCCGTATTCCTTGGTGCAACCCTTGTCTGGCCAGTAACGGAAACATTTGTTCTGCAGAAATATCAAATAACTGCTCGTTAGTTGAGACTAAAGAGCTGGAGGACAAATCCCTGAACATCTTGCCCAGGGATGCTGCTGCATTCCAAGGGTACGTAGCCCCCGGTGTTCAGTCCCAGTTTAAAGGAGAGCCGTGCACACAGAGCATTCCCTTTGAACTGGGGAGGCACTGGTAAGGGTCATTCCTATAGGAAGGACCTGACGCCTAAGGGAACCTCCCTCCTCGGCCAGACCCAGCCTTTTGTAGGCATTGCTTTGGCAAAGGAATAGTCTTGCCCCACAGCATCTGAGCTGTTCGTCTTGTCACTCCCTGTTAGGTCCACTTCTGAGGTTTAACTCATTACTGATCCTACTTCACATTTTAATACAAGCCCCCAAAAACTACCCAGCTCGGTGGACATAGCAGCTGCTGCATCACCCTCTTAGTTTTCAAGGCCTGGCTTTAGAACTAGTTCTTGCCTCCAGCCAAAGAGGCTGGAACAAGAAGAAGAAGCAGGTAACGTTCAGGCTTGGGGACAGCGCCCGACAAGTGCTCACCCTGCCCCGCTCCACCTCCTTGGTGGTCATGACAATGACGTGGCTGTTCTCTTGGTACACCATGGCCCAGAAGTCGTTCACCGTTGTCTGCAGGCAGCCCTGGGTGGCTATATAGACCTTGCAGTGCTCCGAGTTCCTTCCATCTTCAGGGATGCTCTAAGGACCAAAGGAGAGGAGCAAAAAATAAGCCAGCGATGTGAGGAACCGAGAATTGCTGCAGTGCAGCGAAGTCAGTGCACTTTGCCACGCAGGGTTTCTGGGCTGGCTGATTTTCCTCTGTTTCTCAGACCTTTGGACACTAAATGCTCTCATCGCCAGCTTCAAGAGTCTCCAGCAAAATGGTCTGCCTGCCCCTCGGGACCTTCACACTGAGCTGTAACGCATTATTGCACAACGACTCTTGCCAGCAGGCAGCTGCAGGTGGACGTGGCTGGAATGAAGCCACCTTGAAGGTTTCTCAAAGGCGGGTGCTTAAGTGCTGGAGCAGCATTGCTGGAAATACAACTTCCAGCAGCTCTTATCTTACAGAAGACAATTATAATTTGACCTGAGAGATAATGGTCAATGGGACAGGGGCTGGGTCAGTCCCCTAGGACCTTCTCAGTAGATAAGGCGAGGAGGGGATTGAGATAAACTCTTAGACAGCAATAAACAGGACATGGTAGAATGGGATAGAGTAGAAAAATGCAGTGTTTGGCCTGGAGTCAGTGAAAGATGCTGGTCCTGACAGGCCAGACTTTACACCATCATTGCACTTCCCCACCAGGAGAAGACAGACAGACCGACTTGACACCATGTCTTCCCTTTCCCGAGTACCTTGATATAGTTGGCATTGATGTAGTCCGACCCAGGCACGCTCTCATCCGCGTCTCGGAGGGCCACGCGCGTGGTGTCAACTGCAGGAGAGTCCGGAACGAAGACGGGAGTGAGTGACACAGCGGGGCCGGGACGGGCTTTGCTGCAGGGCGGTCACTGGGAGCCCCAGCAAGGGCTCCCACAAGGCTCTTACTATGAAAACACATGAGTAACGACTGCAAGAGAGGGTGAAAAATGCTCCCCTACTGATCTTAGCAGTAATCCACACTACCCGTCCCACAGCTGCGTTGTCAGTCTAGTAACCTGGATGGGTATTAGTGATACACAGAGTTGCAGACTAACCTGAGCTCAAGCTTTCCAGTATTGCTTTTGTAGGCTCCAGCTCTGGCTCCATATGACTTCTGAACTATACTGATGCTTATTTAGACTCACAGCACAAGGAGAGGAGCCCAATTTACCCATTTTCCCATGCAAAAGGGGAAGGACCAGGTGAGAAAGGGGATGGAGATGGCCATGGACTAACTGGACCACTCCACTGGGACATTTACACCCCTTTCCAGCTGAGCTATGATCAGAAAGCTCTGCAGGGTTAACTACCCCCACAGAAAATTGTGGTAAAAAAAAAGAAACAATAAAAAAACCAAGCCCAAAAGTATTCAGTGTCTCCTTACAGGGAAGGATGTTCTTGTAGCGATTCTTTGCCTTATTCTCTGGTCGCTGTCCCTCCTTCCTGGGGTAGAGGAGCTTGCACTCCTGCTGCTGCAGCATCTGTGGAGCAGAGGACACAAGAACAAACTGTTCTGGGCAGATAAGGAGGGTCAGAGGCAAAGGAAGGGCTCTTCTGACAAGCTGCTTGGCTTCCTAACACTGAGAAGAACAGAGGGAGTGTCAGCAGGAAGGGAGAGGGAGCCAAGAAGCAGCTTGATGAGGTAATGGGGGAGAAGGCAGAAATCCCTGCAGGGAACAAAGGATACGCAGTTCTAGAAAGAGGATGGAGAAAAAGCCTCAGACATGAGAAAAAGCAACGAAAAAAAGGACCAGGACGCAACTTAGTTGAACACAGAAAATGGGAAAAGGAGCAATAGCATCGAGGTCAGTGCTGGAAAAGCACGACACTGCCATGCAAATGTGATATTGTGGGAGGGAGCAGAGGAGCATCCTGTACCTCAAACTCTTCCCAGAAGCCTTGCTTGGCCTTCTCGCTGTGATCTGCCATTTTGTTCAGCTCCTTCACTCTGTTTTCAATGTTGGCGGCGTTGATGCGTGTGGCGTTGAATGGCTGGAAGGCAGAAGAGGGCAGAATAAAGATCACTTTGGGTAACAGAAAGGCAGAGAACTTCCCCTTGAAAAAACAGTTCTTGAACCCCTGATTCCTGGGGGGTATTGGCAGGAGTTGGGTCCATTCCTGAGGTCTCGAGTGTGGGACCAGGGACCTTTCTGGCAAGTGTGAGCCTGGACCAACATGACAAGCAGCCACTGGGATGTTTTGGGGACAAGGAGATCTGTGCATTCCCCCAGGAACATGGGCAAGCCCAGAGCCAACAGATATACATTAGAGCAGCTATTACCTGCTTCAGGTGAACCACCGCTCCAGATTTCTCCACCATGGGGTTCTTCTTATAGTGCTCCACCAGGTCCGTGAGGGTGTCAAACCTCTCTCCTCCCCCCACATCGTACTTTTCTTCTGGCTATAGGACAGAACGACAAAACCAGAGTGAGACAGGAACGCCCAGCTCCCAGCTGGGCCACCCATCACCAGCTGGGCACGGACAGCATGTTTCCCACCTGGTAGTGGATCATCACGTGGGTGACGTGAGGTTTCCGATCCCCAGTCTCCATCTTATCCTCGTTCGTCAGCACCGACAAGACGAAGTCTCCAGGTTTGCTCTGGCTCTCCCGCACCAGAAAGCTGCCAGGTTTCCCCTTCTCCGTCAGAAGCTTCTCTGCCTCCTTGCCAGTGAGGTGCCCATGGTACCATCTGAGGAGCATCAATGGGGAGCAAGGTCAGCTTGGAAACACGCAGGACAAGAGCTACGCTCAGTGCTTGGGCTGGCCTTCATGGGAAACCCATTTCTAGGCTCCCAACCTGGTGTGACACCAACTTGATTTATTTTAGAGACAGTCCCCGGTGACGTTCCTCCAGCACGTTGCAGTGCCGCGTCAATACCGCAGCCTGAGGCTGGAAGCATCAGGACTTTGTTCAATCCTCCAGCCAAACGTGAAATGGCATCAGTATATTAAACTGCCACGTGATGTACGACAAGCACTGTCACCTAGTGACAGGGCTCCCACGAAGCTGTAAGAAACATGATTCTAGCAGGTCTTACTTGAAGGTGGCTATGTTTCCCTTTATTTTTTCTTAATATGGAATTAAAAGCAGAATGCTTGGAGTCAGCAGGCTGTGGCCAGAACAGACACAGCATGGACAACACAAGATGCTTTGACCCAATTTGAGAAGGATTTTCAGAAGGGTCCTCCAGCCCTGCGCACTGGCCAGCAGTGATTCTACCATGCAGAGGCTTGTGCCCAGCTCTTCCCAAGCCCCCCGGCACGGCCGTGAGCTGCTCCACCTCTCCATCTGTGTACATCTTGCTCACACGTGCCCCTGTTTCTCCATCTAATCTCTCCTAATCCTTTCTCTTGCTCTGCTGACACACTGACACAGTGAGACGCAGGCTGGCTGTGCACCGGCTGGCTCAGAATGCTGCAGCAGCCTGGCCATGATCCCTTGGGGTTAAGTGCACAATAATCTGCTTGTTCCTGCACAAACCCTCTGCAGCTCCAATGCAGCATCTCCCACACCCCTGCACTACCCAGAGCAGGTGTGCTTCATGGGTTAGCACCCTGCTACAGCCTTCCAGAGAGACCAATAACAGTTGGGAGGGAAGCAGAGGTTCTTTTTGCATCCAAGCCTTCGATCCCCATGCTCCACCAACACCCAGCAGCGGCTCTGGGCAGATGCCACCAGTCCCAATTTGAGGACGCTGGTTCCTGGCCTGCCGGCCGAGCTGCCAAAAATTCAGAGAGGCCCAAAATAACCTTCCTGGGGGGACACAAGGGCAGCGTGTCACATCTCGGCAACTTCATCCCAGAGGATGAAGTTTATAGAGCAGCTGTAGGTGATGTTGTGCCTTTCGAGTCATGCTGCAAAGGCGGCTGCGTCAATCTGAGCGAGAAGATCTCTCAAGAGGAAAACTCCTTCCCCATCATCATTTCATCTATTCCCCATTGCCATTTCAGAATCAGGAATCAGAGCCTTTTTCCCCCTCTCCCCCCGATGCCACCAGATGTGTGGTCTGGAGCAGAAATCTGCATGGAGCCGCCTTGTCAAGCCAGACGTTCCTTGGCAGGAGAAGAGGGGGAAACCCAGCTGAAGGGGGTTTTTCCACTTTTCCAGAGTATTCTGCTAACGGGAGCAGCTGCCCGGCCGCTTTCCACACTGGAAGGAGCCAAGAAAACATCCCTGGCAAGAAGGGAGCACATGAGCTGAAGGGACTTCCCAGCCGGTTCACATGAGGGCAATGAGGGGGAGCTCCTCTGCTCCATTTCAGGAACTGAGACTGGTCACAGCTTCGCCTTCTCCTGGTTGCTAAAGTCAGAGTAACCAAGGAACTGCTTTAGCATCACCAGCCATTCCCCTCTCCACCTACCGTGTGACGCTGGGGAAACTGAGGGAGAGGAAAAGGGGGAAAAAAGGGTCATTGGAGTGTCACAGAGGAAGGGGAGACAAAAAGGTCACTAATCGGCTGGTGGAAATATCCTGAAGTAGCCCAAGGCAAAGCACGTCTGGGAGCGATTCTGCCATCCCCATCCCTGCAAGACATCAGCGTGGTGCTGCCAGGACGGGCGGCAGTTATGGAATCAGATGGGATGGGGGAAGAATTTCTTTCCAGGGCGTTTGTACCCAGCATTATGCAGGCAGACAAGCCACCTGCATGTGGTTTTGTTTCTTTTGAAACCAAAGCTGTGGGTTAGAGCTTTCTCTCTTATCAGCGCACACCGATGCTGAGCAAGCGTCAGCTTCTGGGCCTGGCCAACGTTATCTGGGCAGCTCGGGAACCATGTCCCAGCGACGTGCAGCTTTGGGGTCAGGAAAGCTAAATCACACCCAAACATACCCTGTTTTGGGCTCCTTTCCAAACCCAGGCCAGGCACAGCTGTGGGGTCTGAGAAATTTGGGAAGACAATGTCACCGTCACCAAAAAACGCTGTTAGAGAGCATTCCTTACCTCTCCGAGGTGGGGTCCTGGCAGTTGAGGGGGTACTTGAGCTCGATGACGTTGCTGTTCTTCTCCCGCAGCAGCCCCTGCTGCTCCGTGTAGTACTGCACCAGCTCGGCGAGCGTGGCAAACTTCTCCCCTCCATACAGGTCGTAGTAATCCCCCGTGTTCTGGATCTTGATGTGTGTCACCTCATCGTTTCTTCTGCAGAAGGAAGGTCAAACAAGAGTGAGAGAGAAAGGGAACCCGCAGCTGCCTCCTGAACACCACTGACCTCCTCAAGCACTCCGTTCATCCCAATGCTGTTTGTGCTGACCATAATTCTGTAGAAAGGATGGATGCTCCTTGGCCAAGGTTGCTCAGACAAGAACTGACTCATACTTTACAAGCTGCCAGAATAATTCCTCGTCTGCCATCCCTTCCACTCCCTACACCACTCACCCTCTTGGTTGGATGAGGCTCTGGCCTTAGTGTGGCTTACAATGAACAGTTTTCTATGCCCAGGGCTACTCACTATCATCTAAACACTTAAAATAAAATAATAATTAAAACAATCACAAAAACCAATATATTGCACAGTGCTTGCAAATCCTATAAATTGTACCAAAAGGGTTAATGCTTTCCCCTCTCCAGCGGTGCCCCTGGGAATATGTCTGGGTGCCTATATCAGCATCTTCCTCACCCCAGCAAAGCCCAGAAGCAGCTTAATGGCATTTTAAAGGCACTTAGCAGCAGCCCCCCAGAGCCAGGGAGACATGACTGGAAGCCTGTTGGTTGATGGACCAGCTGGGTCAGAGAGAGATTCGTAAATCTGGGCAAATTTCTCGTTCTTTACCGTGGGGAGCTGCTCCCAGCCCCTCTCCATTTGTTGCCAAAGCAACCGTGACAGTGAGACGCAGGATGCGGGAGGTGGTACAGGCGCTGGACCAGGTCAGACACAACAGCCATTGCGTGGGGTGGGGAATTAGAAAAGCTACAGCAGCCCATGCACAAGGGTAAACGGCAGGAAGAGCTCTGGGGCTGTCAGGAGTGGGACTGTCCCCATTTTTGTTCTCTTTCTGCGACGCTGTGGGAAAACAGATATTTAGATGGTGTTGGATTTGTAGCCTTAGCTCCTCAAAATAATCTGTTTAGGTTTATTGGGCTGTAGGTACCATCAACCTCAGAGTCTGGATCCTGCTTGATTTCAGAGACAGGTTAAGATCTGGCCCTCAAACGCAAGCGGTGACAAAAGGTTCTGTCTGCCTTAGTTATTGTTGATTCAGTGGCAACAACCACCCGAGTATGAACAGAGACGGCACCCACAGTATTGCCATCATCCCACATTAATAGCAAAACAAAAACAGCAACAGGCTGACAAACAGGCCTGAGGTGTGAAAATCTGCATCTGGATCCTGAACAGTCACAATACACCTTGACAACGAGGACCTGGAGACAGAACAAAATCCTCTGTAATAAAGTCTCTAATAAAGGAAACTGATGAGCGGCACTTCTGGGTATTTAGAGGCACAGTTAACCCTTGGTGGGACATCAGGTAAGCACAGTTCTGTCCTGCCACGCCATCTCCAGCTGTGCTGTGGGCAGAGACTTCAAAGTTTGGCAATATTCGCAGCATTTGCATCTGGGGTATGAGCAGAACTCACTAGATGGGAATGCAAACTGGCTGTGAAACTCCCACCCCAGCCAGCGCTGCCATGACAAGAGGAGCTGGCACATGAAGTGCTCTGGCCATTCACACCAGCTGGACAACAAGAGCCTTTGTGCAGCACAGAAGGAAGCAGACAAAATGGTGGTTTTGCCACTCAAAAGCTCCCTTCTTTCCCCAGCTCCATCCCCACACCCCAACCCCACCACTGACCTACAAAGGCTCAGTTCACAGACCCAGCCCTGAGGCCTTTGGGCACTTCAGGGATGAAAAGCAGGGAGATAATCAGGGTCATTTATCCCACCAACCCTCAAGGTCATGCTGAACACAAACGGCATTGATCCATCCCCATTTCCTTCCCCTTTTCTTCTCTTCAAGCTCCCGTCACCTCCACAGCCCTGAGTGGTCAGACAAGAGACAGTTGCCTCTGTTCCGAGCTGAGCTTCTTCACCCTATCAGTACAATTCCTTAATATCCAGGAGGGTTTCTTGATCCAAAATATCCCAGCTTGTGACTCCGTGTCCATCCTGAAGTGACCACCAGTGTGGACGCAGTCGGCTCTTCTTCGCAATAGAACATTGTCAATACGAAGACGACCCACAAAAACCCCAAACAGACACTTTCTTTGTCACTGAAGGCAGAAGAACCACTTCAAATGTCAGAGATACATTCGCCTGACACATCTCCAAAAGTCTGTTTCGGCCATGTGCTTTTTCTGACTCTGTCAGACAGAGAAAGCCTCAAAATCCACAACATGCATTTATGACCCCTCTGACAAGTTGCAAAAAGCAACCCAAAAAACCCCAAATGTTCTCTAGGGGGAAAAAAAAGAAACAAAAAAGTCCAGTTCCATATAGGAATGCTCAATGGAAATGTTAACAGGGAAACAAACATAATCCATTCATTACCCATCTCATGTCTCATGTGGCTTGCCTCTTATGAGCTGAAAAACAAACCCCAGGAAGACTTGTTGCTGTAATGGTGAAGAGGAGGAGGAGGAGGAGGAGAAGAAGAAGAAGAAGAAGAAGAGGAGGAGGAGAAGAAGAAGAAAAGGAGGAGGAGGAGAAGGAGAAGAGGAGGAGGAGAAGGAGAAGAGGAGGAGGAGAAGGAGAAGAGGAGGAGGAGAAGGAGAAGAGGAGGAGGAGAAGGAGAAGAGGAGGAGGAGAAGGAGAAGAGGAGGAGGAGAAGGAGAAGAGGAGGAGGAGAAGGAGAAGAGGAGGAGGAGAAGGAGAAGAGGAGGAGGAGAGAAAGCAGCCACAGAGTTTCATGGAAACCTCATAATTTCTGCAATATTATTTCCTAGCCTCTCCTCAGGGACACGGATCTGGACACACACCAGCACACGGTCACTTGCTGTGTGGTCTGGTCAGCCAAAATTCCATCAACTGCTTTTCTTCTCAGCCCACATCCTCTCTGTAATTCAATGGAGCTGCTTTTCCCCTCACCAGCTTTCTAAGACCCTTGAAGAAGCTGCAGGGGAGGCTGAAAGAAGGAGGAAGAGGTTTCTGTTGTTTTCCTAAAGGTTCTTTCTCCCACTGACACCTCTATTTAAGGTGTTCTACTGTTAGATATCTCTACTGTTTCCGTTGAAAACCTTTTAATTCTCAGAAAATGAAAAAAATACATATATAGTCCTGTCCAGTTCAGAAGTAAAGTAAAATAAAATAATCTCTGTCAGGATCCAATTCTAGGTGAGAATAACAACACATTGTTCTCTGTGTGTAAGGTAACAGGGAATAGGGAAAACAGGGGGGGAAGACAGCACAGAAATTTCCAGCTGTCACAGCACAGAAAGCTATGCATCCTATCAGCTCTTGCAGCTCTGATTCCCAAGAACATTCATATTGGGGCCATCAACAGAGTGAAAAGAGCATGTTATTCAGATCATGTGTAAGAAAACTGATTTACTTAACCTGTGAATATGTCCAAGCAAGTTTCCTATTGCTAAGACCACGAGACAACCCTCGCCTCAAGTTATGGAACAGAGATGGGAAGAGTAAGGACGGAGCAAGAACTCAAGGGTAAAAGAAGCCTATGGAATAATTATTTCCTTGTCTTCAATTCATGATGGGTCAAAACTCAACACATCGTCTCTAAGCTTGTGTGTCACGTTTAACGTGCTTTCCTGGAAACACGGTATGTGTCACAGCTCTGGCTTACTCAGAACTGTGAGCGCTGGTCAGACTTTCCACTGAGTTACAATCTGTTGGTATCGTTCAATACCACAATATTAAGGCATGCCACATCGCTCTGCCCTTAACTTGCATCTCATTACTGCAAGGTATGCGTTCATTCATTAAGGGTATTAATTGGCTTGATCTTCTGGTCAAAACCATCCTGTTATTAAACTGCAACACAAAGGCCTTCCTGCAGTAGGAAGTGGTCTAGAGCCCCTCCAATAATCTGAAACTCCCTTGTTCCTCCCCTGTGCTTTCTGCCACAGAGAAAGCAGAAATGGGTAAAGAAATAACAGCAATAATAAAACTGTTGTGGAGTCCACAGCTGTTCCATGGGAGGCCAAACTTTCATCCATTCAGCCTCAACACATGCTGGATGCAAGAGGGGAGGCCATTGACCATCACCATCCCTGGTGGGGTTGAAGAGATGCAGAGATGAGGTTCCCAGGGACATGGGGTAGTGCTGAGGGTGGGTTAACTGTTGGACTTTATGATCATGAGAGGCTTTTCCAACCAAAATTATGTTTTCCATGACCAGCAAAGGTAGAAGGCATCAAACCCCATTAGACACACACGTGGCCTTTGGGACAGAGACAAGGGAAGAAAACGATGCAAACTTGTGGACTGACTGCAGGCACCGATGCAGGTGTGGGAACTGGCTCTCCCAGCAAAGCAATTAATTTATCCTGCGATTTCAGGTAATTACATCGCTAGCTGGGTATCTTTCCACAGTGTTGCACAGCCACAACCTGCGTCTGCTTGCACGCTGCTGTCAGCGCTTCGCTTTACGATCAGACAACACTCTGACTCACAAAATGACATGAAAAGAGACATGAAGCTCGCATGAATATAACCCCCATTTTCCATGTACTGCCTTGCTGTCAGAGCTTGCTCAAGGCAGCTCTCCACCACTGCGTTGATTTTCCATCCTAATTAGAAGCACTTCCTGCCTCTCTCATTAACTCACAGCCATTTCTCATTGCAAGATTACTGGGGAGATGGTGGAGTTGGATCCAAACGCTTCCCATCCAGCTAAAGCACATGGAAAAATGGACTTTTCCCCTTGTGCTCTTTCTCCACAGCATGAAGAGCTGTTGAAGAGGCAAAAGCTTGGACTGCTGGGTTGTGTTTCCCAACACAAAAGGAACCATTTAAAATTAATGAAGTAGCTGCAAAACCCCATTCTTGCCAAGCTAAGAAATGGCTGTACTTGGCAGAGAGAAGAGCAGGTTCAAGTCCAATGACAACTGCAAGGGGGGAAGAAACAATGCTGAGAAGAGGTGGGGTGCGGAGGTGCTTGTGTCCTGCAAAATGCTCTGTCTGTGCTGCCATTTGCACAAAGTTTCTCTAAACTTGGTCAAAGGATTTATAAACTCACTGGAGTTTTCTAAACAAAACGAAGGGTTGTTTAAACTCAACAGAAGCCACCACAAAACAGCAGAGGTCTGTGTTACTAGTGGCTGGAGAAACCTTTGCTGTTTCCCTGCAAGGTACCAGCTGGATGATGCTCAGTGAAGGTTCAGGCTTTGAATGTACAACCTATTTTCTGCTGTCGCTTACCGGACAGAGAGGGTGAAATCTCCAGGGTTGCTCTTGCTGGGCCGGGCCAAAAAACTGCCATGGACACCCCTGGTCAGGAGCAACTTCTCCGCCTCAATTCCGCTGATGTTGGGATGAAACCACCTGCAAAGAGCAAACGTGACATGTAAAAAACAGAAAAAACCCTGTAATATCCAGGGCACTAAACCTCTTGTTCTCCCCAGCACAAGCCTCAGGGCTTTGGTCTCTCCCAAAGAAGGGATGCTCAGAGCTGGAGAGAAGAAAGGTTTTCCTTTGAAGCTCCATCTGGGAAGGAAAGGAACGCTCCGATCTGCAACACGCCATGGCAGCGATGGGCTACAAGAGGATTTCTTAACAAACACAGCGACAAATGCATATTCCAGGCTCTCCCTCTTTGCCCAACAACCCTGCTCCAGCCAAGCTTGGATGCTCCAACTACAGGACGCAGCAGAAAAGACAAAGAGAAGAGCGTCACCCTAAGGGGAAAAATGTTGCGTCATACTGTGCGCTCCTTTAATGTAATCTTTGTAGTTTTAAGTGTCATCAACCCACCTGCTGACCTCATTTCTGATGCTATCAGTCTCGGTTTTCTTGATGGAATTGCAAGAACCGGTGTTTCCCCAGCCTTTAACACGGACTAAATATGCGTAATAGATCAATGGTTTCCCATGTGGCACCGGTTTTACGGCTTGATTTTTCAGAAGCCGCTTAAAAAATGCACTTTCCAAATGCCAGGCTCTTCTGAGTAATCTCACAAGCCACACAGAGAGCATCCCAAACCTGGTTCTGAAAATATTGCTCAGGTTTAGATCACGCTCCAGCAGACAATTTCCACATGGGGCTGCTGAAATATTTGTCATGAGCAAAGAGGAGACGATGAGCCACTGTGTGATAACAAAGATAACTTATTGTTTCTGGGCAAGGGAATAAGCTGCACACTCTAAATTCCCTCCAGAGTAAAGGGTGATGTTGTAAGAGTTCCGACACAGGCAGGCAGGTCTGCGGCTGAACAAACCACTCAAAACCGCAAGATTTAGGGTTTCCCAAGCAAAGCGCAATGAGGGTTCTCAAGAACATAGCTGGAAATATTTAGCGAGCCGGTTTCTTGTACGCAGTTGTCTGTGGACGGGATTAGCTAACGTGTCATCCCCAAAAAGGGCTTGCAAGATTATCTCCGTCATTGCAGAGAAACGCGTAGCCCCGTGTCTCGCCGAGCACCCACTTTAGGAAATACACCCAAAGACTAAATCTACAAACGTAAGCAGACGCACACTCATTAGAGTGTGTTTGTCTCCGAAATACACAGAGAAAAGGTCACAAAACGTCACCATGTCACCATCTCCTCCACAAGTTGGGATTTCCTCCCTCCCACCACAAGCCAAACAGTTTTGATTAAAAGATCCTAGGATTCTGGAGGAGGAGAGGTCTGTTAGGGAAGGGCCGTGGAAAGAACCGGTAAACAGGAATCTCCAAGCCTTGTATTCCCGACATCGCGAGAGTGGCACTTCCATCAATCCCTTGTCTGCAGGACCAGCACTTAAACCGAGCCGCAAAACCACTCCTGGCACGGGAACCGCCGCCGCTAATGGAGCTTAATGGAGCCCGGGGACAACGTGGGGCTGCCAAAGGCCACACATCACGATTGTGCCGAGTGCCTAATGGCAATAAAACCAGCACAAGATTGCTGGCCAGGAGGAAAAACCTAAGGAAATATGTCTGGTTTAACAGGGAAATGAGGTGCTGGAGGCACCAGGAACAAAAGGGTTTTATGTCCAGCCTCCCTCCATGTGCAAGGACGGGTGTTTGGAACGGGAGGACCACAACCCTTTCGATTTGCATCAGTCCCTCTTCAGCATCTTTTTCTCAGTGAAATATTGAGAGGGAGCAGCAGGAACCACTTAAAACCACTCAAGAGTGGGACAGCAATGTTTAACAACAGTTTCCCCTTTATTAGGGGAAAATTTGGTGCTCTGTTAACTTCCGTGTTGTCTTTGTGTCACTAAACAGAAACCTGGATGCTAAATGCCCTTAACGGCTCCCGCTGCTTGGACAGGAACCAACCCATACACGCACAGAGTGCTTGGTATTTAGCTTGTGAGCAGCATAAACAATGAGCTGAGGGGAAAAGCTTTGCAGCCCTCACAAACAGAAGAGGGAGGAAAGTCAACTTCCAAATTAAAATATGAATAGAAAAAAGGGAAAAAGCCCTCTGAAAGCACAGTCACCTCTTCCATGGATTTCTAGAACAAACAAAACCTCCTTGCACACAGCTCATTGTCGGAGTACGGACCCACGGGCTGACCTTGAGCCAGCAAAGACACCACAGCCTTGTGGCACGAAAAGGGTATTTTTCCAATTCAAGGTCATCTCCGTTTAGGAGTTCTGGTCCTGAAATGGAGCACTTACTCCCTGCCCGGACTACTTGGGAATTTGCGAAAACATGAGGTTTGTTGTGGTGCACGTCAACTCCTCGTGCGGCTCCCAGAGCTGCAAAGGGCTCAAAAGCCACCTCTCCCACTCACAGGGTGCTCTGGCACTTCTATTTCCAGATCCCAGCTCACTCCCTGGTCATGTAAACAGTATGAAATAAAATTCATAACAAGTATCATGAAACTATAAAAATAATTGACCCAACAAACTCTTTGCCTGGAGAAGGTTGCCCCAACCTTCTCTCTCAGTCACACCAAGAACTTGCCTGATCTAAAGCTCTCTGAAACTTCATATTTGGGTGAAGGCAAAACTGTTCATTTTTTTCCTTTAGTTTTTTTAATCAACACAGCTTATTTTTCTCCTGACCTGGTGTAAGCTGTACTTGCAGCAAGCTTCTTCAGAGCTGCTTATCATTATGGTTTTTTGTTGGTAAGCAAAAGCAACGCACAACAGAGCAGACAAGAAGAAAGCACCAACCCACACATCACATATCTCACTTAACAGCAATATGAAAGACCTGCAAACAGCCCTTAGCCCCACAAGCTCCAGATGTGCATCGGGGGAGCAAGAACCACTCGCTTGCAAGTGAACCCTGGGCTTTGAATCCCAGCTTTTGGGCTCCCAGATCGTTTATAGGAAGATCTGCAATATTCTGGGGAGGAAAACAAATAAAGAGGACCCAAACTAGACCCCCAGCATTAGAAAAACAAACCAGAATGCACATTATGAATATCACACCGTTGTTTTGATGTCAGCAAATGTCACATGTTACCATGCAGCAGGTCATTTGCCAACCGCTCAGTCATTGGTGCTTTTTGCAGAACTGAGTCACCCCTAAAGAATCGCTTGAAATAAAAGCGGGGATCTAACAACTTTTCGTCTCTACCGCTACAAGTAAATATACACCGGCTACTTCAGGCAATCCTGCTTTCCTGCAGAGAAATTGCATTTTCCTTCCATCGTTCTAAGATAACATTTAAATTAAAAAGCCACCTGCAAGTGCCCTTCAGGAACCAAAGGCAGCAACTAAAGCTACACAAAGAGATTTATTGAAATAAACAGAGAGAATGGCTTCAAACCAGGCCCTGGGGTGGGCGCAACCTTCTGGCAGGAGCTCTGCAAAAGGAAACCTTTCCCCGTGCTAAAAATTAGCAAATACTTTCTCTTTAATTACTAAAGAGTCGTCTTTTCCATATACTATTACTCATTTCCTCCCTAACAGAAGCAGGAATGCTTTCTTCTGCTGGAATGCATCCTTGTGCTCCTGTCTTGGGATAAAACACTACGAATAATTGAGCAACACCCGTTACACCCTCAGAAATGTATAAAACGAGGCTTTTTAAAAAGCCTCACTGGGAATCTCGGTGTTCTGAACAGCTCCAGCAAACAGCCCACGGACAAAAAGCACCACACCTGAAATGATGCTGCTGGAGTTATCCAGAGGCCACTGGCATTTGGGAAGGAGGGTGCCAGCATCCCATCCACCAGCAAATGAACTCGTGAAAGATTACTGAGGTATCACACAGGGACACAGCTCCCAGCTGACCCTTACAGAGCTGTGCTGGGGCTTAAGGTCCTTTAAACCTATACGTAAACAATACAATTCCAAAGTGAGGTCCCAAAGGAGATGGAAGTTACTCCAGGTCACCACCTTTTCTTTTTCCTTTCAAGGAAGGTCCAACGTGCATCTTGCATAGAAGAGAAAGCTGCTGGTTGAACACACTGGCTGCTGAGACTCATGGAGCAGCAGACACGGGATGTCCACCCCAGAATAGTGCACACGTGAGTCACCACTGAAGACTTAATCATAGAATGGTTTGGGTTGAAGGGACCTTCCCAGCTCCCCCAGTGCCCCCCCTGCCATGAGCAGGGACATCTTCACCAGCTCAGGTTGCTCAGAGCCCCGTCCAGCCTGGCCTGGGATGTCTCAGGGATGGTTCATCTACCACCTCTCTGGCCAACCTGGGCCAGGCTCTCACCACCCTCAGGGTTAAAAGGAATTGCCACGGGGTTTGGGAACAACGTGTCCCCAGGGTCTTACCATGCTCATTTTGGGGCATCCCCAAAAGCCAGCACCAGGTGCACACTTATTGCACCCCCTCTGGTTTGAAGGCAAATTTAGCCCAATGTCAGCAAGCCAATTTGGAGCATTTGTGACGGTAAATCGTCTTTCTTTGTTAGGCTTGGAGAGGATGAAAGCAAACGTGGCTCAAGAGACGCCGCCGCCTACGCACTTCGTGTGTGGTTAGAGCTGTTCGGTTCAACACAAACTCCAACCCAGCGAGATGAGGTGGTTCAAGAAACTGGAAAAGGGGGAGGAGAGGACCAACTGCCACCAGACTTTGCTTCTGCCATGAGCAGGGGTCGGCACTCAGAGGAGATGCTGTCGATAGGAGGCTGATGGGTTTATGATTCCACAGCCAGAGATGCCCCGTCCCCACCGCTGCGAAGGATGCAGACCCTGCCTGTGGAGACAGCCAAGCAAATACAATAAACAAGCAAAGCTCCTTCCAGCAGCAAAACAAGGAGGCTGCCCCGTGGGAGCAGGCGTGACGTGGGGCAAGTGCTTTGCAAGGCTAAGTTTCCTATTCGGCAAACTGGAAGAGCATCTTCAGAGCTGCTTAAAGGATCCAGGCACTTATTATCTGTTTACAGTGAATATAAAGACCCATGAGTTTGTGTTTGCACACAAGAGATGTTCCTTTAGATGCTAAGCAGCATCTGAGCTGTCTGACAGCATCTGAGCTGTCACAAAGCAGCTGGAGCAGAAGCAAAGTGGGACAGGAACAGTTCACTCTCTGTAAGGTCATTAATCCTTAGAACGGGCCTAGTAGGTGCAAATTTCTGGGCTGAGTTAACATTGTTGTCCTATTCCTGTGAGAAACCTCTGATATGGACAAAGAACACCCATGAATTAGTGTTCTGGCTTGGATAAACAGCTCTTCTTTTTGAAGGAGATTGACTTAGACCCTGCTGCCCCTGGGAACCAAAAGGAACAGTGGGATTAGGGGAATATCATGCCCACGCACTCAGCAAAGCTGCTTTGGCCTCGGCTGCCTAGCATCTTGGCCAAGGTACCTGGTTACAGCAGCAAACCCAGAACAAACAGCAGTATTTAGACCCATTTGTTCGAGGGATGCTGCCTGCCAAAGAGACCAGAATCCATCACACCCACTGGTTTCCACGAGGAATGAAAAAGGCGCTCCCCACTTGCACGTTTGGGGCTTTCTGCAGATGATTCAGGTTCTTGAGTGTGGTAAAACACGGGCCCAGGCTGCCCAGAGTGTGAAACAGCCTCGGCAGCAGCAGCGAAACCTCCGCCTACATCCCTGCCCATCAGACGATGCCCTTCGCGAACGGCGGCAGCGTCCCCAACGCTCCCCCGCGTCACATTCGAAGAGGGGGGTTTAATTCACCGCCCACGTTCTGGTTTGAAACTCAAGACACCACACTCAGAAACAGTTTCATATGTAGCCCTTCAGAAAAGCTTCTCCATCCATGTCGCTCGCAAGGCAGCGCCCTGGGGAGAGCAGTTTCAGTTGCAGAAACCGGGTTTAGACTGAGATTAGCAGTGGCCTCTGACTACATGGGTAAAATCAGTTTTCTGAGGTTTTTTTCGCCATTTAATCCCAGTTTCAATGCTGCCCCTGGAGAGCTGGAGGAAGGTGGCTGGACAGACCCAGACACAGCAGCAAATCACTCCAGGAACCTCACAAAAGGCTCTTTCCTGCAGGTCTTACAAAAATAAGAGCAGCCAACACCCTCCTGGCAGGGAGCTGGTGCAGACAGTTTCCATTTCCCAGCTCTGGAGCCTCAGTTGGCATTAATTGTTAATTAATATAAATCCACATCTGCCCTATCTCCCTGACACACGCAAGATTCTGCACTCATCGAGTCCCGATGATTCAGTCCCTTTATCCAAATTATTCCAGTCCGTGCTTGCCATTGGCACGCCATGCTCTTTCCATGTGTTGTCCTATTCATTCATCTTCTGAGCCATCCCCTCCATCTCCCAAAAGCAGCAACACATTTGTGATCTGCCACAGCCTCTTAGCAAAGGGTTCCAGGTTGGTTAGGCATCAGAGGAATGATTTTTCCTAAGAAATGAGATGGCTTGTTAAATCTGGCTGACATCAGAACAGAGAGAAACCCCTCCAAGGACAAATGCCACAAAACAAGTCACATAAATAGCACCAATTCCTCAGCCTGAGACGGCTGCACGGGCCAGCCCATCACCCAGAGGACCTGCCGTCTCGCTGGGGTCCCAGCCTCTCTGCTTTGCAAAGTCAGCTGCTCTGCTTCCACGTGAAACTGCTAAAATCAGCATTTTGACCGATGCTCTTTCCACTTCAGAAACAGACCCTGCTCTTTTCTCATATCGCACCAATCCGACCGAAGCGCACAGCTGCAGGATGCCCTCCTGCATCTCTAGAGCCCTGATGGGCTCTTAAGCATGGAGATGAGCAGCTACACCATCCACGACAGCGATGTTCCAGCTGTGTGCAGGAAACTTTCCGTCACTAACTTGGCTGCTGTGTACCCAAAACACAATCTGGACAGATAAAGATCATAGAATCATAGAACAGTTTGGGTTGAAGGGACCTTATCAGCTCCCCCAGTGCCACCCCTGCCATGAGCAGGGACATCTTCACCAGCTCAGGTTGCTCAGAGCCCCGTCCAGCCTGGCCTGGGATGTCTCCAGGGATGGTTTATCCACCACCTCTCTGGCCAACCTGGGCCAGGCTCTCATCACCCTCAGGGGCAACAATTTCTCCCTCGTGTCCAGCCTGAATCTCCCTCCTTTAGTTTAAAACCATCACACTCCTTGTCCTATCACAACAGGCCCTGCTAAAAGATACGGTCCATGATACAGGTTCACTTCTCTCAAAAAGGCTACAATCTAAAATGCCAAGAGTCTAAATGCAATCGCATGGTCACCTGTTATCTCTCTGGGGAAACCCAAGACTATCAATCAGGTCATCAGCTCCAAAAAATAGCCATTTCTAGATGAAAAAACAGAAAACTTCAAATGCAGGCACTTCCTTTGTGGAGAACACTTCTACTCACAGCGCACAGCACACGATTTTCACTCTGTGTTAGGGAAGCCTGGGTGAACTTTACAGAGAAAAGGTCACTTTCTAACCCTTCTCGCTAGATACCCAGCATGACAGATTTGCTATGGGGAGGGAAAAAAGAAAAAGAGATATAAGACTGAGACATTAATATTTTTCCTTTTGACCAAAACGAGCACTTGCCAGGTGGGAGGCTGTGACACAAAACACAAAGCTGAGTACCTTCCTACAGATGCTGGTGCCTCCACAGCCCATCAGTGCATCTTTTCTGCATCCCTGTTCAGCATCTCATGAAAAAGCAGGGACCTTCGGCACACAAGCTACCCCATTTTCTATAATATTCATTCTTTATTATTTCTGATGCTCATTTAGTCACACACCTGTTTTGACGGCATTTCTACCTGGATTTTTCCGCTCTAGTTTTAGAACTGGAGCTCACCCCCGTTTCAGGAAAGACAGAGGAAGATCAGGTTTAAAGGGAGAAGAGCTCACAGGAGATGCTGATTTCACAGCGACTTGTCTCAGTGATGCTTCCAGCAGCCAAGGTCAGTCTAGACCATACCCAGGCTGAAGCCTGATCCCCCCCTCCCGCACACACGTTAAGCCAGAACTTCTGTAGGCTCAGCCTATCGTCGGGACTTCCTCACAGCCCATCCCACAGCGCTGATATGGAAAAACCTCCTTCACCATCACGTCTTGCACTCGTCAGATAAACACCCTGCAGTGACAAGGAAAGGAAACCATGGCCAAATTTAAGCTCCAGGACACAAAGCACAACACAAGACCCAAGCTGCTGGGAAATAAAGACACAAATTTTGCCCAATAATCCTCAGTTTCCACAGAATGGGAGAGGCAGAGCGAGGTGTATCTGGCCAACAAGCATTTCAACACCGGTTACACTCACCTGCACCAGCAGCAAAGCGGCTGCTGGGGCTCTTCCAATTGCCCAGAGGATTTACACCCATATTCCCTTAATTAAAAAAAGGTGTAACTAAGTCCCTCAAGCTGTTTTGAATGCATCAGACACAAAGGTGTGCGAGTTTATTATTTTCAGCAGCAGCTTCCAAATTTTCTGAATTAATTCTCCGAATCAGACTTACATTTGAATCGGCCTTTTCTACTCAAAGGGTAGAGTAGAAACCTCAGCCAGAGGAGGAGCTACTGGTCCCAAAAAGTCTAATAGTGGGAGAAATCTCTTCTGAACTCCCTCCGTTCATGGAAGTTTACTGGCCTGTATATTACAGACGGTTTTGGTCTCATAAAACAAGTTAAAATTAAATTGCGGGCCCACCTGCCAGACAGTTGGGGCATTAAAAATACATATTGCCAAGCAGCACCGAAACCAGCCCAGCTGTTGTCTGACTGACAGGCTTCCTCCCGGAGCTGAAAAGCTATTTGTTTAGCTGCTTTGCTATGATCCAGCGAAGCAGAACACACCCCGGGACCAGAAACGGAGAAAACAGCCGTTTCTGCCAAACGTGAGGGAAACGCATTGAAATGAGGGTGGGGGAAAAGCCCTGGGATGCTCTTGAGATGTGAGGGAATGTCAACCGCCAACAACTTTCATTATGTGAATCCCTGCAGAGCAGCCCACGCCCGCGGAAGGAAGGAAGGAAGGAAGGAAAACCCAAGGCATGCTCCGCATTACGCTCCATGGCAAAGAGCCACGGCCACTTGCACAACGATCCCTTTGCATTTAACAAGCCCGGTTCCTGCCCCGGATCCATTCCCTGCTGTTCTTCACACATGCGCTTGCAAACGGGTGGTTTCGCGCTCCTTCCCATGCTCCAGCAGAGCCTTTCACGTACAGCTGCTTTTATTCTTCACACCCCCAATAACCCCCAAGCTATCCAAACTGCCCTTCTGGCTAAATGTCGGTATTTCGTGCACTTTGTACATACCTACAAAATTCAACTCGAGGTGTCCAGCACCTTGAAATTACAGTTCTCCAACATGGGCAAACTAGTTATCAGCAGCCAAAAGCATGCTCAGCTAGAGACACAGCAAGTGAAATGGAGATAAGTGAGTAACTATCAACACGGCGTCGCCAACAAGGTAACGCAAGATATAAATCTAATAACGTCACAAAATAACATACTGCTCGCAGCAGGGATAACCTCTCCCGGGCTGCAGTCAGCACCAAAAGCCTCTTTGGTAATCGCATTAACAATAATCATATAAACGAAACTGCGAACGCTCTGTTTGCCAGTGCTGAAGCCAGCACAAGGAGAAAGTCACCAGCACCCTGAGCTGCAGAGTCATCTGAAGGGGAGTTTCCACTGGAGAATCTTGCACTTCTGCAGAGAATTTTCTAATCTGTAGCTAAGGAGCACTGTTAATCACTATTCCCACACTAATAGCGCCCACACCTCCACAGGTGACCTCTGTTATTAGCTCACACATTCCCATAGCACAAGTGGAACCTTTCTGAGCAATAACTACACAGACGATCTCCCCTTTGCTTTGCTCCCACTCAGAAATACCAGCTTTGGTTAAAAATAGCAGCCAGACACACACGGAACAGATATCCTACCTCACCATAACTGGCCAAGGCTCCTGACCCGGCAGAGAGATTCGTTAGTCCACAGAAACCACAGGCCAGCCCAAAGGGCTGTGGGATTCAGAGGATGCAGGAGGTGGGGAGAGCTCGCTCTAGGATGCGAAAGGCAGTTTGCTGCCCGGTAGGAACGTCCCAGCCTCCAGCATCCTTTAGGAGGGTTGGCCAAGGTGGTGGAGCCTGGAAAGTTTCAAGCGAAGAAGTGACAGCTCGTTATTTACCAAAAAACAGCCCGGCTTATTCTGGAAGGGAGTGGGGGTGGAGAGAAGAAAAGGAAGTCATCTCGTTCTCTTATCGGTGCAAAGCCGGCAGCTGTGAATTGAGAGTTTAGGAGGGGACTGGGGAGGGTAACCACCACGTGATGATGCCTGTCTGTCAGTTTATGGGCAGCCGAAGCTAAAGAAAAGAGAAAGAATGGCGAATGGGTGAAGTTATATTCCATGGAGCTCACTTCTTATGAAATCTTCCAGCTCCATGTGCAGCAGCCAGGGAGATTTCTGCTCCAGAACTTCAGCACTGAGCAACTGCTGAAACAGCCATCATAGAATCACAGAATGGTTTGGGTTGAAGGGACCTTCCCAGCTCCCCCAGTGCCACCCCTGCCATGAGCAGGGACATCTTCACCAGCTCAGGTTGCTCAGAGCCCCGTCCAGCCTGGCCGGGGATGTCATTGTCACCTTCAGCATCGTCTCGGGGATCTGGGCTCTGCTCCTACAAGGAACAGACTGTCACGCTTCTCTGGGAGAAACCTTTGAGATACTCAGAAACATCTTTGCATCCCTTGCTTGCTTTTTTGCTTTCCTAATCCCAGCCACTTCACACCAGTGCCTAAAGTCAGATGGCCCAAGCATCTAAACATGTCCAGGGTTTAATGTGGAGAAACAGCAAGGTTTAGAGGGAGAGATAACATCTTTTATTGGATCAGATAATATGATTGGAAAATGCAGACAAGCTTTCAGGCACACAGACCTTTTCTCAGGCCACCTCTGAGCAGAAAGAACTTGTGTCCTCAGTCCTGCAAGAAGACAAAGGCTGTGGTGTCAGACAACTCCAAACGAAGCCTAAAACCATAACCGAGCTCCCTCTCTTGGCTCAGTGAGCTGGGGAGGAACCACAACACCCAGTCCCAGCAAACCTGGGCCATTAAAGCCCTGCAGCTGGCCAAATAGCTCATTCCTGCCTCGTTCTTAGCATCCTTGCATCACCAGCTTCATGCAGGAGGAGAAACAAGAGCTCAGAGGCTGTCCCCTTGTGTAAATATACATCAGTCAAGGTATTAAATGGCTGGGAATGTGGCTGCTTCTGCAATCCTGAGTATTTAGTCCATTATCCCGCAGTCACTTAGCACAATTATGGTTGCTTTGCGGCTGGCCTTTAACGTGCCAACAGAGCAGCTGAGGCACAGAGGAGATTAGAGATCAGCAACAGTCCCGACCGCAAAGCCGAGTGCTTCCCATCCCACCGCAGCGAGCTGGGAAACACTGGGCAGCACTGGGGGGACTGGGAGGTGACGAGCACAGAGCTGGGTCTCATTTTATGGTTTGTCCCCACCAAGGTGGCTTCTCCTCCTGCTGAAGGAGGAAGAGCAGCTGAAGGAGGATGCTCACTTCCAAACAAAAGCTAAGAACCCCAGAGGGAGACTCGGAGCAAACCAGCAATGGGATTCCTGCTCGTGGAAAAGACCCAGGCAGCCCTCCAGCTTCTCCCTTTGCTCCCCATGTGCCTGATGCAGCTGGTGGGATCATCCCACAGAATAACGAGGTGCTGGGGGTGGGCTCAGTGGCAAGGCAATAATACACCCCATCTTCCCTTAGTTCGGTTTAGCACCACCTCTGCACGCTCTGCTGTTCGTGCTGCACCTGCTCGATGGGTAAAAAAAGGACATGTCCAGACTACAGGCAGAGTTTCAACGTTTTCTAGGTTAACGGCTGTAAGACATCTGTTCAGCCAGAACCTCTCGTCCTTACTTTGTAATGCCAGCGCCGTAGCATCCGTGACAATGTCACCACCCTCAACATATGCCATCCTGCAGAGCAGCCACCAAATGGTACCCCAAAGGAGCAACGCTCCTGCCATGGTTTTCAGGGGGTTTGGTGAGATTCCAGTGCTCAGAAACAACCAACTCTTGCTCCGATTTGGAGTGAACACGGGCATCACACACCACAGAGATGTCAGAGTCAGGAATATCAAAAGCCTTAAAGCACCAGAGAGGGTTTAGCGCGGCCGTTCTGCACCGGGCTGAGCTGGCTCGGGGCTCCTGGCACTGCTTTTTCATCCTTTCATCATTTCTCTGGGTCATTCCCCAAGCCCGGCAGTGTTGCTTTTAGTAATATTGCAAGTCTTGGAGAAGCAATCCTAAACCATGGCTCGTGGCCAACCCTGCACAGAACTTACAGGTGCAGGAAGGCTCAGCAGCCTCTTTTTCTGGGATATTTCTGCATAGAAACCAGTGTTGCACTAGCAGGAAAAAAGGACTCTACACAGCAATGAAGCCTCAAAAGTATTATTTCCTGTGTCTGGGAAGGGCATTGCTTGGAACTGGCACTTGTGCTTGTATTCTAGGGCTAAGAGAGCTCAAGATGGATTTTGTACTGAGATTACCCTAACAGCCAACAGGCAAACTCTGCCCAATACACTCAACAAACTATCCACAGAACGAAACCACATCCTCCCTCTGTGTCATCGTTCCAAGGCTGAAAGCGACACTGAGCGACAAGCCACGTTCTGCCAAGGAAGAGCCGAACCGCCGTCTGACAATCACGGACATCAGCAATTTCACAACTGGACCTGGACTTTCCTTTACTGCCAATGTGCAAACCTGCGCTTTAAAACATCCCCCAGTTTGCTACTTAAGGTTCGGATGCTTTTCCTCGCTCGTGCAGGCAAACGGCACTGCCTGCCAATGGCCAGACATCAGAGATGCCAGAGATAACAGCTGCAATGATACAGCAAAAAGGGGGGAAAAAAAGTAGGTTACACTGTGCTGGCTCTGTGGAGCTGTGTCTTCCCTTCCCGCAGAACATAAATCCTATACGTATTTAGATATACTGCCCACAAGCCTTGGAGCAAACTAACATGGGAGTAAAATGCTTCCATGTTGCACTTTATTCCTCTGGGCCTGGATGAGCCAACCTGTCCAAAGCATGTGGGAAGAGACCACATAAAATATCAATAATATCAATCCCAGGGCTGGGAGGAGAACGCTGAACAGGAAGCCATCTCTGCTTTCTTCTGCATCACTGATGTCAAAAGTCTTCCTGTCTACTCAGCACTGGAGAAAAATCTCTAATTAATAGAGATTTAATTAAATAACCTCCAAGGTGCTGGGTGAATGGAAAGCTGGACAAGGTGCAGGTCCAGTGGTTGCACCTCTGTGACCCATGGCAGCCCCTGGCCAAAGTGTCCTCCATGCTTGGTTTATGGCCCTTTGCTCCATCTGCTGGTTAGAAAGTTTTGAAAGCTGCGTAGAGCAAACGTGCTGCTCCCTTGCATGGCTTGTAGAGGACCTTCCGTCTAAACACAAGGAGAAACTTCTTGACTTCGAGGGTGGCAGAGCCCTGGCCCAGGCTACCCAGGGCGGTGTGGAGTCTCCTCCTCTGGAGATATTCAAACCCACCTGGATGCGACCCTGTGTGATCTGCTCTGGTAAGCCTGCGTTAGCAGCTGGGTTGGACTGGGGGATCTACAGTAGTTGGACTGGAGGATCACCAGTGGTTGGGCTAGGGGATCTACAGTGGTTGGAGTGGATGACCACCAGGGGTTGGAGTGGATTGACCACCAGGGGTTGGAGTGGATTGACCACCAGGGGTCCCTTCCAAGCCCCCAACTCAACACAGTCAAAGAGCCCAGGAGATCCCACAGTTAACCAGACGCTCCCTCATCCAGCAGCTCCAAGTACCACAATGAAATAAATTCATAATCAGAGCAACAAGGAAGCAAGGCAAGAGCAGAACCTTATACGAGAGGGACCAGACAGGTGGCCTTATGCTCCAGCATCTTGGCTTTCCCTCCCACTTGGCAGCAGGGCTGGCAGGAGCAGAGGACATTCCTGCTGTGTCCCCCCTACCCTGCCACGCCACCTTCGCCTGCCACGATCCGCCGCGGCATCACGTGCGTTCTTGCTGAGCCCAGAAATCCTCGGCTTTCGGGATTATATAACCGGACGAGCTAATTAAAAATGGGGAGGTTTATTTCAGACCCGGGCAGGGTGACAAGATGAAAATATAGCCCACGGCAGGCCTATGTCCCCTTTGAAGAGTCGCCAAGGCTATTTTTTACCTAGATACATCATGAAGAATTGGAGAGAAAAAAAAATACCATGGCTATATTTAGAATTTAATCAGTGGCAGGGCTTGTTACACCTTTTAGAGGGGAGACTGATGGAAATATTTTAGGAGGGTGCGAGGAAGGGAGGAACAAACAAATAAACAAAACACCCCCAAAAACACACGCCAAGGACAAATATAGCCCTGGCAACCACCTTAATGGTGGGGATGCTGCTCAAGGGTGTGAAGGGGGATTTTTTTGTTGGTTTGGGATTAAACCTTTGTCACCTTCCCACCCTCTCGAAATCGCCAAGGCCAAACAACGTGTCCTGAGGGATGGGGTCTCATCTGCCCACGGTGAGTATTCACAGTTATCCCAATTTCCAAGGCTGTTCAACTGTCCAGCCCCCTTGGTCACGGGCTGTGGAGGGGGACGTCGAGTCACAGCAAACCCTGTCTAGTTACCCTGGAGGTACCATCTCGCAGAGATGGCGATATTGCTAATTGCTTACTCACACTGTGAGCAGGTCCTGCCTCAGTTTCTCCAAGGGGAGCTGTAGGACAGAGCCCCCCGGTCCTTCCGAAGCCAGAAAGCCCAATATCCCCAGTCCCGCACTCCCAGCCCACCTGACAGATGCTTTGACTGCAGCTGGATTACAGTGACAACCCTTCCGCGTGGGACCTGCCCAGGACACCCGTGACAGCCCCAGCACCTGCGGCAGGAGAGCAGCAGCTCCGTGAGCCCGCGAGGAGATGTCGAAGTGGACATCTCTTCCAACTACACCCCCTGCAAGCAGGCAGAGGTCTTTGGAGAGCAACACTGATACAGGCGGCAGCAGAAGCTATTTGCAGGGGAAAAAAAAAAAAAGCAGTATATACAGGAAGCACACAGTTCCTGATTTCCAGCCTGCTTTAATGCGAAGAATTTCCTTCTTCCCCTCAGACTCGCGCAGGAAGCCTGCAAACAGACCAGCCCCATAATCTGATTAAGCCCCATCCTACGCACGTTTCCTGGAACATGCAATTGGGCTGCAGAGGCCACTTTCTGTCCCTCGTAGGGCAGCAAGTGCAGCCCTGCCCAAGCCACTGCTTGGGGTGCAGGCAGTGAAAAAGCAACAGAATAAACCCATTTGTACAGCAGCCTTAGGAGCATTTCTCCCCCCCTGCCAGCACCTCCTCAGAGGGCATGAGTTCCTTTTTAGCTTGGAAATAGGTATTAGCTCCATTCATCCCTCAGGGCAGGGTGGTGGATGCTCCATCCCTGGAGACATCCCAGGCCAGGCTGGACCGGGCTCTGAGCAACCTGAGCTGGTGAAGATGTCCCTGCTCATGGCAGGGGTGGCACTGGGGGAGCTGGGAAGGTCCCTTCAACCCAAACTATTCCATGACTCTCAGGTTCCTGAGAAGAACCATCTCCTAGAAAACCAATTAATTTAAACCCTGCTGGAAGCAGCACCAAAAGGAGCTGCAGTACCACCTGGCCGCAGGGAGAACTCGCCCTCGATACAGCTTTGGCAGTAGGAGCTGGACGACTGGCTTCGCCTTCGGTGTGCTCTGCCTTACCCTGCCGCTGCAGACGGCGAGGAATTCTCCTTGGCAGCCCGCAAAAGAGATACAGCTGCAGCCGAGAAATGTGTTCCAGGGCTGAGAGCGCTTCATTTGTCTTGGGATTGTAATGAAAGCGGCTCACGCTGCCTTGGGGGAAACCGTGGGATGCTGGATGGCCTGGTCCAGAAGCCTCGCCTAGGCAAAGCTATTGAACAAGGCTATTAACCATTATTATTACCTCACTGGAATAGGAGAGAGAGCAGTATATTTATGCATTTCGTGACCTGCAGCAAGGAACTTGCCCTCTTTGGATATAAACAGTATGCTGGGGGCTTGTAATTGAAGTGTAATTTAAGTTGCTGCCCATATTATCACCCTCATTTATCATAGTAAAGCCTGGTGAAAAAGCATGTCTGCTCCTTTCACTAACAGAGCATTTCCCATCTCTCACCTCCCATCCTGTCAAGGCAGCACGTGTATATACAGGTTTGCATATAAGCCTTTGAGCTCTGATTCTCCCATCAGAGCCTGTGCCCAAAGTCATGTCTGAAGTGCTACCTGAAGAGATGAACAGCTCGCCAAAAATGGCCAGAGGACATTTCTGAGTTTACAGGGACAGAGCAGCCGTGGCCTTGAGCAACAACAACATCCACAATCATCCTTGTTCCAGCCACCGCTGCCCCAAGCTCTGCCCACGATGTGGCCTTGAGGAATATCCAAGATGCCAAAACACTGACCTGCTTTTGCTTCCTGGACCAGAAATTACCACATCCCCACCACCACCCAAGTTGCCAGAATAAGCAGCTATTGCAAACACTTAAGGTCCGTGTTTGCTTTTGGATCCGGCGCAGGAAGCGCGTGTTTTCTCGCTGGGAAAGGGAGTGGGGAAGCTGGGACCACAGGCTGCCCCTGGGACTGGTATTATCTTTCCTGCCACTGCAGCAGCAGATGCTCAAGGCTGGAGAGCAAGGTTTCAGGATAGAGCCGGGTGCATTTGATGGCTCAGATGAGCAGCAATGTGGCCTGCACAAGCATGGTAAAACATCTTGGAGAAATCACACCCAGGGCTCTGGGCAATCCCAATATATCAGCCACACTGGAGCAGCCGCTGCATCCCACCCGCTGCCTGCAGCAGCCCTGCTAACGCTCGTAATTACAAGCGATCTGGGATTTCAAAGGGAACCACCCACAACGTGCCATAAAATCAGTGTGGACAGAGTAATTCAGCTAAGCAGTAAACTAGATTTTTAGAAGGTTTGTTTGAACGCAGGGAATAAGTTGTCGAGCACATGTTCTCAGCGCTGGCTGTGGGACATCGCTCAGCAGCTGTGTCAAAGCTGGTACAGAAATTAAGTGTTTCACCAGGGTACCAATCCCCCCCAACAGCATCATTGCACCCAAGCAGACATAAGCATCAAAGCAAAGGAGGCTGCAGTTACTCTTAGATACCCAACTTCTCGCTGTACCAAAAACCCCACGATTTCTCTGTCCTTGCTGTGGTCGGTACATCCCTGACCTCCAAACCCTTCCCGCAGTTGAGAGGTCACATGCCAGTAAAGCTGGGAGAGGGAAAGAAACGCTCATTCTTTCAACAACTTGTTTCTAAGAAATAATGCAATAATGCCCTGGCAGCAGCTTGGAGCTCAGTGTTTGCAACAGCTTTGTGGTTTAGGCTGATGGCGACAAACTTGTATAACTTCTACACCAGGGCTTCACTGTCCCTGACGACCAGCATCCCCCAGTCCTCAATACCTCTCCCCGCCACGAGGAGAGCTTACCAAACACATCAAACACCCAGAAAGAGGTTTATTTTGCCTTCCACATGCCTTGCTTGAAAAGAATTAGCACATATGGGTATCCTAGGTGTCCTAGGGTAAAGCTGTTCCTCACCCCATCTCCTCCCAGTCTGTCCCCAGACACTCGCATGCAAGGAGGAGCGGCATTAAGCCGTGCCCAGCGCTCAGCATTGGTTTTACTGGTCACAGCGCTCAGATAAGCCTGCGCTTCCCGTGAGAGCATCGGTTGTTAAGAGACACGTGCTTATCCAAACAGCTCTCGCGCTGGCAGTGTCACAGCCCAGGAGGAGGAGTGACGGCAAAAAATAACCTTTGGGTGATTAGATATGTCAGCGTTTCACTGCGCCTGCTCCTGAAGCCATTCCCCCAATTCAGACATCTGTATCACTATCAACTTGCCGCCAAGCCAGGGAAGAAAGGGATGCAGCATCCTTCGGTCCCAGAGATCCCTGATTGCATCCATCAGCGCATCCTCCCTTGCAGCCATGGGACAGTGCTGCAGTTTTATTTCACAGTGGCGCTGCCCTCTTCAAAGAGACGAACCAGTGTCTCGTTTGGGACTGAGCTACTGAGAAATCACTTCCCCACAGATCCCCCTGCTTTGCAGGACTCTGTTTGAGCACAACAAAACAACTGCATGCTGGCTTTCAGCAGCTCCACACACAGCCTTTGTAAATCAGCACGAAAGCCTTTTAATGCCAAAGTGCCCTTAATTCCAAGGGTTCCCACACAAGCCCAAGTTACCTGCAGAAAGGATGCAGGTATGATGCTGGCAGGATGCAAGGATGGGGACAACTGATGCCGGGAGCAATCAACCCCCAGCACAAAAGCTGATCCTCACGGGTCTGAGCCCTTTGCAGCAGCAGCACAACTGGCCTTCTCAGGACTCCTGCATGGGCTACGCTGGGAGCAGCGTTACGACCATGTTGCTGTCTATAGCCGTCTGCTGCCCTCGGGAACTGCCCGACAGGGTGGAGCGAGCAAGATATAGGCAGTGTAGACAAATATTGACTTGCCTGTGGGCACAGAGGGCACTACCAGAGCTGAGAATGAAATCCAGAGGCCCCAAGTCCCAGCTTCTCTGCTTTGTACTCCATCAGCAAGCATAGTTTATAACTGCAAAGATGAACACAGCCTCTTCCTAAACTTCCGCACGCTTTGAACCAGACACTCACAAAACGCAGCTCAGCGCTTCAACAGAAGAGACAAACAGCGGATGACAAAAGGAGACCCAAACCACCATAAACCAACCAAGCCTCTGCATCTTGACATTGCAGGAAGGCACGGAGGACCATGTGGAGTTAGTACATGTTCAGGAGGTGGCTGTGGAAACCCCACTCATGACCTGCCTGTGTTCGGTCCCGTATCAACACCCCGCAAGCGCTCCCTGTCCTGTAACCGATCCCATTTCTCAGCTTGAAGTGACCGTCAGCTGTACGGCTGTTCCCTGGTCACCACCCTCCTCGAGGCTTTTTCAAAACACACTTGACTTCTAACAGCAACAAACGCTTTTTCAGGTCACCTTAAGGCTGTCCCTGTGAAAGAACAGGCGAGAACCATGAACCCCCAAACCAGCTACTAAGAAACCCCTCTGCACGGTGAGCTGGGCATCCGACCCGGCTGCTAAACGTGAACGAGAGCGTGGCCTGGGTGGACATTTACCCCTCCTGAGGCCACAGCAGAGAAGGAAGAACCACGAAGGCACCATGTCCCTAAGTCACACAGTCTGAGAAAGAGACTGAAGAGCTTTGGAACAAGCCGGGGGAGGCACCACCAACACACCAGATGCACTTAAGTATCTGTTTTTTTTCAGCTTACAGCCCACAAAGATATTGCAAGCAAGTTTTAAAGCTCGGTCCCGTTTTGGCATCCCCCTCTTCAGCATCTCTAGTGTAGATAACAAGTTACCGAACCCAGTGAGACAAGATGCTTTAAGGCTGCAGCGTTCTCCCGCAAAGGGGACGACCCCAAAGAGCCCCGGGGACAGGGTGTGTGGGACAAGGGCTGCGACTTCAGCACAGCCACCACCGAACCTCCCGCTCCTCCCCACGCCTCCAGCCCGGCCCCGGAGCCGCGGGGAATGGGGGGGAGGTCGGAGCCGGTACCGGAGCAAGCGGCGTCCGGTGGGTCGGGTCGGATCCGGCGGGTCGGGTCGGGTCGGGTCCGGCTCTTACCTGCGGGAGGTCATGGCTCCGCGGAAGCTCCGCGCAGCGGCCCCGGCCCCGCTCCGACTGCCCGCACCGGCGGGGCCGCTGGGCCCGGGGCCGCCGGGGAAACCCCTCCCTGTGACGCGAGGGAATCCCCGCCCTCCGCCCCGCCCACTCGTGTCCCACCGCCCCCGGCCCGGCCCCGCCCTGAGCCCCGATCCGGCCGTTCAAAGGCACGGGCACAGCGGTGGGATCCGAGCAAGGAACATGGGACAATTCCCCTTCTCCTGCACCCCCAGGCTGGGAAGCGTGTACTCCACGCGTGGAGCATCCACGCTCCCCTCTAGGCAGCTGCGCAGCACCCGAGTCTTGCAGCATGAGGAGGTTTAGAATCACATAGTCGTTTTGGTTGGAAAAGACCCTCAAGATCACCGAGTCCAACTATTAAGCCACCCCTGGCACTACCCCGTGGCCCTGAGAACCTCATCTCCGTCTGTCCAACCCTCCAGTGATGGTGACTCCGCCACTACCCTGGGCAGCCTGTTCCAATGCCCCACAGCCCTTTTGTGAATAAATTATCCCAAATTTCCAACCTCAACCTCCCCTGGTGCAACCTGAGGCCATTTCCTCTGCTCCTGGTGCTTGTTCCTGGGGAGCAGAGCCCGACCCCCCTGGCTCCAAGCTCCTTTAGGCAGTTCAGAGATCAGAAGGTCTCCCCTCAGCTCCTGTTCTCCAGCTGAACCCCCCAGGTCCCTCAGCCGCTCCCATCACACTTGTGCACCAGCCCCTTCACACCATAGGCACCCAACGTGCTTTATACAAATAGAGCACGTTTTGCCATCTGAAGTGTAAATTCTGAGGCCTTTAACAAACCCAGGTCAAATATATGTTGCTTCACTTAAAAGACAGAAATTAACCTAAAGAAATGCTCTGAATCTGGCACCTTTCATGAATGCTGGGTGAGAAAACAAAGCCAGCTGTCCAAGAGAGAGAAAAAGCCGGGATACAGCCAGCAAGCCCCCCCCTCAGTCTACCCGTAGCGGCAAAAATAGCAGTTTTATAACTATAATAAGACTCAGCGAATTCCATGTCTATTCGGGGAATACCCAGCGAGCTGGCAGCAGGAGCCAGCTCATTTCTCAGCGAGGAGGGCTGGCGGGTTGCAGAGCTGTCCTGCGTGCCACCGCATTGCTCACGGGGCAACGGGGACCGCAGAGGCCAAATAGCAACCCTGGTAACAATGACCCCTGTCCTCTCCTGCCTTGTTTCCCCTGCCATCGAGGCTCCTTGTTACTGGGACCTCCTTTAGGAGCACTGAGACTTCATTGTGAGAGAGCAAACTGTGACTTCTGTGTGAGGGGAACAAGGGAACAAGACCCTTTCTCATGCACATGGTCAGGGAGGGGTTGCTGTTCAGCTACTTGGTTAAATACAGATGGAAAGGAAGCTCCTGGAACAGATGTATTGGTTTCTAGACTATGCAACTGGGACACTGGTGAAAACGGTCCTGCAAGATCTTGTTGTGTTGGAATCTCCTGTCCATTGCAGAGCATTTCTAGGGGGAAAGAACAGTGAGAAGGCTCCTGGGGAGGCATAAGATTCATCTTGCAATTAACAGAGCGTGTGCCTGGGCTGGCTGAGACTGTCTGGATGCAACTGCCTTCTCCTTTTTGACGATATCGCCCGCTCGCCTTTGCTCCCCGGGTGCGCAGGCTGATGTGCACGTGGTGTGTGAGCGATGAGCAGGCTCGGCTCGGAGCAAGGGCTGCCAGAAAGCGTGGCCAGGCCATTCCTCTGAGTCACGCTTGCTGCCTGCCCAAGCGTGCCCCCAGTGCGGCTCCTGTCCATCTTTCCTTCCTCTTCCCCCTCATCATGGGTTTTTCCAGCCTGTAGTAAAAAAAAACCCACAACCCATCCAGCTGCCAGAGCTCAGCTTTTCCTTCTGGCCCAGGCACCAAGAGCTTTTTCTCCTCCTGCTTTGCAGCAAAGCTGGCAAAACGCCTGTGCAAGAGGTACCGACTTTGCAAGTCCGTGCCTGTCGTGGCACAATAAGGTCATTGTCAAGCAGACGCTGCACCATGAGGCCGATCTTGAGCAAAACGCGGCCCCGGTCGCGAGTTGTGCAACCCCTGTGGCTGCTCAAACACTGGCCTCATTGTTCCCCATCGTGAGTCTCCGGCGTCTCGTTGTCCATTGAAAAGCCGGTTCCTACAGACGAGCCATCAGATGTGCATCATCGCCAGAGAGCAAAATGACTCGGTTTGCTAAATTAGCCGCCTGCCAAATGGCAGGAAACCCACGTTCTTCTCTCACTTCACAGTGCTTGGATGAACACGAGCTCTCGATTGAACAGAATTCTCCACCTCCCACCTTCTTTTCTCGCAGAAAGATGAAGCGGCAGAGCTCAGCGAGCTGGGGCTCTGGCCAGGTGGAAATGCCCCATTAGGAAGACTCGTTTAGCACAGGAACACAGACACTGATACATCTCAAACCACATCCTGCTCAAGCGCTTGTGGCTGATTTTCCATGGCTCCTCAGCTCACAAAGGGTAAAACCCGAGGCAAACTGCTGCCATCGGTGACATGGATGGCATAGAAGCATCACTTTGGTTTTGCTGACATGTCATGATGTCGATGGAATAAAAACCCTCTTTTGCAAAATAGTAGAGGTGATAAAAGCAAAGAAGGGTAAGCTGGTGGATATTTGAATATATGAAATTATTCAGAGCGCAATTGGCCACAAAGGAGGGGAAGACAAGACACAGGAGTGTTCCACCTGCAAACATGGGGTTGGCATTTGTAAAGGAGCTGCATTTAGAGAACGCAGCAGGGATTTGCATAAGCTGCTCTGGTTCTAGGGGAGATGGAGATACTCGTTTGACTTCACACAGCACCTGCCTGGGACACAAACACCCGCGAGCAAGTGAGCGGCACAGAGAGAATCAAAAAAACCAACAGGCCCCTTAAAAACATATTCAATAGTTTTCAAACTTTATTTCATGGTGATTGACGAAAGACACAAGTTAGTAATGGTTATATCATGCTGCTCCTCTACTGTGCATTGCCCTTCAGAATTCATACAGCAGTTCACAACGGTCATTAATTTACCCTATAAATGAAGCCACATGGACATCTTTTTAAAAAAAAAAAAAAAAAATAACAGGGAAAAAACCCAAATTCAATGTATTTTCTTTTTGTATACACATGTTATAAATGCTATTAAAAATAAAGCCGAAGTTAAGTGCACAGCCCCTAGGGAGCACTGCTGAATCTGACCTTGGTTCAGGATGCTTGATGACGAGGACGCAAGGTCCTGTTTTAAGGCATTTCCAAGCCCCAGCAAAAGCAGACAGAGGTTTTTTTAGGTGGTTGGTTGTTTTTTGCAGTGACCCTGGCTTCATTTCAGTGGCATTTTAGAAAATTAGCAGCTTCCTCTACGCTTGCCCCTTTCCCTTCAGACCTGGCACAGCCAGCTACAATTCATGTTCCCAAAGCACCGATCGTGGGTCTCGCGCTTTCCTCCCAACCCACAAATCAAATATCCAGCAGCGTCCATCCCTTTCACAGCACAGTCACAGCACTCCCCACCAGGACCACAATTTATATACAGTTGTCACTTAAAATGTGGTATTTGCCACACATGCACCTCAGAGGCTCCAACCCACAGGGGCCAGAAATACATAACCATTGGCGGAATGTCCATAGATTAGGCATAGAGGGAGTGGGGAGAGATTTCCTTTAATTTAATATAAAAAAAAGAAACCCGAGTGGTTTTACACCACGTTTGTTACATCCGTGTTCAGAGCTCACCCTGAGAAAGGCAATTTGACTTCTTGCGGCTCAAAATTTAGCGCCGAGAAGGAACATTTTTAAAGGGCGCGCTACTCCGTGAAGATGCGCTACAAAGCGTGCTAGAAAATTACGGCAAAACTGCAAAATGCTGGCACTCGGGATATTAATGAACACCTGATAGCTGGTGGGATCCTTCAGGTTAATTCTGTACGCTCCATAAAGCGGGTTTCACACAGTGCCAGCTGCCATCGCAGGTGGGACAGGGACACATCACAGGGGTGGAAAGGGACAGAGATGCTGCACAGCATCAGTAAATTCTTCCCATGGAGAAGGAAGCTGAAGGGAGGGGGGTCATTTCTATCACAGCTGCAATCCCTTTGTTCTGCTTATAGGATTTTCAGTGTTTGCACCCCACAAGTGTGTGGGTTGACAGGCACTCGCAAACACACATACATTCATTTAGAAGCGCACATACTGGCTTTGTAACTGGCACCACAGTATTTGCTTTCAAGATTTGCACGGAGGAAGAAAATACTTAAAAAACAACCCTCCTCCCAAACGCTGACTCTCACCCCATTCCCATTTCATCTGTTGCTGCTGGGTTGGAAACATCAGAGGAGCTTTGATCGCGGTGTGGAAGACCCTGCATTGCACCAGGCATCGCAAAAATGTGAAGTCAAAGGTAACATTCCCATTATTCATCATGGGAGAGGCTCTAACACCAGCTGTAGAGATTCACGTGCTGGGTCCCAAGTGTCCTCATGGGAGACAGGGGGCAAGTCATGCCCAGAGGCCGCAAAACGGACATGGGTCATGGAAGGACATGGGACCTAATCCCTGTGCCCTCGCAGAGGGAGAACATTTCCAGCTCTTGGAGACGTGCTGCAAGTTCTGGGGACACAGGAGCTCTTGGGAAGAGCAGCCAGGGCACAAGCAGGTGGGTAGGACACGTCTGGATAAACACAAAGCATGGAAATGAGATTTCACAGCTGCTTCTGCACACGTCCAAGAGGAGGAGGAGGAGGAGGAGAGCCAACCGGGAAATCCAGATTGGCACCCCTGGAACCTCTCAGTCCAGCAAACAGTCATAAGACAACCAAAGAGCAATGCTTTTCTGCCTGCTCAGAGCAGACCTTGGTCTCTCTTCCAGTGCATGGCATCCCTGATTTTAACAGAGCATAAAGGAGGAAAGCACTTGAGATTCTTACACACATAAATTATAGTGAGAGGAAGGAGGGGAGGAGGGAGATGGGGTGAAGACAGGGCCAGGACAAGGCTTGGCAGTGCCCAAGCAGGGTGACAATTCCTGCTGCTGGTGGTCACGTCCCTGCTCGGCCACCACGGCAGAGGCGGCTTTGGAGCCGGGAATGAGATGGGAAGGTGGTGGATCCATGAAGGCCACACATCTCGCCAGCACCAGCATCCTTTTCCCCCACAGGTGTGAACAACAACCCAAGAACACAAGTAAGGAGCGGGAAAAATAACCCCCCAAAAAAAAGAAGCTTCAAGTATGAATAAGATTTACAACGCGGGTGTGATGGGGAAGTTCTTCTGTCACTTCTTGGAGACTTGGTTCAAGGTTTGTTCTTTGTCACTGCTGTTTGATTAGAGTCTGACTGACCTGGATAGACTGCAACCAAACAAATAACCCAAAAGAAAAGGTGTTTCCTCCCCTCCCTTTCCCCCCTCCCCCCAAAATATAAAAAGCAATAAGTTTACAAAAATAGAAAATAATTACAGCAATAGGTGGGAGGGAGGGAGGGAGAAGGAAGGGTCTCTGGGGGTCTATTTGGCTGAGCAGTGTAATATCGTGGGGTTGTTTAAAGCGTCCTCCACCAGGTGCAGTTCTTGGCGGTCGACAATCACGTCCCGTATGCAGCCGATGAAGCCAGTGCTGTAGGCTTTGGGCAGCTTGTGAGCCACGCTCAGCTTCTCCATCCCCCCTGCAAGAGAAAGCGCAGACGGTCTGTGCAAATACCGCTGGGAATTCCTCCTCAACAGTGGGGAAAAGCCTCTTTCTGGCCTGTATTTATTTTTGTTTAAATCAGAAAAGCACCAAGTCTAACCAATACACGCAAGTTGACCTGCAGACACTTAGAACGGTAACTAGAATTCTAAAATACCAACTTCACTCCCACGGAGACTATGCCCAAATTTAAACTGAATTTTGTTTCGGTTACTGCGATGTCAACTAGGGCACAATAAGGCCCCTGAAATTCTGCAGGGCTGATTACAAAGATGTCCCGTTGAAACACGTGAGGGAGCGTCAGCGTCCTATCTGCAGCTCTGAGCCCTCGGCAAGGGGCACAGGGCAGGTTCTGTCCCCCAGCCCCACTCACCCAGCCACAGGGCCCCGTCTGTGTCCAGCTGTGTTGCTCCGAGCGGGGAAGAGCCAGCGATGGGGGCTTCGTTGCCAACTTGAAGGGAACCTTCTCTCTGCACCCTGCACCCAAGGGAGGGGAGAAGAAACAGATGATGAGCAACCTTAGAGGAACATCCCAGAGCTGCCCTCTGCTTTATGCTACATCCAGACACTGGGCACCATCAGCCCTTCTCCACCTGGGGAGAATCATGGAGTGGTTTGGGCTGAAGGGACCTTCCCAGCTCCCCCAGTGCCACCCCTGCCATGAGCAGGGACATCTTCACCAGCTCAGGTTGCTCAGAGCCCCGTCCAGCCTGGCCTGGGATGTCTCCAGGGATGGTTCATCCACCACCTCTCTGGCCAACCTGGGCCAGGCTCTCACCACCCTCAGGGGCAACAATTTCTTCATCATGTCCAGCCTGAAGCTCCCTCCTTTAGTTTAAAACCATCACCCCTTGTCCTATGCCAATGGGCCCTGCTAATAAGTCTGTCCCCATCTTTCTTATCAGCCCTTTTTAAGCACTGGAAGAGAAGTGGGGACCAGAGTGGTCCTTGGTGCATCACCCCCCAGGAAACACCACGCAGGTGGGGTCCAGCATCCCCCCACATCCCCAGCCCCATCACCCATCCTTCCTCCAGCCCCAGGGCAGCGATCCCCGGCACGCTGGCCATGCAACCCGCTCGCCACTCCCACCATCAATAAAAATAAAAAAGGGACATCTCAGGCTCAACAGGGACAGAATGTCAAACCCTCAGCTAGCTAAAATAAAAGGCACGAAGCTCTCATACCTCCTCGAGCGTGCCCCTTTGACATTTCCCGGAGTGTCACAACACGCACCCCTCCGACGCGGCACTGCCCACATGCCTCTCCTCTATTCTTATCCAAGTGACCCTTGAGGACCCTTGGGGACGGCCGTGACTCAGGCTCTTCAGCTCACATTTTGGCCATCCCAGAGCAACCCGCCACGGTTCTGCTCCCCTTCACACCTGTACGCTTTGATGTGAATCCACTGGTTGGTGTTGATGGGGACAGTGGATCGCAGGACGACTGGTTTGGAGCCCAGGTCGTAGATCATTTGGACGAAGCCGTCCACTATGGCCAGGGCGATGTAGTCCGATCGCTCCAGCCCCTTCCCGCTCCACAGAATCAGCCCCTGGGTGGCTTCTGTTTTGATGCTGAGTTCGAAGTGGTTTGACTGCAAAGCCTTCTCGCTGCGCATGGAGATGGGAGTTGGGGAGAAGACAGAGAAAAGTTAAAAACATGGCTAGAAAAGCAACAGGCAGCCAGTCGGCTCCTCCATCCCCAGCCAACTAGCTCACCTGCTGAGGATAACACCTTCAGCCAACCCCTGGCATCTATGCATAGGGTCCCAGTCCCTACCTGCTGCCTTTGCAATACCCCAGGTGTGCTCAGAAAGCCTGGTGCATGGCGGAGGGAGCAGATGGAAAGCTCTGAACCAGGGCACAGAACCAAAGAAACGTCCCTCTGGAGGTCTCTAACCCGGCTCCATCGCTAGATGGGGGCAGATGTGGCTCTGCCCAGCTGAGCTGGGCAACACCAGGACTGGAGCTTGTCCATCCTCCTGCTGACCCGAGCAGGGGCTGCACGGTTCTCCTGGGGAGGACATGTTTTCCCCAACACCCAGCTTGAACCTCCAATGCCTGGGGCTACCATCCCTTGCTTCTGCCCTCCATGGAGCACAACGTTCAGACACAACAACCTGGGCCAGATGTGACACAAGCCATGGTTTTGCCTCCTCATAGCAGGTGCTGAAGGAAGAGACCTGGTACGTGGGCTGGGGAACGCGAGGCGGCTGGCCCCGATCTGGCCAGCAGAAGGCTTGTCCCCACAGAACTGCCTTCGGTTTGGGAGAGGCCAGAACAAAGAGGGTTTTGTTGGCCAGGTCAGGAGTTGTTCAGCAGCAGCTCAGCTGGGTCAACCCCATCTCACTGCCCTGCTGGCAGGTGTCTGAGGTGCCACCAGGGCTGGGACACCTGGGGACCCCCACTGCCCACGTGCCATCACCACACAGCCACCAGCCCCGCAGGCATTTGCTCTGACACTGCCTCTGCTTGAGCAAAATCCAACAGGAACCCAAGGCTGGGGACTGTGAGGTGATGAGGACCCCGTATCTTGAAGGGGATGGAGACTGTCCAGAGAGGCAGAAAGCCAAGGGAGGGTTGAAATAAGTACAGGATTTCCCCCACATTTCGAGCCCCATCTTTGCTCAGTCCCTTTTGGAAGATGCAAACATCTTTGGCAACAGGTGACATTGCCACCACTCTCTTGGGATGCTCCGGGACATGCTGCTGACACATATAGACCAGACAACACAGACAGCTTTTTACTCCCAAGGGACACTGCATCCAAAGGGCTGGACAAGGGCTGTTCTGCCAAGGTAACCCTGTCTGGGTCCTCCAGGAGTGAGGGACCGGTCTTCCTCCATCTTTACCTTCACCATCTGCAGAGCTGTATCCCTTATAAATAAAAAGCCGCAGATACGGACACACACAGAACACACACAGAGACAGAGACGAGCCGAGGCAGCAACAGCAGAGCACAAGACACAAGAGCCGAAAGCCCGGCACAGACTCACCTGGGCTCCGCGGGATAGTCCAGCGCGTCGGGACTTAGATGCGGGAAGAAAGGGGAGCATGCGATAAGCGCAGGAGAGCAGAGGAGACCCTTCCTCCCCCCCGCCCCGCTCAGCACCCCAAGCTGAGAAAACCACCTGGCACGAGCAGGAAACCTCAGCCACTGTCCTCGGGACTGGGTTTTTCAAGCCAGCAAGACAAGTTTGCAAGCTTTTGCTTAGCCAGGGTGAGCACTCTAACACTGGAGGGAATACAGGGAACGCAGGGGCTCTGCAATGCTCTCCTGCATCCAGACGCGAGGAAGAAATTTTGGATGCTGAGGGTGGTGAGAGCCTGGCCCAGGTTGGCCAGAGAGGTGGTAGATGAACCATCCCTGGAGACATCCCAGGCCAGGCTGGACGGGGCTCTGAGCAACCTGAGCTGGTGAAGATGTCCCTGCTCATGGCAGGGGGGAAACTGGATGAGTTTGGAAGGTCCTTTCAACTCAATCTATTCTGTGATTCTATGACTATCAGTGTTCCTTTCCCAGCAGACCTGCAGGCAGGTCTCAGGCTGGTTCTTTGGGATGCTGCAGAATGGGCTCCATCTCGGCAGATACCTGAACGGACACGTAAAGGCTCTGAGTCAGCCTTGGGGTGCGCATGGAGAAGGGGAAACCCAGGAGTTCAGCTGTGCTGCTGGCGCTGCCTGCGAGCCTGACGCGCTACGGGCCTGGCATTACAATCCGCTTGAACTAGATGTATATATAAAAACATACGGTCGAATAAAATGTACGGGCATGTCACAGCCAGCAGAGCCCAGAACAAGCAGAACGTTAGTCCTGCCCAAGGCACACCCCGGTGTCTGGCTGGAGGCAGAAAAAGCTACTTTTTATGGGCAGTCCAGTGGGTCCCTCGGCCCTGGCAGGGCTGGTGGGTGCTGCTGCCAAACCCCAGCGGAGGGAGCTGGGGAGAAGTGCTGAGCTCCCTTGCAGGATGGGGCATGCAGAGCCAAAATAGGCTAGGAATGGTGACCTTCCCTTCGCAGAGCGCTAGGAGAGACAGGACATGAAAGTACGGGCTCATTGCAGGGACATGGCTCGTGTCTGTGCAGAGGGACAGCTGGGGATGCTGCTCCATGGCAGCTACAAGTCTCCCACTGCTGGAGGACACTGTGCAGCCTAGGAGGATGTTTGGCTCCTAAAAAACCCTTTCCAAAACACCAGAGCAACCCAGAGCCAACCCAAAGTGTTGTGAACGTGCAGCTAAGGGGCTCTGTGGCTCCCCAGGTGTTGACATGCACACATGCACGCAACTCAGGCCCCCCAGCCTCTGGCTTGCAGAACATGAGGTGAAATGGGGATGTGACAGGTAGGTATCACCCAAACTCTCCCCCGCGCAGTGGGGAATAGAGCTGCACGAAGCAGCGCTTCTCCTCCGCTCCTGCCACTCAGCAAAACAGAAACGCTGTAAATCCTGCCAAAGGGAAGAAGCCCAAGAGGAGAGGTGGTGGATGCCCCATCCCTGGAGACATCCCAGGCCAGGCCGGATGGGGCTCTGAGCAACCTGAGCTGGTGAAGATGTCCCTGCTCATGGCAGGGGTGGCACTGGGGGAGCTGGGAAGGTCCCTTCAACCCAAACTATTCTATGATTCTTTGATTCTATGATTTGGGCCCCTGTACAGCTGCCAGAGCTGGGTCAGTTCCTGTGTCTCCATCACCCTGCCCATGGCAGACCCTGGGGAAAGTGCCCCTGTTCCTCCTCAAACACATGCCCTGGGGTGGGCTGGTGGTCAGGGTGGCAATGGGAGACGTGGTGGGGGACAGATGGCTGCAGGGAGGATCTGCAGAGGGAGAACTGTACTTACGCAGGGATCTCATTGGTGAGGTGGCTTGAAAACAAAGAAACAAGGACATTGAGAAGAGACAGACAGACAGAGACCGACGAACAACAGCTTGACACAGACGCTCTCCCCAGACAAGGTGTTAGCGGGGAATCCAAGAGTGTACAAAGCAGATGGATGGAGCCTAAATCCAATACCCTGCCCCTTGCTGCACAAACAGCCCCAGGGACAATGCAGCTGGCAGACAGGTGTGGATTAAACCACAGGCAGAGCAACCTCTTCCCCAGCCCACAACCTGTTCCTGAGCACACAGGTATAGAAAAGCACCATCCAGAAGCAAGGCCACATGAACCATCTCCATGGGGAGCACTTGGCCAACTCCATCCCACTCCAAACCAGACCGTGCTAACCCCAAAAGTGGCCCACATGCTGCAGAATGAAGAGTATCCAGCCCTGAAGTTGGCCAGGCACTGATGTTGTGGGGAAAACCCTCTCTTAATAGGTAATTTTAGAGGTAAGGGCTGGAAGCAAGTGCTCATGAGCACAGTTTGCCCTGACCCTCTTTGAGACCTGCACTTGGACTCCTTCAGCCCCAGCTCTTGCTCCTGCTAACAGCCCTGACTCCTTGTTTTGACCTCGGTTCAGCTCAGCAGCCACGTTACCTCTTTGTCACGGCATTGTGGTACTCCATGTACGTCCTGCCATCAAACGCAATGGCCTCTGCATCACCGGCAGCCTTCTCAATGATCACTGCAGGTGGAAAAAAGGAGAGCTGTCAGGCAACATAACATGACCTGCCCATCCATGGAGACTAGGAACCCCCACTTTACACGAAGCATTCGTAAGAGCATTCTCTGATTCACAGCTGCACAACAGCCTGCAAATGCCACAGCTTCTTTCTCCTGCATCCCTCCCAGCAGCCACAACGAGGACAAGATGCTGTCACCAGCAGCATCATCCAAGCCATTTAATTGCCACTGGCTGGTGGGTGAGGGTCTGTGTCCTGCCCACGCAGCCTCACCTTTCTCGCAGTGCGCCCCGGAGAAGCCCCTCTGGCAGGAACACTCGTAGCTCTCGAGCCGGGGGCTGCAGGTGCCTCCGTTCTGGCAAGGGTTGGGCTTCTGGGTGCAGGGGTGGCCTCGGAAGGTGGAGATCTCGATGGCACTGCGGATGTTCTGCTCCTTCAGCACCGGCACCCCCTTGACCGAGATCTGCCAGGTGGAAGCAAGAGGATGCAGAGGAGTCACCGTCCCAGCTCTCTGTGGGGGGACAGAGCACCCTCGGGGGGGCAGGGGAGGTGGAAATCCAGCCCCAAGCCCCATGTGTTCCTGTGATGCAACTCCACCTCCCACCACTGCCACTTTTCAGCTGGTTGTGGCCCCCAGCTGCTGGGACAACCCCCTCCCAGGCTCATCCTTGCTCTCCTCCAGTGATGCTGGTGGAGATGAACCATCTCCCAGTGCAACGTTGGTGCAGATGAACCATCTCCCAGTGCAGTGTTGGTGCAGATGAACCACCTCCCAGTGCAACGTTGGTGCAGATGAACCATCTCCCAGTGCAACGTTGGTGCAGATGAACCATCTCCCAAAGAACCACCTGCCCCAGGACCTTACCCTCTGCACAGCTCCATCGAAGCTGGTGGAGATGGCAGCTGCTCGAGCCAGCTTGCTGAAATCAGGGGCTCCTCCCACGTAAAATGGCTCCTTCAAGTTCAGGAAGGTGTGAGGCACCTGGGGAGGAGAGGGGAGATTGTAAGATGGAGAATTTGTCTGGCTATCCCTAAACTGCAAGCTGAGCACTTGGCCCAGCTCTGTGGGGCTTCATGTAGCCCCGAAAACTAAGTGAACAAATATTGTTTTAGTCTCCCAAGGTGATTCTTCAGGCACAGGGTTCTCTGGGCACAGAACCGGGGTGATGCCCCCTCCTGAGTGTCCGGGGGGAACCCCAAGGCACAGTGGTGAGGCGAGGATGTGGTTATATGGACCACTAGCTAATGCTTTGTGGAGTTAACACAAGGAACATGACCGGATTAATCGAAATGCTTCCGCAACGAAATGTAACAACCGGTTGGAAATGAATGATGGGAGAGGAAACGAGTGTCTCTAATCTACAGAGATCCTAAAGCTGCTTGGTCAGACGGGAAGGGGAGTGGGTGAAACACTGAGATCTGGATGGAAAATGAAAAAAAAGAACAATGTGCCAATGGCAGATGAGATGGAGGTGCAGTGGGTTGTACTTATCTTTACCTTACGGGATTTCTGGGATCCAGACAGCAGGGAAGGGTAAAAATACAAATGAAAATCAAAGGGAGAGAGAAAAAGAGAGAGAGAGAAAGAGAAAAGGGAGATCAGTGGGTAATGTTGTAACACACAGGGCTGCAAGACCATGGTTGCAACCAGCACCCGGGGTGGCCAGGGCAGGGAAAGGGGCTGCAGGAGGTGACAGGAGGGGACGCTGCCACCCTGGGGTGACCTTTGACTGGAGAGAAGCTGGAAAAGACGAGAGTGAGGGGAGGAAGAAATCCCTTCTTTTGCAGGATTGCTGTGTAATCTCGATGCTGTGCTTCCAGGTGGATCTTAAGGATAAGCTCAGCAGCAATTGGGGCTTTTCCTGCATTTTCAGCTTCCCTGCTTGAGGGGTGGATGCAAGGAAGGGCTTCCCTTGGCTGCAAGGGTGCCTGTGTACTGGTCCCAGTACAGGGAGGCTTGAAAAGCTGCACAAAGGTGTGTGTGTGTGTGTGTGCATGTGTGCAAGGGGGGCTCGAACAAATGCATCCCCAAGACCAAGGCCCCAGGAATCAGGGATGCGTGTCGCTGGCGAAGGGGCTGCAGCTCTGTGAGCGGTGCTGGGGGATGAGAAGGCAGGAAGAGCTGGAAGATGTGTCCTACAGCACCAGCAGAGCAGCTACGAGGGGCTGGCAAGATCTTGCCCGTTCCTCCTGCACCCTAAGTCATGCACCATAGGGGTTAAAAGCCCAAGAGTCTGAGAACTTCTCAGAAGCTCAGGGCTGGAAGCCCCAAGAGCTCTCTCTGGTCCATCGACTTACCGGCGACTCTCCCATCACCCTCTCGCCATTGTTGATCCTCATGACGCCTTTGCGCCCGTTCCTCTCCAACAAGACGCTTATCCAGGTGTTGAGGGGAACCGGCTCTTTGCTCCTGGTGGTGAGAAGGGAGGAGAAGACACGTGGGTGAGAGATCTGCTCTCAACACCTGCAAATGCAGCGCTGGAGACCTCCCCTGCGCAACGTGGGCTGCCCAGGCCACCGTGGCTTGAGTAGCTGGGGCTTCCCCAGCTCACGGATTCACTGACATCCCAGAATTAGCCTGGGGAAGGGGCACAAGCCAAGGCAGACCCAGCTCTTCCCCATCCCACAACTGACCAAGAGCCATCTCTGCAAACAGCTGAGGCCACTAGGAAGCCTGTCCCCAATCATAGCATCATTTTGGCTGGAAAAGCCCCTCAAGATCATCGATCCCAACCATTAACCCAACCCTGGCACTAACCCACGTCCCTGAGAACCTCATCTCTGTGTCTGTTCAACCCCTCCAGGGATGGTGACTCCACCACCGCCCTGGGCATCCTGTTCCAATGCCCAACAGCCCCCTCCAGGGAGAAATTTTTCCGTATTCCTTATGGTTTTCTGGTGATGGGAACTCAAAGCTAGCGCTGGACACTGACAGCCACCACTGTCCCTCTCCTGCCCCTGCTGTCACCACCACCCTGAGGAGCAGGTCCCCATCCTACCTGAGCACAGCTGCCCCTTTGCCCAGGTCATATCTGTACTCCAGGTAACCATCATGTAAAGCCAGAGAGACAAAGTCCCCTTTGCCATCTGTCTTCTGGCCGTTGTAGAAGATCATGCCGCTGGGATTCTTGGCCAGAAACACGACTTCTATGGACATTTTGTCCCTGAGGAGAGAAGGATTATGGATACCCTCCAATCCAGCTGCCCACGTACTCTCTTCCTCTGTGTCCCAAGCCCTGGGAAGACCTCTGCCAGCATGGGATGTGCTATGGCAGGGAGATGCCACCCCTGTGGGACACCTTTGCCAGGTAAGAGATACACCTGCCGCGGTCAGGATACCACTTTGTGGTGCTTGCTGTTGTTGGGGCATGGTGATGCTGGACAAAACCTCCAGCAGACGAAAGGGACAATCTCTAAGGTCAGCCAGCATGTGACAGGTGAGGCTTAGAACACGAGGTAGAATCATAGAATAGAATAGAATCATAGAATCATTTCATTTGGAAGAGACCCTCAGGATCATCAAGTCCAACCATAACCCAACTCTAGCACTAACCCGTGTCCCTAAGAACCTCATCTAAACACTTTTTAAACCTCTCCAGGGATGGTGACTCCACCGCTTCCCTGGGCAACCTGTTCCAATGCATGACAACCTTTTCCGGGAAGAATTTTTTCCTAATATCCAATCTAAATCTCCCCTGGGGCAACTTGAGGCCACTTCCTCTCGTCCTATCACTTGCTACTTGGGAGAAGAGACCGACACCCTCCATGCTACAACCTCCTTTCAGGCAGTTGTAGACAGCGATAAGGTCTCCCCAAATCAGATGATGCAGGTGATGCATTCACCCACCACTCTCCTGATCCCTGGAACTTACTGCAGGTCAGGAACAAAGCTCTGCAGCCCATTCAGCTCCAGGTAGGAGAAGCCATTGAACTCGGGGAGGAAGGGCACGGTGTGGTCCTGCTCGGTCACTGGGTATAAACAAGGGAACGGTGAGGAAGAGGAGACACAACAGCCGGAGCCACAGCAGGCGAAGCCTCCTGGACCCCCCGGCTGGGAGAAATCAGCATCCGCAGTTTCACCCCCTCCCCAGCTCCGCTCCCGTCCCACCTCGCTCGCAGAAGTCCCCTTCCCGGCCCATGGGACAGGCGCACAGGGCCCCCCCCTCCGGCAGCACCAGGCAGGTGGCAGAGACGTGGCAGGGAGATGGGTCGCAGGGGTTCCTCTCGTCAGCACACGTGGGGCCTGCAGCAGAAAAAGCACCTTGTCAGGTCAGCGGCTCAAACCAACAACCACTGGGCACAACTCAGCCGGAGTGTCTCTGGTGTCCCCTGATGCCCTGCCAGCCTTTGGCTCCTGTCTCAGGTTGGGTTCCCAAGAAGCCACCCCGCAGTGGAACCCGCAAATGGCAGATGATGCCCTGGCCAGTCTAGGCAACCTAAAATGCAAGGGGAAATTTATTTTGTGCATGAGAACGAACAGATCCTGGCCCTTTTCTGCATATAGAATAATCACGGAATCATTTTATTTGAGGAAGAGATCCTCAAAATCATCGAGTCCATCCATTAACCCAACCCTGGCACCAACCCGTGTCCCCAAGAACCTCATCTCTCTGGCTGTTAAACCCCTCCAGGGATGGAGACCCTTCACCAGCTCCGTTGCCCTTCTCTGAACTTGCTCCAGCACCTCAAAGTCTTTCTTGTGAGGGGCCCAAAACTGAGCCCAGGATTCTTCCTCCAGCCCACGTCCCTCCCCACTGCAGCTCATCATATCAGCCCCAGAGGCTCTGGGACCCCTCAGGGGGATCAGGCCCCCCAGCAATGTTCTGCAGCCCCCTCCCCGTACCGGTGTAGGTGTGGAGACACTCGCAGTGGAACATCTCTGCCTCCTTGACGTGGCAGATGCCCCCATGGTGACAGGGGTTGGGGTGACAGGGGTCGTTGCCGCACTCGCCCACCCCGCTGCCATACAGCACGTCGCTGCCTTTCTCCCGCAGGTCGTACATCTGGTTGTTGACATCCAGGAGGCGGATGCAGCCCTTCAGACCCGTCGTAACTGTGGTCCGATCTGCCACCCTGTGGGGACAGAGGACAAGGTGGGTGGGGGTTTTGTCCCCGAGGACAAAAACACAGAGGGTCTCGGAGCATCTGGGTCAGGCTGTGCTCATGAACAGGGTGCTAAGAGCCTCCCCGCTCCACAACATTCACCCAGACACCACCTGGAGCAGGGATGCAGCCACTATGGATGCTCTGCCTGCAGCAGATCACAGAATCACAGAATCATTTTGGTTGGAAAAGCCCCTCAGGATCATCGAGTTCAACTATAATCCAACCCTGGCACTGCTCCATGTCCCTGAGAACCTCAGCTCTGCATCTGTTCAACCGCTCCAGGGATGGTGACTCCAGCACTGCCCTGGGCAGCCTGCTCCAATGCCCCACAGCCCTTTGGGGAAGAAATTTTTCCTAAATCCAACCTCAAACTCCCCTGGCGCAACTTGAGGCCATCTCCTTTTGTCTTATCATTTGTTCCTTGGAAGCAGAGCCTGACCCCCCTGGCTCCAAGATCCTTTCAGGCAGTTCAGAGATCAGAAGGTCTCCCCTCAGCTCCTGTTCTCCAGCTGAATCCCCCAGCTCCCTCAGCCGCTCCCATCACACTTGTGCTCCAGCCCCTTCCCTTCCCCGAACTCTCCCAGCACCAGGACCGCGCCCCAGCACTCACGCCGCCATCTGATCCTCCGGCACTCCCCCGATGAAGAGGTCGGTGTCGAGGTTGAGCCCGTCGGTGCCGGTGGGGCTCTCCCCGCTGACATGGGGCTCCCCGTCCACGGACAGCACGCCGCTGCGCCGGTTGCGGTTCACCACCAACTGGTGCCACCTGCCAGGCTCAACGCGGACCTTGCTGGTGATGATGCCTGTGCCAGAGCCGGTGTTAAACCTGGAGGAGAGGAAGGGGAGGCTCGTGTCTGTGTCACCCTGCAGAAAGGTGGCATCTGTACCATGGCATGGGGGCTGCTGTGTACCAGGGAGCCCCCATCCCTCCCCACCAGAACTAATCAGGACTTTGCAGTCTCCAGAGGTCTCCACCTCACCTCATTTTGAATCTGCACCTTTGGCTTTTGGAACGGGGGAAAATAAAATCATTTCAGCTCAGATTTCTGGGGCCTTTCTCCCTTTCTTTCCCCCCGCCAGCATTTCTTTTCCCAGCAGTGCCAAAAAAAGACCTCTCACTTGCTGGGAAAAAAAAAAAATCAACTTCCCACACCTTTTAGATTTTCAATTTCAAACTGAAATAAGTGAATTAACTCTGTTGAGAAGTATCCCTTTAACACTGGAAAAAAATGCAGCTCCTTTTCTTGTTAATTGGATGCTACTGTTTCTTAGCCTGCACATTCGAGCCCAGCATCCTCCCGCTGTTCTGCAAGGACCGTTCTGCTCCTCGTCCTCCACAGCACCCACCTGAGCTCCACGAAGCCGCCGACCAGCGCCAGGGAGATGAAGTCTTTGCCGCGGTTCTGGCCGTTGTAGAGCAGCAGCCCGCTGAGCTCCACCGTGCGGAACTCCATGGCGATGCGCACCGTGTGGTACGCCTTCATCATCTTGAAGGCCAGGTAGGACTTGCCACCGAAGCTGGGGATGAAGTACCTGATAGCTGCAAGAGCCAGGGGTGAGAGGAGGGAAGAGGGGATGGAAGAGGAGCCCAGGGAGCAGATAAAAGCCTGACATGGGCCTGTGGACACTCTCCTACATGTGCAAGCAAAGAGAGCTCTTGTGAAAGGGTAGAAAGAAGCTCCAGTGCAGTTATCCCCAGTCACCGCCTCCTAGACACACATACCAGCAGCAACCAACCCGTCTCGTGTTGGCATGCCCCCCAAATATTGCTCCCGGGCTTTAGAGATCTGCGGTATTGCTCCCCAGTGCTTGGCTTTCCTGGTGTCCCAGTCAGCCCCTCCAAGGACCAGTGCTGCTGGTCCTCTCCATGCCCAGTGCCACATCCCCTGTGCCCCACGCTGAGCTCTGCTGCACACACAGCTCCTCCCGGCTCCGCTTCCCTGCTCCTCAGATAATTTTTATCTGTTCTCCCAGGATCCCACATGACAGATTTGCATTCATTACCCCAGGCTTTTATTTATTGCAGCTGAGATCTTCCAAGGGATCTAATAAAATGAACAGGACGAGACACCCGCATCCAGTTCCAGCTTTGAGTGCTCCAACTTAAGGCTTTAGGGACAAAGCTTTTCAGGTATAAGCGCTCACAACCAGCCCAGAGCACACCAGTGACACCAGTGGGAGCTCCCAGTAAATACCAACAGCTGTGGTGAAGCCGGCTGCCAGCCTGCAGCTGTTTGCTAAGCAGCTCTGAGCACCAGGGAGCAGAGAATTATCAGGACACAACTCCTTGTGTTTGAGGGGACAGATAGTACCTGCCTCTCCGCTATTCTAACCAGCGGTCACCAGCTGCGGGAGCTGTGAGTGACAATGCCACAAGCTGAGATGAAAACGCAGATCACAATCCCGATGCTTCAGGGCACTGGTGTATCAGAAGTGCAGCCAGCAAGAAGCTGCTCCTGAACCTTCTTACCCTGCAGCACAGTTTATGTACAACCTGTTCTTGGCTGAGCTAAGAAACACCGTTAAATGGAGCCCTGCAGAACCTCCTGCTGGGTGTGCATGTATCACCAACCAGTCCAAGATGTCTGCTGAAGTACAGATGGACACTGGATGGGTCACACTGTGCAAAGCCTCAGCCCTGGTTTTGCCCAGCAGCACAGGCTTTGGGAGAACAGGTCAGAAAAGGGGCAGCTGCAAAGCAAAGGTTCCCAGGGGTGTCCCCACAGCATCCTCAGCTGGAGCCTCCAGGTGGAACCCAAAGTTCCAAGAGATGTGGTTCACCTGTCTGTGCTGTCCCTGCTCTCGCCATCCTATGGCTGTGAGCTCTGCTACCAGCATCATAGAATCAGGGAACAGTTTGGTTGGAAGGACTTTCCAAGCTCCACTAGTCCCACCTGCCATGAGCAGGGACATCTTCACCAGCTCAGGTTGCTCAGAGCCCCATCCAGCCTGGCCAGGGATGGTTCATCCACCACCTCTCTGGCCAACCTGGGCCAGGGCTTCTTCCTCATGTCCAGCCTGAATCTCCCTCCTTTAGTTTAAAACCATCACCCCTTGTCCTATCACAACAAGCCCTGCTCAAAAGTCTGTCCCCATCTATCTTATTGGCCCATTTAAGTACAGAAAGGCCACAATAAGGTCTCCCCAGAGGCTTCTCCTCTTCTCCAGGCTGAACACCCCAGCTCCCCCTGCAGACCCATGCCCAGCAGCCCACGGGCACATACGTTTCTCGCAGACGGCTCCTCCTTTGCCTGCCGGGCAGCTGCAGGTGAATTCCTTCCCATCGTCCTCGCAGGTGCCGCCGTGCAGGCAGGGGTGGGAGTCGCAGGGCCGGGCGGGTTTCTTGGTGACGGGTGGCAGGCGGGTGGGCTTCCTGCGGGTGGTGGCCGGCAGGGTGGACGGGGGTCTCCTGGTGCTCACGGCGACTGCCACCTTACTGCTGGCTCGGCCGGCGGCATCCGGGCGCAGGACATGGACTGTGGTGGCAGCGGCGGCCGTGGTGTACCGGCGGGTGGTGGCGGGGGCCATGGTGGTGGCCGTAGTTGTGGTGACAGTCGTGGTGAAGAGCCTGGGGATCCAGTCTGAAACACAGCGAAAAGTGGGTGGAAACTGATGCTTTGCAACCCTCTCTGGGGACAGGGAAAGCCACTGGGGTTTTTGGGGTGAGATGGCAGCAGAAAGGCTCAGATGGATGGTTCTCCCAGGCTACAGTGGACTCAAAAACCCAAGGGCCCTCTCTCATCTGCTCCCTGGTCCCCAGGGCTCCTGCAGGACCAGAGGAGCCAGCCTCCTTGTTTGAAAGCCTCAAACAAGAGAGAGGGCTCACCAAAGTCCATGAACTTGACATGTTCCTGCTGGGGCTTCTTCACCAGAATGGTCTTCTTCTTGGAAGCTTTGATCTGCCTCAGCAGGGCCCCTTGGACATCAGCTGCCGTGTAGGAAGTGGCTGATCGTAGCCAGGGGAAAGAAGAAAGGCAAGAGTGAAGATGCAGACCTGCCTGGCAGTTCCCCCCTCATGACCTCCCCATGATGGACCCACATTTATAGAATCATTTTGGTTGGAAACGACCTTTAAGATCATCAAGTCCAACCATTAACTCAGCACTGCCAAGTCCACCACTACCCCATGTCCCTGAGAACCTCATCTCAATGTCTGTCTGTTCAACCCCTCCAGGGATGGTGACTCTACCACTGCCCTGGGCAGCCTGTTCCAATGCCCAACAGCCCTTTGGGGAAGAAATCATTCCCAAGATCCAACTCCAACCTCCCCTGGTGCAACTTGAGGCCATTTCTTCCTGTCCTATCACTTGTTACACGGGAGAAATAACAGCTGCTCCCCATCAGACTTGTGCTCCAGCCCCTCACCAGCTCCATTGCCCTTATCTGAACTCACTCCAGTAATTATTATTCCTTTCCTTAGAAAAATGCTTCCAGGCACCAGCTTAGGGTGCAGCTCCTCCCATCTGTTGATTCTGCTGGAGGGAACACATATCCCCAGCAAATTTTAATAAGGTTCTTCTGTGTTCATTTCTGCACGTGTGTTTCAGCACCGAGAAGGCTCTTACCTGGGTCAAAGTGGGACTCCACGATGACACGGACAGCGCTGCTCTGCCCCAGGTCTCGGACACGGATGCTCTTGAAATCCTTCTTCACGTCGGAGTTGCGGAAAAGCTCATCCAGCTAGTTCAGTCGGAGGTGAAGGAGGAAAGATAAACCAATTAACGGGGACATCCTGGGACATGGGCCCTTTTGGTAAAAGATCTTGAGTCTCAGTGACTCCTGAGCTATCCCCATTGTAGCTGTGGAGAAGAGCAGAACAGAGCCAGACCACAGACACCTCGCAGTTCATGCAAGGATTTTCTATTGTATGGCAGCTAAGTCTTACTGATCTCTTCTAAAGCTGCATAAACCTGCTTAGGCCCTTTGGAAAATCCCATAAGGCACCGTTCTGCATCTTTAAGTACCCGACTGCCTTTTAAAACTTGGCTCTCAGGCATTGCAGGATTTGTCTGAAGTCACATGAAGGTGACAGTGACAGTCCGAGGCTTACAGCGAGTCAGTTAAAACTGACTGATGGTCCTGTGGTACAATCTTCCCCTATAAATTCAGGTATAATGATCTCAGAGGGGTAAAGAAGCATCACTCCTGCCTTCTCAGAGGGAAAAATGGATGAACCAGTGAATGAAGCTTTTATATGCGTGTTTGGATCCTCAGATAGAAGCCACTGCCGTATCGGGAAATATTGCTATTGTGATACCGAACTGCGTGGACCATATGGTCCATATGCCAGGCACACATCTGCTTATACAACTGTACTTGCCAACTTCTAAATACAGCTTGGAACAAGCTCTAAATATGTTAATCTCCTTGCGATGATGCTTTGTATTTGCTGTGCCACGCTACAGTATAATGTTGCTATCCCCACCCAGCACTTCCTTGGCAGGTCCATATGTACACATACATACACAGATGTACACATTGCCACGCAAAGTCCGCCTCCTCCAAGAGCTGGCAATGCAGAGGGGTTCTCCTGAAGGGTGGGAGACTGGATTTACACCAGCAGCTTCCCAGCTCGTGTGGCTGAACTGGAGGGGCAAAGGGGTTTTGGACACGTTTTTGTCTAAGGGTTTTTAATAGAGATAAGGACACTTTGGGAAATCCAGGGTGTTAAGGCAGGACCTTTTGTCTGAACAGCCCCACCACCAAGATCAAGCTGGAAAATTGATAATTTTTGAGCCGGTGCACAATAAATGATGGAACCCACTGACACAGCACGTGATAGAGGTCAGTAACGCACATAGATGGGAGAAATTCAGAGGGAACCTCCTTGACAGAGCTGGTGCATCATCTCCTTCCACTCCATGGAAATACTGGCCCTGGCAATAAACCATGTTTGCTCCTAATATGGAGCAATGCTCCTCCAAAGCACTTGACACATTTTGCAGGTAGGTATCTGTGCTCTCAGGGCCTCCCCAAAAGCCATCGCAAACAAAAAGGCAAAGCAGCAGGAAATGCAAAAATGTGGTTTCCATGGTGAGACATCAGGAACGGTGCTCAGAAATGTGACAGCCCTTGGTCCCTGTTTTGGTGGGGTGGCTGGAAGGAGCTCAGCGGGCAGGAGAATGCGTGAGAATAGGACTGTGCTTCTGGAAGTGAATATTTGGGGTTTAGTCACCTGTCCAGCACAGACAGTGGGCAGGGTCCTCTCTCCTTTCACCAAGGCCAGAAGAGTCCTAACCAGACCCAGGAGTTGGACATGATGATCCTTGTGGGTTCCTTCCAACTCAGGACATTCTACGAATCTATGAAACACAAAGGACTCACCGCACTTTCGATGCTCCTGGCCGTCTCGCCAAAGAGCTCTGACTTGGGGTCAGCCATCTCAGGGGTGTAGAACAGCTCCTGGCCTTCCACCTCCTCCAAGATGAGGACTCCTTGGAAGACTTTGGTAGCTATGGGAGGGAGGGCAGACAAGACAAACGCCTTTAGTGGGCTGGTGGGCAAGGGGACAGACGTGTGGCTGGGAGCGTTGGAGTCCCTGGGGTTGTAAAGGGGGATGGCAGTGTGCGGGTAGTGCCAGTGTTGGGGTTAGTCTGGATGGGTCTGCGCCATGGGGGATTAGTATCAAGAGGGTGCTGGAGCAGATGGCAAAGACCAGGCTGGAGATGGCAGCTTTTACCAGACGGTTTCCTCTGAGCTCCGGCCCGGAGAGCAGCCCCCCTGCTCCGGCTGAGTAACGAGAGAAAGACGTTAAACAGAGCACATAGTCAACACAGCAGGATCGGACACGGGCATGCAAACAGGGGGAGAAACGTGGACTCTAGACAAGAAGACCTGTGTTGGGAGAGGGAAGCAGGGACCCTGCTCGCGAACAGCCTTACAAAACCAAACCGAAGCTGCAAGAGGGACCCAAGGCATGATTCCCTTCCAGGGAGCTACAGGAGGGCAGAGGCAGCGACAGAAAGATCCCTGCTGTCCTTTCATGGGTTAAAAGGAGAACGCAGTGTTCAGAGGAAAAGGGGATGTCCTGCTGGAAACCCCAAGGAACAGGGACAGTTAAGAAGGACCTCAGTGAGGAAACACCTGGGAGACAGCCCCAGAGCAACAACGTAACTAGATGCATATACCAGGCAACCTGACCAACACAGGTGGCTCTGTGTTTCCTCAACACGGACTGTGAGCGGACAAGACAGATCCCACCAAAGTCACGAGAGCCACGTGCACCCCCGGGAACCACAGCATGAGCCGGAGGAGCTCAGAGTCCCCAGGAATTGGTCCTGGTCTGCCCAGCTCCCTTTACAGCCATCAACATGGATAAAATGGGAATCCAAGCAATTCCCGCATCCCCCCAGTGCAGCCGTCAGCTCTGCAGAAGCCTGAGCAAAACACTGGCCGAACAGTTGTAGAAGTCAAGGAAGAAAGCGGTCACCTAAGTGAAGAGAACTGCAGAACACAAGAGCTCAGTGTGACTCCTGACCGCCCAAAGGGAGCCCAGCCCCGAGGACAAACTCACCTGGACAGTTGCTGCCTTCGGCATCAGCAGCCGCCGTCTTGCCGTCCGAGCAGCATCCCAACGGCGTGTTGTAACACGTCGCCCTCTCGATGGCTGGGGTGGATGTTACCTGGTTTTCCTCCACCTCCTCTTCCCCTGCAAGGCATTAAGGGGAGCATCCACCAGCAGGAGGCAAGAGAACAAGCCTGAGACACAGCTTCATCTCATCCTGACACACAGGGGGTGGTTCAGCCCACGACCTGCCGAGACCAAGAAGCACAACTCACCAGCAGAACCTGCCCCGCTCGACTCCTGGTCTCCACTGGCGCCCATCTCTTGGTCTCCGCTCCCTTCTGCGCTGCCTGACTCAGCGTAGGCCGGCTGGCTGGTGGCCAGGACCACCGGTGCGGTGGAGAGCGGCCGGACCGTGGTCTGAGATGCCCCGTGGGTCACCCACGGTGTGGTGGCTGGTCTGGCAGTCGTGATGCGCCTCGTTGTAGGGTGACCTCTTTCTGTAGGCTTGGCTTCCAACAGCAGGGAGGTGGTAGCCAGCTCGGTGGGTTCTGGAGCCCGGGTGGTGAACCGCAATGGTGGAGGAAGGATTAATTTGTCCAAGGGCAGCGTGGGCAGTGGTGTGGGTGGTGCGGTGTGGCTTGTGTGAGTGATGGACTCTGAAAGGAGCAGGAAGGTGGAGTGGGTAAGGAGGGACAGGTCTGGGAAAGGCTGCCCATGAGACTGGGAAGGATGTTGCAATCCCTCAGGCACTTGCCTAGAGCAATGCATCTGCTCTGCCATGAGGGGTCACAGCACAGTCATAGAATCAGAGAACAGTTTGTGTTGAAGGGACCTCCTCAGCTCCCCCATTGCCCCCCCTGCCATGAGCAGGGACATCTTCACCAGCTCAGGGTGCTCAGAGCCCCGTCCAGCCTGGCCTGGGATGTCTCCAGGGATGGTTCATCCACTACCTCTCTGGCCAACCTGGGCCAGGGTTTCTTCCTCATGTCCAGCCTGAATCTCCCTCCTCTAGTTTAAAACCCCTTGTCCAATCACAACAGGTCCTGCTCAAAAGTCTGTCCCCAGCTTTCTTATTGGCCCCTTTTAAGCATGGAAAGGCTGCAATAAGGTCTCTCCCGAGCTTCTCTTCTTCAGCTGAACATCCCAACTCTCTCAGCCTGTCCCACAGCAGAGCTGTTCCAGCCCTGGATCATTTCTGTGGCTCCTCTGGACCTTCTCCAACAGGTCCATGTCTGTCCTATGCTGAGGAACCACAGATGAAGGCACCTAGACCCGGGTTCAGTGTCACAGCAGAGAGCTGGAACTGTCCCCAGCCGTGGACACTCACCATGGCACTGCCCCATGTGCTTCACCGTGATGACCTGCCCCTGCCGACAGGCGATGGTCTGCAGCTGGCACTGGTCCCCATAGGTGACACCATCAGAGCCACACACCTGGGAGGCAGAGGGGAAACGTGAGCTGCACCCCAAGCCCTGGGCAAAATCAAGGGGTGTCTAAATGCTGGGTGGCTTTGCAGGGGTCCCTCCCAGGCAATGTTCTGCACAGAGGGACCTGAGCAGCTCAGAGGTGCCAGATGGGGCACATCTACGACTTGCACTTCACCATCCCCCATGCACAGAAGATGGAGAACATCAGATATCAGACTCTGCACCAGCCCAATGCAGCTGAGCTCGGCACACATCGCCGGGCACACCCTGCAAACCTTGGTCATGTTGGCCTCCGAGCAGAGCGGGGACGGACACTCGCAGTGGGCAAAGCCGTTGACTTCCACGCACGAGGCCCCAAACTCACAGCTCATTTCCTCGCAGGATTTTGGGGCTGACGGGTCTGGGTTAGGGAGAGAAAGGGGAAGAGATGAGCAACAAAGCACGTACTAAACCCAAGCCCCTCTCCCCTCCCAAGGGGTCCTGGCTCCCTAGAGAGCCGGTGTGATGCCCTGCAGCAGTACCCAGCACCCATTCCTCCATTCCCCACACAATCCCTCCAGTACGTGGCTCCCTCACCTTTCTCACAGCCAGTCATGCCCAGTTTGCTGCCATTGGGGCACTGGTTGCATTTCATGCCGGTGATCCCCGTCTTGCAGGAGCACAGTCCAGTCATCTGCTCGCAGTCGTCGCGCACGGAGCCCACCGGGTCACAGTTACAGGCTGGGTAAGACGGGGAAAAAAGACACTGTTTAGCTGGTGGATTTGTGGAGCCAAGAGCAGACTCACTCAGGTCCCCCAGCAATCCAAGAAAAGTGGAGAAAGGTCCAGGGGAGGAAAATCACAGAAACACTTTGGTTGGAAGAGACCTCAAGAGTGACTCCAACCATAACCCACCCCTGGCACTACCCCATGTCCCTGAGAACTTCATCTCCACGTCTGTTCAACCCCTCCAGGGATGGTGACTCCACCACTGCCCTGGGCAGCCTGTTCCAATGCCCCACAACCCTTTCCATGAAGAAAGGGCTCCTGGGGAGCCATAAGGGACAAGAGGTGACAGCCCAGCCCTGCCGACACTCACGCGTGCAGCCGCTCTTGCCGTCGGTGACGATGCCACGGAAATTCCAGAAGCCAGGCTCGCAGCGGTCGCACTTCAGCCCCCCCACGCCGGGTTTGCAGGAGCACTGCCCCGTCGTGGGGTCGCAGGCTCCTCCGTAGGAGCCATAGGGGTTGCACTGGCAGGTACCTGTGAGAGAAAACGTGAGGCTGAGTCCTGACCAAGTCAGCCTGGGGACACTGGGGGCTTCATCAGGGCAATGGAAGCGATTGCGGAGTCACCAAGATGCTTGGCCAGGGCAGGAGGAGAATCCAGCAGCTGCTCTCAACTCTCCTCCTCTGACCCAGCTACAAGGGAGAACTAAACCTTCAGGGATTAACCCGCTTGGCTTTGCCATCATCAAGAGCTCACCTCTCATTAACATCAAAGGGGGAGGAAGCTATTAGAAGCTTATTATTAATTCATTAATTAGGAGCTTGATGGAGGGAAACGATGCAACGATAGAGAGACGCTCCCTTTATCCGCAGGGAGCAGGAGAAAGGGGACACGGGGCAGAGCCTTTTAAGACTGGGAGGTCATCCTTGGAGGTCCCTCAGGTGGGGACACAATATTCACTCACTTGGGCATCCGGCTGCGCCCACTCCAAGTGCCAAGGTCACGTTGTCTGGGCAGCATCCGTAGATGGTCTGGCTGCAGTGCACAACCAGGAGAGGCGGTGGAGTGGTGGCGAGGGCTGCAGAGGAAGGCAGAGAGGGACAGGTTGTCTTTGTGTCACAGGGCAGTGTTGCAAACGTGCGGATGGAGCAGCCAGCAGCGTCCCTGCAAAACCACGCGGTCCTTGCAGAGATGCTGGGAAGAGGTGATGAAGTGATGTCCTATCCTCGGTCAGGGAAAGCACAGGGCATAAAACCAGAATCATAGAACAGAATCATAGAATCACTTTGGTTGGAAGAGACCCTCAAGGTCATCGAGTCCAAGCATTAATCCAACACTGTCACTAACCCATGTCCCTGAGAACCTCATCTATGATACAACGGGGTTGAGCAAACCAACAGACACTGCTGTGTCCTTGGAGAGCATTTTCTTGCTTAGCCCCAGGGAAAGGACATGTGCTGCTGCAAGGAACCAGCCTGGGGACCATGACACCAACACACAGCTTGTGCCAGCCGGGGGAACTCACCGCGGCAGGCTCCTTGGGTAGTGACATAGAGATCCTGACGTTTTTCACACCGTGTCTTCTTCAGCTCACACTCATTGGTGTAGGTGACACCATCGGAGCCACACACCTGCCAGGACAGGGAAGGGAAGGGCTCAGAGCAGCCCCTGGCACAGGATGCAGGTTCCCTACCCGTGGGGTACCCTGGAAGCATGTGGGAAGGTCCCCAGGGAGAAGAGGGATGTGAGAACTGCAGAAAGTAGCCCAGAACAGCTCAGCCTCCTCACCGGGCTGCGTGGCACCGCCAGGCAGGTGAAGTCACAGACACAGCGGTCGTCCTCTGCATCCTCGTCCCACCAGCCTCCGTACTGCCGGCACCGGTCCTGCTCACACTCGCTCCCATCCCCGGAGCCAGAGCCCCCTGAGCCGCACTCTGGAGAAGGAGAGATGGTGGTAGAGAAAGAGGCTCAAAATCCAGCATGGCAAAATTCGGGGGAAGCAGAGGGGATGGGGACGAATCCGTCTTCATGACCCAAGGCTGCATCCTGGACATGGGATGCAGCTCACGGCTGCACAGACCCATCCAAATCACAGTAGATTTAACCTCTTCAGCACAGGCAACCCCAGAATCCTGAGCCCACATCCAGGGTGTTTCAAAGAAATGGATCCCCAAGATCCCCAGACATTAGACCCTGTGGCCTTCTTCTTGCGGTTATACGTCAAAGACCATGTTTTTGTGCCACCGTTAGCAACTAATCAAATGCCCTCAAAACCAGAATCACAGCAGATGTGACCTCAGTGGATAAATACAATTTAAGAGGCATTTGGGACCGATCAACTACCTCGATGTTGTCCATACAGCAGGTGGAGGGAACGTTTATGTAAAGGTTCCTAGAACTTGATAATTCTTTAAACCATTTGTAAATTTTTGTGCAATTGTAGCATGTTGCCATTGTGAAATCTACTGCTTTAAAACTGGGTCCATCTTTTTGAAACACCCTGTATGTTGGGATGCTTAAGCCTGGAGCACAGAGAAGATGCCTCTCCCTTGGAGAAAGCGGAGTGTCCCACTGCTGTCACAAGACAAGGAACAGCTTAACTCCAGGCTTTGATCCCAGTCCTTCCCCTCCTCCTGCCCTCCCAAGCCCAGAGCAGCGGGGAGATTGCTGCTGCTACCATAAACATGGAAATCAGAGCAGAGGAAGGGATGTGGTTTGGGTTTAATCTGAAGTTCAGTTAGGCAGATGTTCTTAACAATCTCTAAACTCTGTCCCTAGCCTGGCTGCCTCTCTATAAGATGCTCAGAGCTCAGTATGATGAGCTCAGATGCTCAGTAAGAGAGAGATGTGGCTGATTTCAAAGGCTTCTTAAAGGGGAAGGGGGGAGAAGGAAAACCTGGCCCTTTTTATTGAGTGATCAAAGGCTGGGATTTGGCACTACACAGAGAATTATTTAAGATCTTTTCCCAGAGGGACACCAACCTGAAATTCCCCAAGGAGGGCTGTGATCAAACACTATGTTATGTCTTCCCCTCTCCCTCAGCTCTGTCATAGCACTCGCATCCTTCCCAGCTAAACTACACATGCAACGAGCCAGAGAACCTCAGCTCGCCAGGTGGACACTGAGTCCTCCTCCGCTTGGATTCAGCCAGCGTTAACCCACAGCTTTCCCCCTACAGTGGAAAAACTCAGCAGGTTCTTAGTTCTCAGCCTGGCCAAGCCAGGTACAGCAAACCCCACATGGTTGGAGGAATGGTGACAACCTACCGTCCTCACACGGCCCCGTCCTGGCCACCTCGATGCTCTTCTTCTGCTGGCACGAGGCTACTTGCAGCTCGCACGGGTTGTCGTAGGTGAGGCCATCGCTGCCGCAGACGCGAGCGAGGGGCTGTCGCTCGCAGCGGGGACACACGCACTGCCCGGCCACGCAGCGGCTGCCGAAGGAGCAGACGGTGCTGCCGCAGGACTCTGGGCACAGAGGAACCACAGTGAGTTCATAGGATCACAGAATCATTGTGGTTGAAAAGCCCCTCAAGATCATCAAGTCCAACCATTACCCACCCCTGGCACTGCCCCATGTCCCTGAGAACCTCATCTCCATGTCTGTTCAACCCCTCCAGGGATGGTGACTTCACCACTGCTCTGGGCAGCCTGTTCCAGCACCTGACAACCCAGACCCAGCTGGAGGTTTTATGAGGCTCCAAAGCATTGCTTTTACTGAAGCATTTGTCCTAATGAAGAACCAAGGCAGGGCTTTTAATTCATTAAGAAATTAGCACAGACAGTTCCCTGTGCTGGGGAGTGGGGAGGAAACACATGAGCAAAGACAAATTAACCCCAGGGGATGGAGCGAAGGGAAAGCTACTGAGATGAACTGTGTGATCAAATAAACCATCGATGCTTTCAGTTCTGTTTTTAACCCAATTTCTTTGCTTGGCTCAATGGACATCCACCCAATTTCTTTGCATCCTGCCTCCGAAATGCAACCAGCAGGAGTGACATGAGGGAAGAAGGGGACCTTGCTAGACTCACTGCAGTCTCCTTGGGCAGCCACCAAGATGTTGGTTTGCTGTGTGCATGCCCGGACGTGGAGCTCGCACTCGCTGCCGTACGTGTTGCCGTCGGTGCCGCAGACGGGCTGGGAGGAGGGGACGCACTCAGTGGGACACACGCACCTTCCCGTCTCCGCCTCGCAGATGGCCCCAAACTGGCACTTGCCACAACGGTCTGTGCAGATAAAGGACAAAACCAGTAGATTAAAACAGCAGGTCAGGTGAGCATCGCTGTGTGATGAAGTGTCCAAAATTCCGTGGAGACATCCCAGGCCAGGCTGGACGGGGCTCTGAGCAACCTGAGCTGGTGAAGATGTCCCTGCTCATGGCAGGGGGGGCACTGGGGGAGCTCTGAAGGTCCCTTCAACCCAAACTATTCTGTGATTCTATGATAAATAAAACCCACTGCAACCTTCTCCCGCAGGTTGAGCCCCTGGGGACACCAGGGCACAGAGCAAGGGATGAGCTGAGGGATGCAGGAGGAGGCAGAAAGGCAATAACTCAATAACTACTTGTAAAAGCTGTCAGGGCTGGGAGTAACCATGATGAAATGTCACCAGAGCTGCATGTCCTTATAGCTAAATAGAAGGCGGGAGAGAGCATGGGGCTGAGAACTAGGAGGAGCAATAAATCAGCCCTGGCTGTGGAGGAGGAGCGCAGCATCCCGGCTCCCCGGGGAGAGGCGGCAGGATTCGCACATGGCAGAAGCGGTCAGCCTGGAAAGGGATATTGTCTTACCCTGGTTTATCAGGGTGCCAGTAGTGCTGGATGCACATATTAATGTAACAGGGCACCAGTTCCCCAGCGGGATGCTCAGTCTGCTGCAAACACAGGCACACAGGCTCAGGACAAAGACATTTATCTTTGCACTAACTCACTTGCAAAGCAGCTCTCACTCATGGCAGGAGAGAACGGGCCCCAGCCAGCACACCTCCTGATTCCTGGGTATTTAGGGATTCATGGCTTCGCTTTCTCTTTCAAACACCTCTCTTCCCTTCCCTTCCCTTCCCTGCCATTCAATTTGTGAAGAATTTGGCTCAAAGATGATTCTTCTTTTTCACACGGCAGCTGCTGCCTTAGCATGGGGGAGGGAAGACGCAACAACCCCCTGCGCGGTTTGTGCAGACGGTTGGCCAGGAGGTTTCTATCTACAGCACAAATCCTGCAGCCATGTGTGAGTCCAGCCATTAACCCAACACTGTCACTATGTCCCTGAGAACCTCAGTTCTGCATCTTTTACACCCTCCAGGGATGGTGACTCCAGCACTGCCCTGGGCAGCCTGTTCCAATGCCTCACAGCCCTTTGGGGAAGAAATTGTCCCCAGGATTCAACCTCACCCTCCCCTGGCGCAACTTGAGGCCGTTTCCTCTGCTCCTGGTGCTTGTTCCTGGGGAGCAGAGCCCGACCCCTCCGGCTCCAAGCTCCTTTAGGCAGTTCAGAGACCAGAAGGTCTCCCCTCAGCTCCTGTTCTCCAGCTGAACCCCCCAGGTCCCTCAGCCGCTCCCATCACACTTGTGCTCCAGCCCCTTCCCTTCTCTGAACTCACTCCAGCACCTCAAGGGCTTTTTTTTTTGTTCAGAAATTCTATTCCCTAACATGAGGAAGATGAGGGACCCGCCACGACGCGCTCTTACCACAGGGCCCCTTGTGTTTGACCTTGATCTCTCTCTTGAGGACACAAGCCATGGAGTCCAGTTCACAGGGGTTGCCGTAGGTGCGGTTGTCGGTGCCGCAGACGGGGTCGTAGCGGCCCTGGCAGACCTGCTGGCACTCGCACACGGCCTCCTGGTTCTTCACCACGCAGGTGGCCCCGAATGTGCACTCCACGCTCAGGCAGGGGCTGGGGGTGCCCAGGTCTACAGAGGGGACAGGAGAGAAGAGGCACCGGGTTCAGCCCAACACTTGCCCAGGGCATGGTGCACAGCGATGCATGCTGGCATCCCCAGCCTCAGCCCCACGTCTGCATCCTCCTCGCCACAGCAAACACACCCAAAGCTCCTGGCCCTGGCCCCTGCACCCTCCATGCCACCCCGGCATGCCCGGCTCAGCATCGGCCCCCATGCGTGGCAGAGGGTAGGGATGGGCAGCAGGCATGAGATTTTCTCCCTGCACAGCACCAAGTCTCCTGCCTCTTCTCCTCCATCCCACCCCAGTTACATTCTGGCCAGAAGTGGGATCATCCCCGTGGGTTTTTGCACCAAACCCTGGGTCTCCCGAGCAACAAGAACAAGCGCCATGTGCTGAAGCAGGACACACAGGCTGAGACATTTGTTCCCGGGCAGCAGTGGTGCCACCAGCCTGCCTGTGAGGTGGGGTCTGAACAAGCAGCTCTATGGCAGAAGGCAGGAGGCAGCAGAAAACAACCTCAGTGTGGGTCTGAGCACCTCCAGGACACTTGGTGCCTCCAGGACACTTGGTGAATCATCACGCAGCACCCAGCACCAGCTGCTGAACCCTTCATAGCCAAAAAGCCCACACAGGGATAGTTCCCTTCACTGGGGGCCACATCCTCAGAATCACAGTCCCCTGAACAGCTCATCCTAAAACGTGGCTGGAGAGGACACCTCATTTGGCTTCACCACACAGCTGGTCTCGCTCCTGCTCCCTTCCCCTCCTCTTGCAAGCTGGTTGAGAAAAGCCAGCGAACTGCTGCATGGCAGGATGAAGAGACCTGGTGTCCTTGCTTTGTCCCCATCCTCGGACATCTGGGTCCCCGCAGCTCCCCGGGGATGGGGAATGTCCCCAGCATGGGCTGCAGGCTGAGAGTCCCCTCTGCTCACAAACCAGAGCTGCTAAATCAACGTCAGCCAAGCAGGTGGCACCTTCCCTGCGAGATGCCCCGCAGTGCCGAGGGGAGCAGCCAACCGTGATGGTGACGGCAAAGAGAAAAGGCTGCGTGTCCTGCAACAGCCCTGCATGTCCCACTCGGTCCCCAGCCCGCTTGCTGAAGGCCTGGCATGTCCCTCCAGCAATGTCCCCACCACTCAGAAGCCAATGCAGAAGTGGCTATGCAGTTGGGGAGAGACCCCTGCAACCCCTTCTTGTGACTCCAGACAAAAGCCCTGGGGACCTGGGGCAAGGAAAGGACACGGATTTAACCCGTGCGGAACGCTGACGAGGACACATGACAACACGGAGGTGGGGAACAGATAATGCGGCCAAGGCGAGATGGATGCAACAGGCAGACAACACCAAACAGCGAGGCAAGCACAGCTGAGTGTGGTGGGAAAGACAAAGCACTCCGGAGCTTGCTGGTGGGGCATGGGGAATTAACTGGGGCAACTGGTCCATCTTCCTGCCCTGCCAGGACCAAGGTGGCTCTACCTGCAGAGCAAGAGCAAGGTCTGAGCTCTCAGGAGTCTGGCTGCATGCTGTCAACCATGGAGAAAACGGCCTGTAGCAAGGCTGAATTTTGGATTCAGCTCTTTGGGAAGCACCTGCCAAGTTAAAACTTAGAGCCAAGGGTCTGCGAAGGAAGAGGTGGGCAGTTCAGGCACATGGCTGGTACTTTGACCCAGTTGTTTCACCTCTGTCCTCAGTGTCCCTGCAGCTCAAGAGTTTATAAGCAGCTCCTAAGGACCAGGAGCTGCTCCCTGCTGTGCTCAGCTCTGCGATGCTGCTTGCACATCCTGCCTGCACTTCACCTAAACCATCCAAAGCATCTATACCATAATCATGTCCCTCAAACACAAGGAGACACATGCTGGCATGGGGAAAGAAAGCACTTCTGCTGCACACAGGCAGTAAGGATGCGATGGCCAGGCACAAAGCAAATCCAATTTGTTCATCTGCAACCCGAATTCATGCTCTTGTCTTGGGGAGCAGTGGTGGAGAGGGCAGGGAGGTTTTGGCACCAATTTTCACAAGGGTGGATACAATGAGGACCTTAGGCTGGGCTGTGATCAAGACCTGCCTTGATTCCAGGCCCTTCTTCATCTTTTAAGCAGGGAAATGAAGGCACAGAGCAAGCAAAATGCTCGTTCTGCACCCTGATTCAAGGGCATGATCCCTCACCTGAATCCTAACCCAGCCCTGGGGACATGGAGCTCTCCCACAAGCCTCGCCTGGTGATGCCCATGGGGAAGAGGCTCTGGAGCTGCTTTGTAACACATCACACCCCATCCATCTGCACCCATGACACCCAGCGGGCTCTGGCACCAGTTCCATGCTGAAATAGGGAATTATTCCTCGTGAAGAACCACATCTGAGCACAGACAGCTGTGCAGTGCTTCCAAAAGGCACAGAGGGTGCTTCGCTGGACATGTGGGGGAAGCTGCGATCCCTGCAGAGCCCCTGCCCTCTGAAATTGCACAGACAAGCATGACACACATTACAGAGAGCAAAGGGACAAGCATGACAGTCTCAGACAGGCAGAAGTCTCTGGGAAGGAGGAGGTGGGGAAGAAAAAGGGGTTAGTTGGGAGCAAAAGGAGAGGTGAGATCAACTGGGAGCAGTCCAGAGTGATGGGTCAGCCCAAGAGGGGCTTGTGAAGGAGCCGGGGCAGGGGAGTCACAGCACCCACCTCTGCTCCCACCCTCATCTGCCACAGCAAGCATCAGACCAGACCCCACTGCACCGCAAGGCGTTTCCATTCCAGCAGGAATTGTTTGGGATGGGAGCAAAACCAGGGCAATGTCTCCATCCCAGGGGGGCTCTCAAGCAAAACGAGAGGAGGAGGGAGCAGTGAGGAGAGGCCAGGGCTGGCGCTGGCCACGGAGAAGGGGAGAAAGCCGACCTCCTAGCAGAGATGTCCAGGTAGGGAGCAGAAGGGTGCTGCGAGGACACAATTCCTTCCTCCAAACAGGCAACGCTGTAAAACACAAGACACAGACGAAAAAGGAAAGAGAGAGAAAGAGAGACAGCGGAGGGAGAAAGAAAACAGAGAGAAGCAGAGAGGAAGAGACAGATGCAACTCCAGACACCTTCCCTCCACTTCCTGGCCACTTCGCTCTCACCCCATCCTTCTTTCTCTGCTGCCCCATCACAGTGTCAAAGTAGAGAAAGATTATAAACAAGGCCTGGACTGTTTTGTTTGGCTTTGCCTCCTTTGCCTTGCTGCTGGAAAAGCCAGCGGCAGAGCTCAGAGTTCATTAGACAGGTGAGAGATTAAATCACTGCGACCACGCTAAAGGCTTTTCCTTCATCTCCTTCCCTTCCCCAGCTCTGACCATCTCCTGCATCCTCACAGCAGAGCCATCGATGAACCCTCCACGCTCGCTGCTCTGGGTTCTGGCTGCAGACAGAGAAGTTCTGCCTTAACACACAGGCTGGGCACACAACATCACCACCCTGGCCCCACTTCTGAATTCGCTTTCCAGCTCACACGGAGTCTGAACTGGTGACACAGAGGACATGCTTTCTTCCCAAAGGGTAGCACTGAGCTCAGAGATGCTTTCTTAAGCTGATGGGGAGGCAAAGGCTTGTTCACCCCCCGTGCTGGCTTGCTGCAGGGTGTTCTGGAGCTGCCATGGACTTTAAAACCCTGGGCTTTGGCAGACAGAGCCCCAGCTTTGATTTACCTCCCCCAGGTGCCAGGCAGGGTTTGCTGGTTGCCATCCAGCACCAGCTCCCGGTGACACTGGGGGACAGAGGACAAAAGTGCTTCTGTTGTCCTCCCTGTAGGGAGCACTTGGGGAACCAACTTCTCATCGTTCAACCACCAGCAACACAGTGAAACGGACAATTAAAAGAAATAACAGCTGTGATTATGTCGAGTGTGATTTTGGGAGCCTGACAAACGGTTTTCAAGCAGCTGGGCCTGGCAGCATGAAAAACCTACTGCAGGAGCACAAAGCCAACAAAACAAACCCACAGCACGGAGCTTCAATTCCAAGTAATTCAAAAGGTTTGATACATCTGATACCTTATCAAACATCAGCTTAAAATAATAGGGAACAGTCCTCGATCTAGTAAAAACCAATTCAAGCTGAAATGAGCAGTTCTTCCAACTCATACAAATCAATCCAGTGTTTAACCTCCCTCATTTTTCCGTGCAGTAATTTTAAAATTGGACATTCCCGACATCATGGGGACCCAAAGCCCCATCCTATCATATCAGCCTGAAAAAAGCATCCATTGCAAAGGTCAAAAGCTTCTCCCAGAGACGAGACAAAGCCACGGCGAGACCTCCGGAGAGCAGGAGCGCTGGGCAGAGATCCTGGTGGAGAGAACCTGGAGCCGAGAGAAGCGTGTGGGCATGGGGGAGCATGGAAGGAGCTGGGGACTGGCACTACCCTGGGAGCAGAAATGGATGGTGTGGGCTGCACGGGAACCACGTGGGGTGAACGTGCACGTGGCCATGAATGAGAGAAATCGGCTGGATGTCACGCTTGGGTATGGTTTAAACAGGAATTGTTCTTCACTGTGTTATTGAGCACATCAGACAAAGACAAGACCAAGGAGGAAGACACGCACAGACACACACACACAAGGACTGCTGGAAGGAATAGAACAGGGAGGAGCAGATATTCGGGGCTGGAGAGAGCCTGTGGCTTGCTCAGATGGTGGCACCCAGCCACCACTTACCTGCAGTGTCCCCGTGTCACAGCCAGCATGGAAGGGACTGACACAAGCTGGGCTTAAAGTGGCTGCTGGGGCTGGGAAGTGGGAGGTGTGGGGGTACCAGTGTCCTCGCGGGGGTACCAGTGTCCCAGCGGCACCAGCGCTTACCACAGGGTCCGCTGTGCTTTACTGGGATGGCAGCTTTCTGGTGGCACTCAGCTTTCTGGCGCTCGCAGTCGTTGCTGTAGGTGCGGCTGTCGCGGGCGCAGACGGGCCGGTAGGAGCCGTCGCAATTGATGCGGTCACAGGAGCAGCGAGCGGTGCCACGGCGGTTCAGGCAGACGGCGTTGAACTTGCACTCATCTCTACATTTGTCTGGGAGGATGGAGGAGAGCAATGCTCACACCCACCGCGGGGACAGGGGTTACATTGCCAAAAGCACGGAATGGAGCAGCAGGGGAGGTCAGGAAACTGAATTTTCCTGCTCCCCAGAAAGCAGGGAGGTACTTACCCTGGTGCTGGCACTGCCCTGAACGCACCTTCTGGATCTCCAGTCCCCGGATGGCCCCCGAGCGCCCCATCACACACTCGTTGTCGTAAGTCACCCCGTCGTCACCGCACACCGGCTCTCGCTTTGGGGGACAGTTCTCGGGGCGGGGGAGCAGCTCTGCCCTCCGGGTGCGGGGGTTCACCCGGCAAACGCGATTCATGTCGTTGAGGACGCCTTTACACGGGTCTGCGAAGGGAGAGGGTGCAGAGTCAGAAAAGATACGTCCTGTCCTCCTTCTCCCAGCTGGCCCCAGGAGCCTTGGACCTGTCACAGTAGCACCCAATGTGTGCTTATCACTTCATAGAATAATTCAGGTTGGAAGGGACCTTCAAAGCTCATCTCGGTGTCTGTCCAACCCCTGAGGGATGGCGACTCCACCACTGCCCTGAGTAGCCTGTTCCGATGCTTCACAACCCCGATGAGGATATTCGAGATGTTCTCTGCCTGCACCGTTCATCCTCAGACCTTGCAGCCTTCCAGTATCTCCAGGTTCGACAGCTCAGCTGCTCAACCCAGACCACCTGCATTTCTGCTGCCGCCCGGCTAAAATCAGGAGCTCAAAGCCTCCTCTCTGCCCCAGAAACCAGGAGCATCCAGCGTGACGTTTTGCACCTCAACCTCACGCCCATCTCACCCTACTTGGGACTGAACAGTGACAGCGCAATTAAAGCTTCCCCAGGTTTGCAGACTACTCCAACACCCTCCACGGGGACAAACACCATGCTGGCACAAGTCCTGGCTGATCTCATGCTTTTCCTAATTAATACAGTTGCTTTTAATTACAAGTATCCCCAGCCATCATTAAGCCAAAGAGGAGGACATCCTCGGAGCGGCAGGGCTGTGTTTGCACTCTGGGATCTCTGCCTGTTGGGCTCCTTTAATTAGAAGTTGCTGCCTGCCACCAGCCCGGGGACACCGTCGAGCAGGAGGATTCTTGCCAAAAAACCTGCAGCCGGGGAAACTCCAGCCAGGGGGAAACGGCAGGAGGTGGTGGCACAGATGTTGCAACTGCTTTTTCAGGTCAATGGGTCCTGAATAGAAATGCCCAGAGCCAAATGCCGCCAGGGGAAGCACTGGCTTGGTCTGAATTTCAAAGGTCGTCACTCACAAACTGACCTTTTTCTGCCCAGCTTGTGTTTTTGGCATGCGAGCAAGTTCTTCACCCCAACCCTTGATGTTTCCCGCTGGTCTGCCCTCGTTATTCCCAACATGGGAGGAAACGTTTTTAAAGCAACGTCCCCCGGGGGACTCACCACAGGCGCCGTCAAACTTCTTGAAAACGTTCTCCTGCTTGTCGCAGGCGTGCTTGTTGAGCTCGCACAGGCTGCGGTAGTCCCGGCCGTCGCTGCCGCACACCGTGCTCTCGGGAACGCCGCTGCAGGACGACGGGCAGACGCACTTGGCTGACTGACCATCGGTGGAGCGGACGCAGGTGCTGCCAAAACTGCAGGTCACCTCAGCACAGGGGTCCTTGGAGCCTGGGGAGAAGAGGGGACGTAGCAGAAGGGTGACACATTGGCTCCTGTGACACCCTCTGCTTCTTGATCTTCTTAGGGGATAAGTAAGCCCGACACACCGCGATATCAACCCAGACAGCCCTCGTTCCTCTGAGTGCCCAAAAATGTACATGATCATAGAATCATAGAACAGTTTGGGTTGGAAATACCTTCCCAGCTCCCCCAGTGCCACTCCTGCCATGAGCAGGGACGTCTGCACCAGCTCAGGGTGCTCAGAGCCCCGTCCAGCCTGGCCTGGGATGTCTCCAGGGACGGTTCATCCACCACCTCTCTGGCCAACCTGGGTCAGGCTCTCACCACCCTTCCAGGGCAAAAATTCCTTCCTCACACCCAGCCTGAATCGCCCCTCTTTTAGTTTAAAACCATCACCCCTGGTTCTTTCACAACAGCCCTGCTAAATCCTACAATATCAATGGACGCCCGTACCCCAGTGCCCTGGAGCAGCGAGCTCATCCGCCCCAATGTCTGCAGGGGCTGGAGGATCAGCCACAAACCCCAGGACAAGGGGAAGGGAGCTCAGTCCCCAGCTGGCCCTTCAGGCAGAGCCCATCCTTTTCTAAACCTCCCAGCCCTGTACACGCTCCCCAAAAGCCTCTAGCTTTAGCAAACGTGCAAAATAAGGGTTTTCAAAGCACCTCCTGCAAACCATAATTAGAGGAAGAGCTCAAGCAGTAATTTCCTCACTGATGGGGAAGAGCCAAAATTTATTTGCCAGCTTTTATTTTTTCCTTTTTTATCTTTTATTTGTTACTTCTTTATGATTATTATTTTAGATAAATCACTCAGCGCTCTCTCCCCTCTGACAAGAGCCCCAGCAGGAGTTGCTGGGTGCAGATTTATTGCCAGTCAGAGCGCCGCAGGAGAGAAAGGTCAAGTTAATTTACTCTGAGATGAGGAGACTGGGGCCTCATTTACACAGCTCCTCGCTCACAGCTGGTGAATGCCAAGCTGGGGAAGGGCTTTCATGAGCCCACCAGCCTCTGCATACGCCTGGTCCCCCCAAATCCACCTTCAAGCCGTGGCAGATGGGACCTGCTCTGGCAGTGAGATCAGAGAACCATTATGGTTGGAATAGACCCTCAAGATCATCAAGTCATAGAACAGTTTGGGTTGAAGGGACCTTCAAAGCTCAACCAGTGCCACCCCTGCCATGAGCAGGGACATCTTCACCAGCTCAGGTTGCTCAGAGCCCCGTCCAGCCTGGCCTGGGATGTCTCCAGGGATGGTTCATCTACCACCTCTCTGGCCAACATGGGTCAGGCTCTCACCACTCACCACACGGTCCCTTGCTGATGACTTTGATCCGTCTCTGCTGGTTGCACTGGGCTTTCTCCAGCTCACACTCATTGCTGTAGGTGGAATAATCGGAGCCACAGACGGGAGCCACCACGATGGGACACGCTGTCTTCTTGCAGACACAGGAGGCCTGGGAAGGGTCGGTAGAGCTTCTCTCGCATACCGCCCCGAACCCGCACAGCATCCCTCGGCAGGCTGCGGGCACAGACATGGAGAGATGGGTGAGCTGTGGCTGCTCCTCTGCAGACAGGAGGGGTGCAGCCCATAGAATCATTTTGGTAGGAAAAGACCCTCAAGATCATCGAGTCCAACCATTAACCCACCCCTGGCACTACTCCGTGTCCCTGAGAACCTCATCTCCATCTGTTCAATCCTCCAGGGATGGTGACTCCACCACTGCCCTGAGCAACCTGTTACAACACCCGACAGCCCTTTGGGGAAGAAATTGTTCCCAAGATCCAACCTCAACCTCCCCTGGTGCAACTTGAGGCCATTTCCTCTCACCCTGGCACTTGTTACTTGGGAGAAGAGACCAACACCCTCTATGCTACAACCTCCTTTCAGGTAGTGGTAGAGAGCAAATAAATATTTATGCTGGCAGCTGAAACTGGGAGGTCAAGGACCAGCTCATAAGCCTCCAGCCCCGCCACAGACATGGAGCAGCATCCCCACAACTCTATAAAGCACTTGCTCTGCCCATGGCCCGTCTGCTCAAGCCTCTGGGGGTCCTCCACAACATAAGGTGTTTTCTCATCACTAGCAAGACGAAGGAAAGCCCAGGAATGGAGAAGAAAACATCCTCACCTGTCCCAGTGTGGGACAGATCACCCCGCGTGCACACGCTGCTTTATTCATTGCCGTTTATGCAAAGCAGCCAGACCACGTGGCTGGTGTCTCTCTAAGAGAGATGCACAAACCTCTTTATCACATCCACTAATCAGAGCAGCCAGCATGGACCAGTTCAGCATCTGAATTGCTAATGTGGTAGGAAATGAAATTCTACGGTTGAGGGAGGAAGGAGGACAGGTGTCCCCAGACTGAGCGGTCTGCAGGTGAGGCAGCGAGAGCACGAAACGCCAGAGCTTTCTGTGCAGTGGTCACAGCCCAACACTCACAGCACGCACCGCTGGGCAGGTACGTGTGCACAATCACACAGGAGTGCACTGCACAGCCCTGCATGCACAGCCGCTGCATGTGTGCACACCTGCTGCCCCACTCCGCATGCACACTTGCATGCCCCGCCCTGCACACACACCTGCTGACCCGCCCTGCACACACACCTGCTGCACGCACACCTGCTGCACTGCCCTGCATGCACAGCTGCTGCTGCACCCTGCAGGCACACCTGCATGCCCCGCCCTGCATGCACACCTGCTGCCCCACCCTCCACAGACACCTGCATGCCCCGCCCTGCATGCACACCTGCTGCACGCACACCTGCTGCACTGTTCTGCATGCACACCTGCTGCCCTGCCCAGCATGCACACCTGCTGCCCCGCCCTGCAAGCACACCTGCATGCTCCGCCCTGCATGCACACCTGCTGCAGCACCTTGCATGCACACCTGCATGTCCTGCCCTGCGTACATACCTGCTGCCCCGCCCTGCACGCACACCCGCTGCAGCACCCTGCATGCACACCTGCATGCCCCGCCCTGCACGCACACCCGCTGCAGCACCCTGCATGCACACCTGCATGCCCCGCCCTTCACGCACAGCCGCTGCACCAAGCGCCGTCCCTGCACCTGCCCACAAGCACCTCCCGCCCCCCCCGCGCACACCTGTCCGCCCCGTGCTCTCCCACACACACAGCACACCTTATACACGGAGCCTGACCTACATAATGACAGAGAAGTCATAAAAGGCAAAATAAAACGCTCGACAGCGACTCATTTACACTTCAATTCCCGGGCGTTTGCCTTTGACTGCCGTGAGATTTGGAGCTCATATGCACAGCAACAATGAGCCACTAAGAGACTAATATCACCAAATAAAAAAGAACTCTCTTTCTCTCCTGCCCAATATCTAAAAGCAATTCATCATTTTTATGAAGCGCTCTGGATAGTCTCTCCTGCTCTTTCTCTCTCTCCTTTTTTTTTTTTAATGCAGATGAGCCTGTTGAGCTCTGAGATTAGAGGATGCCGGGGAGCTGCGCAAGTGAGAAATGTGAAATGCAGGACAAGCGACGATTCATCCCGTTCCCAAGGCGCAGGTGTGGGGAGCAGGAATATAACTGTGTAAGCGCATAATCTGCTGCCAGTCACAGGGGAGGCGGCGATGGAGCCACTGTAGGGATCAGCCCCACCGAAGGGAAGGACAGGGACAGCTCTCTCCCTCTTGAGCTCTTCTGTTCTCGTCTTTTGCAGCCAAACACAGAGCAGGAGCCGCACACATCCAAGGCGAAGGCTTCAAAGCCGACTCAGGTCTGGTCCCACTCAAACTTTGCAGTGAGACCAAATTCAGGACAGCACCAAGCACTTCAAAAACCCAGTCCTAAGATGCTTGTTGCTATTTTGGGGTACATTTCCTTCCCATCCACCTCATGTACCAACAGCACTTTTGCCTTTGGTCCCCTGCCGCCCATCTGTCACACCTCAATGTCTCTGTTGCTGATTGTGCCCATTCCCTGGTCACCAATGTGGGATCTCTCAACGTTTTGCTTCCAAACTGCCTACAAAGCACATGGCCGGGCTGAGCAGCGAGGTCAGAGAGCAAGCTGGATCTAAAGCAAAGCTCAGCTTTAGTTAAATCATCCTAAGGCTGCAGGGCTGGGGCACAGCGAGGCATCTGGCAAACAATGAGAGCAGCACTTGTCTGGAGCGGAGAAAAGCGACAGCGAGGAGCTGACCTTTCCCAAACCTCGGGAGCCGCTGAGGATGAAGGAGAGAAACAGCTCAAGTGAGGTGTCTGCACAGCACTCGAGCGAGCCGTGCAGAACAAAAGGGAGGGCTTGGGCTTATTGTAACCATGCTGAATGCCAGCCAAGCCTCTCCGTGTCTCTTAGCAGCACTGGAGCAGAAACAGGATAATAAATAACAACAAATAATAATACGAAGAAGAATTTAAAAGTGCACTTGCTGGAGAGGAGGGGAAAAGCAAAAGGTGTTGCTACAAGTAATTAATGATAACGTACTTCCTGCCACACAGAGTCAGCGGACAAAGCATCTCCTCTCCCTCAGCAGCCTCTTGCAAAAGCAAGAAAGGCTTTTAGAAGAGATCAAGGCAAGAGCAACGACCTGCCTGGGTTCAGAGCATCGCTGAGAGCTGAAAACGGGCTGGGGAGAGTGAGAACCAGGGTTGCAGAGCTCCTTACTGTGGTCTGAAGAGCTGCTGGCATCCATCAGAACCCAGCCCCTCCTGCCCGTTGCGCCAGGTGTAACGACACCGCTTTGGATCCAAACCTCCCACCCTGTCCCCAACACCTCCTCAGGCAGCCCCTAATTAGCAGCACGGAGGGAGCAGGATGCTTCGTTACCAGGGAAGCCCCTGCCAAGGTTCAGCACCGCGTTTCCCCAAGCGGACGCAGGTGGCTGGTGCTCCAGGGCAGATGGCACCAGCTCCACCTTCCTCGCACCCAACGGTGCCTCCAGATGCCCCAGAATAGCTGGGAGGACAGCTGAGAATAGGACAGGTCTGGGGGGCTGCCAGGGGGAACCAGGCCCACCAGCAGAACAGCTACAAGCCACCGAGGCTTCTCTTCTCCCCTGCTATTTCAAGCCAGAATACTGAAGCCTAAAACAATTCCCGCATTTTAGCACGGATGCAGAACTGCAATGTGCGAAGTATATAAGCTGGGAGGGAAAGCAGCTTTGCAAGAGGTAGAAAAGCTTTCATAAAAGGTAGAAAAAGGTATTATAAAATCTTTAGGCACAATTCTCTGCAATCCTTTAAAAGCAATAAGAATGTTACAAAGTGATAATGATCATTACACATATATTTGTATGAGTCTGTCTATTTTTACCCTTTGGAATAAAAGTATATTTCATGCAATCTTTTTTTTTTTCCTTCTAAATTGTTTGAAGATTATTTTTCTCCTATACCATATGTCATATCCATCCCAGCCTCCTGGACCGGAGCAGTGAGGACAGGGAGGATGAAGAGCAGCTTCTGCTTCCAGTTCCAATTCCTCATCCAGTTCTGCGCCTCGGTTCTCCCATTTACAAAGAAATGCGGGTAATAACAATCACCAAACCCTCCCTGTCAGTAGGTAAATAGCTCAATATAAGTAGTAGGGATTAATAACAAGCTGGCTTCATCAAGTGCTTTGAGATCTTGAGGTGAAGAGCTCTATCTAATAAGCCCCAAGCATTCACATTAAAGTGTTTCTCCAGCTTAATAACAATAATCATAAAATGTAATGTCAAAATTGCTCTTTTCCACTGTACAGAGGAGAAAAAAACCCGCTACCAGAGCAGCTTCCTGATGGCTTATTGCCCCCACCAGCCAGTCCTGCGCTCCCCAGAGCATCCCAGCACCCAGAGCAGCACCCGAGAGGGGCTCCACGCACACAGACCCTTCCCCAAACCTCTGCCAAGGGAGGAGGTGGAGGAGGAAGGCCCTGAACACCCACAGAGGAGGGCGATGCTGGGAAAATATATAGGTGATATCTGATAGCTCCCTCTGACCGGCCAGAAGGTGTGTTTGCCGGCCTGGACCTGCTCCCCATCCCAGATGAATCCATCCCTTCTTCGAATAGGCTGAGTAAAACCATTGGAAAAGCACGGCCAGGAAGCTGATGACAGCTCATGGGTGGGATGTACCTGCGTTCATGGCTTGAGGTGTCTCCAGGGACAGGAGAGAGGAAGGGATAACAACACACAACAGCTCTGGACAGAGCCACAAATCCCTGCAGTGAGGGATGGAGAGGGACAGACGGACACTTGCCAGCAGCCCAGCCAGCTCAGGGCAACCTGCACCTCTAGGGACCTGCTGGTAGCCAATCCCACACGGGCCCCACCACACCAGCCTAAGCAAGCCCAGCCTGTACGGGAGGACCCTGCTGATGCACAAGGCGGGGATGGCAGCAAAGAGCCGGGCAGAGCTGCACCGGGGGCTTCTTTGTGCGGAAAGGGCAGAGGGACACGCGAGGACCAGAGATGTGTGACAGGACGGCGATGGCCAGCATTAATTCTGCATGAGCGCGAGGTGCCCGTTGCCATAGAGACCGGTTAGGCTGGCGCTCCAGCCTAACAGGCTCTCGCCTGTGCACATTGACTCCTCTTCCCGAACCCACCCTCCCTGCCATCAATATTAATTGCATCAGCTCAGGGCTTCCTCGTTGGAGGGGGAAGGAGCCGTCTGCCCTGCTCCAAGGGGCTGGGAGAGCCACCTGTCCCCACAACATGGGACAGTGACCATGCAATGCCACCGAGGTGGATCTAGAAAGCTGCAGCCAGCCTCATGGAGCAGCGGTTTAGCCACAGAGCTGAGCAAATCTCTGGCCCCCGGGGCCACCAGAACCTCTTCAGAACAAGTCCTCAAACCACTTAGTTTTCAAGCCAACATATTCTAAGGATAGAAGGTCCTTAAGAAGCTGAAAGAATGGTTTGCATCCACCATTCACTTTGGGAGCCTCTGTGATGCTCCAGCTCTCCAAGGACCTTGCGTGTGCAACTCTACACACGACGGAGACCTTTGTGGTGGTTCAGCACCCCTGAACACACCCTGCACAGCGAGGGGAAGCCCAGAAATGTGGTCAGCACCAGCCACAGCCTTTTGCAGCCCAGTTGCCTAAAAAAAGTCCTCTTATCTTCTAAAATAGACCAGAAGTAGTCTCTAGCAAAGTGTCAGCACCGCAGTGTGTCCCCATTCAGGGGTGACACTGGGGATGCCAGCAGCACAAGCCAAGGCAGACAAGGGAGGAGCGGGAGGAAAAATGACTATGTGGCCTATAATTGGGGTTCAGGGGTGGGTGGGCTGCAAGGAGAAAGGTTGATCAGCTGGAATATCTAAAAGCAAAGCCAGCTGGAGATGGTAGCAAGCGAGGCGAAGGTGTCGCCGGGGGCTGGGTGGAGCAGGGAGGAGTTGAAAGCATCAGTGTTCTCGGGTCTGAAACATCAAAGTCACTCTTGCAAATCAAACACCATCTTAAAAGACTCCCTCATTAATCTGTCATGAGTCCCCTGCGAGAGCGGCTCTGAGCAGACTGTCACGGCTCCCGGTCACTGGAAGAATCCATCAACCTCCATCAGAGAGGAGCCGTTTGGAAACGTGCTCCGTGAGGGATGCGAGCAAGCAGCAGCAGGTTCTGCCTGCACCCCCCAGCACACACAGGCCCCCCAGCCCCGCCACCGAGCAGCAATCTGCAATCCACCCTGCAGCAAAACCCCCAAAACTCAGCACACCACAAGCACACCCAGATGGGACAGCGGCCCGGACGTTGCCCACGCGAGGGCAAGAAAAAGAAATGATGCTTGGACTGTTTTAACTTGATCCCACGTGTCTGCAGAGGCCACGCTCTGCAAAAACTGTGTTTACAAATTGGGGAGATGAGAGAGCTCAGCAAGGCAAGGTGGGTAGGCAGGCTCTGGATGCCTGGGGGGAATGAGGGCTCCTCCCCAGCAGATCCAGAACCAGCACGTCTCCCATTGCACATCCAAAACCAGCACGTCTCCCATTGCTGACTTGTCCCAAGCTGCCAGGCACTCTGCAAGGTCCACTTGGGCTCTTTGCAAGGGTCTTGCTCACACCCCAGGGGTCTCATCCAGCTTCACACCTCCTGCTGTCTTTGCTCCCCCTCTGCACTTTGGACCAAGTATTAAGTGTTGTGACAGAGCGCTGCCCAGCACATGTGTAATATGTGCGGCCACACAGCTACAGCTGCTCCTGTTCTCAGCAACTGCTTGCCTGCCGCAAAAACGAGTCCTTGTGTCACCGTGGCCTGCGGGCATGTTCCAACAAAAACAACATTCCCTTGGCAAGAACCGCTCTGCCGCAACACAGCACCAGGCTGGAGTTCTGCACTGAGGGTGGTGAGAGCCTGGCCCAGGTTGGCCAGAGAGGTGGTGGATGAACCATCCCTGGAGACATCCCAGGCCAGGCTGGACGGGGCTCTGAGCAACCTGAGCTGGTGAAGATGTCCCTGCTCATGGCAGGGGGGGCACTGGGGGAGCTGGGAAGGTCCCTTCAACCCAAACCATTCTATGATTTGCAGTGACCTAACTCCAGAGCTGGCGGTGATGTACCAGCTCTCTCTGAAAGGTATCATGTACCAACTTCAGCAAGACACAGCCAATGGGAAGAGAAGACAAAGCAAAGTAAATGCTGTTTCTTTGTCACAACACCAGAAGGATAGTCCTGGGAGAGATGTAAAGTGAGGCAAGCTTGGGGATCTGCAGACTTAGCAAGAACCTGATCCAGGGGAAAACAAGAACACCTTAGCAGTTCTCCCATCTCCTCCTCCTCCAACACTTGAGCCACGTAACATGAAAGTGCATAAATTGAACCCCAAGAAAAAGCTCAAACCTCACTGTAAATGGAGAAGAAAATGCTCTCAAGAGATCAAAAGTGCTGTCTAATAACTGCTGCTACCTCACCTACCGCTCAGCTTTTGAAGAGCTATGTTTAGCATCTCTCTTCTCTCCGGAGCTGGCTGGGCTGAAGCACAATTTGCTGCGGTGCTCAGGGTGCGGAGCCCAGGCAGGGAACCCATCACTGTGCTGTAGGCGTGGGGCAAACACATGGGGATGAAACTCCACGAGCAGTCCCCAGCCTTGGCTCCCGAGCTGTTACTGCCATACGATAGCAATATGAGCAAGAAAAAAGGAAGAGGAAGCCAAAGATGTGTTATGGTGAGTTCTCTGGGGCAGCTATGGGACCGCCATATGGGAGGCGTGAATTGCCCGGGATTTTGGGGGCAAAAATCCCCAGGTTCCTGAGGTGGCAGCGGGTACAAGCACCGTACCAGCTTGTCTGTGCTGCAATGAAGTCTCAAAGAAAGAGCAGGCAATGTGTAATTAAAAGGGAGCAGCTGCTGAGCAGCCTGGTACAGAAATTTCACCTTGCGCAGAGAGAGCGATTTTTTCCTTGTTCCGTGATGTGTGACAAGACTCCTCACCACGCTCCGATGCTCCCGGTCCCTTCTCGCTCAGGAATATCAGCCTCAGCCCACTTGTCACCGGCTGGCACAGAATCCCCGTCACAGCATGACAGGGTCCCCCAGTGCCAGGCGGTGGGGTGCAAGGTGTTGGGGAGAGCGGTGGAGTGTTGGAGAGCAAGGGCATCGTTCCTCAGCACAACACCCAAACATACACCCCTCCAAAGAATCACAACAGTTTGGGTTGAAGGGACCTTCCAAGCTCATCTAGTCCAACCCCTGCCATGGGCAGGGACATCTTCACCAGCTCAGGTTGCTTTAGAAAAGCAGAAAAGCACAGGTGTGAAAAAGGAGAGCACTCGTGGCTGTCTCTCTCATGGCAGACGATGCTGGACCTGACCAAAAAACATAAGAGGATGCTGGAAAGAGGGCACATCCAGCAGGCAGGTGGCAAGCCATGCCCAGGACTGAGAGCGCTGTAGGATTAATCCGCTAACCGATTTCCTATGCAGAATTGAAAAGCCACCTGCACCAGCATTTTCTCTGCCTAACCCCCATAACGGGGCCAGTTTCTGCAAATCCTGTAATTTATGGGGTGCCAGGCAGAAGAAAGCATTTTTCCAATATTTAATTTCTCAGATGTCCTCATCCCGTGTACCGCTGCTGCTTTTATGCATCCATAAATTAGCATTTAGCGCTGCTCCCTTGGCCAGGTGCAATGGGTTGGGCCAGCATCACCCTACCCATGCTTGCCAAAAAGAAATGGGTGTCCAGCCCCTCTCAGCCTTCTCAGATGGTTCCAAACCCAGCAGAGAGAGGATCCACAGCTGGTTGGTGCCATTAACACATCTGCAAAGGTGCAGACCTCGCTAATGACCTTCTGCACCCCTGCGAAGCTCCCGGAGGAGGAGGGTGGTGGGAAGAGGGGGATGATGGGGACCTGACCCCAAAAATCCCAGTGCCTCATCCTATCGATCCACCTGAGCATCCGGCCTGGCTTCAGGGCTGCAAGAAGATTTATTGCTCTCCCTGCCCTCCGCAGAGCAAACAACAAAACCCATCTTCACTCCCCCAAGGGACACTGCAAACAAACACAAATCAAACCCTCTCCTCACAGACCTGCAAGAGCAAGGAGAGGAGGGACCCTCCCAAATCCTCCCCCACCGTTTATCTCACCCCAGGGGATCTGGGAAGGCACAGGCCACCCTGCTGGCCCCCTGAACCGCACCTGCCGAACCCCCTTCTGCAGAGCATTTCTGCCCTGGGGGGACACAGCTGAGCCAACATCCACCCCCTCAAGAGACAGGAAAATTAGGCAACACAGGCCAGTCCCTCAGCTTGGGAAAAGGCAACAGCCATAGAGCACTGCATTTAAGAAAGCCAGGCTTAAGACCCTATAGAGCTTAAGTCCATACAGAGCTTAACTAATCCGCTGCCCAGCTGCGGGAATGCCAGCGGCGCAGGGGATATAGGAGAAAGCAGTGAATTAATAGCATTAATGACCTTGTTTCAAAATGAAGCAGAGGCCACTCTATAAATCAATGTGTGGCTCAAGAGTTTTCTAAGGTAGAAATGGGTATGAGGCTAAAAGGAAGAGATAAAGAGCACGCCAGCGCTAATTGCAAAGTCTGTCGCCTCCAGCATCGCCGGAGCACCAGGGCAGCGGCCGTGGCCCCGGCACTGTTTCCATAGGCAGGACAGGTCTTTGCAGAAAAGATGCCCGAGGTGTGGGATGCCGCTTCCTTCGGACAAAACCCCAAGGTCTGACACTGCCAGGGCAGGCGATGATTTCTGTCTTGCTTTCCAGTAGCATTTAGAAGGGACAAGGACCACAGCAAACCTTCCAATAGACGGCAAGCCACTATGTCCCACCAAAGCCACCCTGAGAGCAAAGCTCTTCCCCCTGCTCCCCTCTGCCACAAAACGCTCCCCAAAAAGTGATGCAAGACATTGGCACCATATTAGACACGCAAAATGAGGCACCTCGTTTGACAGCCCACCAAGGGTGGTAGTTTTCCATCTCCCGTGAGGACCAGAGATCTTTTGAAGTATGTCATCTGGATGGGCTGGGCTGCTCATATTTTGGAGCCCTAAGCTAGGAGTTACACCTACGTTCATTTTTATTTTTGTTTTGGATGTCTCCTCTGGTCCAATTATAGATTAATCACATTTTATCTAGCATCCGTTTCTCCCCCGCCTCCTTCCCCACCCCCATCAGAGAAGGAAAGAAAGAAGGAAAGAAAGAAACATGTTATTAATTGGCTGCTGTTTTCTGCTGGGTTCTTATCTGTGCACATGAAACTGGGGAGGCTGGGGAAGGTACTGAGCAGCCTGCCAGCAGAAAGCAGGGCATTTTAAGCCTGATTTTCAGAGAAAAACAAAGCTCCTGTGATGACATTATCTGAGAGTGTACTCGCCTGCCTGCATCCAACAGCTTTTAAAGCCATTGACTGATAACATGGCCTGAAAAACCAAAATTCCTCCAGGTCTGTGAAAACAGAAGGGTTGACGAAGGCCAGAGAAGAGGTGCGAGGTGCTGATGAGTAGCTGCTCATCAGACACCAGGGAACCTGCAGGATTCAGAGGATGGGAAAGCAAGGGCTGTGGTAGAACTCCAGAGAATTTGCATTTCCACCCCCTTTCTGGCCAGGACAGTGGAAATACCCGATGTCCAGCTGAACACCAGCTTCCATTTTGCTCTTGATGCTGATAAAGCTGAAACCTTTTGCCAGTTGGAGCGCTAGCCCAGCAGGGTTTTTGGTAGTGTTTACACAGCGTTAGCAGCTGACTGATCCAAGGCTGGATGGCCTGGGATGATTCAACTTTGGTTGCACAGCAGCAGCAGTAATTTCATGAACAGCAGCCCAGCAACCTCTGCCAGCCTCCAAAATCACCTCTCCCCAAGTCGCTCAGCCCGTGTCCCGAACACTTGGACCAAAGAGATTCCAACCTGCTTTGTGACCATTGAACCTCCCACTGCCACGGGCCAGCGCAACCCACTCCGATCCTTTCCCAGCAAGACCAAGCCTTGCTAAGCCAGCAGAGAGTCCCGGGGAAATTCCGCGTTCACATTGCTCCTGACCAGCCGTCTGTCCCCGCCTGCTCTGCAGGCAGGGTGGAGGGTGACAGGTTCAACGTCTGCTGCCCAGGTCACAACAAGGTGCTGCCTCCAGCTCCAGGAGCCACAGGCTGAACTGAGTCACCTCCCTCCCCATCCTCCCCTGGGTTGCTCTGATGCTACATCAAAAAAACAGAGGGACCACAGGAGGTGGAATGTTGCTTCTGGCTATTGCCTCATGCCAACAGCCCTTCTCCTTCTCGCTGTCCTTCCTTCACTTGTCACTGCCACACATGCCATTTTTGCCTTTTTGTTTGTTTTTCCTCTGTGCAAGCCTTTCTGCACCTCCTTCTGCTTCCCCCTTCCTTTTGCCAAAATCCAGGAAAACCCTTTGGGGACAAACACAGAATAACCACTGCTGCTTTTAGGGACAAAGTCCCTTTCTCCAGTCCCCTCCCTTCCACATTCTCCGCAAGTGAACCAGTAAAGCTCTACAAACATCTGGAGCACGTGGAAAATCCCAGCTCCCTTTCTAGCCCTCCTCCGCCTCCACCACTGCTGCTGGGAAAACCCTCTGCAGAGAAAGCGGCTCCTGCGCATCCCGGGGACAACAAGGGACAGGAGGGACCATCACTCTGCCCTTCCTCCTCATCCCAGAGTGACACGGTTCTGCATCCCCGGGGCGGGGACAAGAGCGTGATGTATCACTGCTCTGGGCACAGAGAGCAGCCAGTCAGCTGCAAAAATAGATCACTGGGTCAGGAGGTTTTGCTCCGCCACCAGCTGCGGGAAGCACGAGAAGCTCAAGCGATTTGCTCTCGAGTGCGCGCCGAGCGCAGGAACTGACGATGTACTCACCATCTCGCGGCGTTGGCGGTGTCTGAGTAAAGTAACTATTGGGCTTGTCTGCAAAGAAACAAAAAGAGGTCTATCAGCAGTTCCCTTTTGCATGCTCACTCCTTCCTCCTCCCCCCAGCCCTCTGTCCGCAGCTCCCCAGCAGCTTTTGGGTCTCCATTTCATTCCTCCAGCATATGTGCCCTGCAAAAAAAGGCACCAGTTCCCAGGAGGTCCCACAGCAAGAAGGGAGCAGCAGCCCGGGCTCTCCCCTGGTATTGATGGAGCATCTCTGGCTGGGGTTCTGGCAGCAGCATGTCCTGCCTGGCAGGGCTGGGGCTTGTCTCAGCCCATTGTGTGCCATTTAACCCGGGCTGCAATGCGAATCACCCTATTTATCACATCTCACACATGCACCCACCTGGGCACTGACTCATTGGGGTGGGTGGGACAGCAGCAGGAACGCTGCAGCCACCCAGGTGAGAAGGCAAATTGGGAGCAGGTATCAAAGGAAGGTGGCACTGCCTCCCACCAGCCAGCCCCCTGCATTTTGGGTAACCCCTGATTAAGCAGAGGGGCAAGAAGAGTTCTGCAGACCCTGGGAAACACCCCAAAATCAGCACCAAATTGCACTCTGCTCTCTACTAAGTGAGGTGCCCAGGGCAGCACAGCCAGGCTGTGGCAGAGGGCACATAATTCCTTCCCAGCCATTACCTGGGCCCTGCTCCCAACAGTGCTTTTTAAACGCGTTTGTGTATTTTGCAGTTTTACACAGCTTTTTTTCTAATCACATACACCCCAAGGGAAGCAGTGCATCCCAAAGCCAGGCAGGAGGATTTGCCTGCCCTCTAAAGGTTTTTCTCACAGCGGGCGTTTGGCACTTTCCAGCATCAAGGAGGTGAAAGACGCTGCTGCACGGCCAAGTTTTCCTCCCCAGGCTGTGCCTAGAGAAAGCCAGGCTGGGAGGGCAAGCACCTGAGCAAGGATGAGGCAACACAGCACCCAGAGCAGCCAGCAATACATGGATGTACCCACACCCAAGCCACATCAGGATCGGATCAACAGCTTAACCTCAGGGAAAACTCCTCCGTCTTGCTCCAACCCTCTGCTGATCCTTCAGGGCAAGAGATGAGTATAGAAAGCAGGGATCCTGGAGCAACTTAGGAGACACATCTCATATAGTGACAAGGCCCTAAGGGTTTAGCAGTTTGGAACAAGGGAGCAGCAGAAGCCCCTGACCAGGGTAGGACCATCTTTAGCCCTGCCAAGACCCCCAGCTCACAAGCAGACTGCCTGCATCCCCCCAGGATCATCACCCACACTCAGACCTCGTGCAGCAGGTTGGGAGACACCATATTTCAGGGAGGAGAGGGAACAGGACACAGGGGGATCTGGCACAGCTCGGAGCCCGAGCGCATCACACATGGTGAGGAGCTGGGGCTGGTGCCCGCACACCCACCTTCTCAGCTCCGCTCTGCGCTTCTGGCCCAACGGCATCTCAGGGAAAACAGGGCAAGAGCTGCAGAGCTGGCTGTCACCTCCCCAGCTTGTCCCCAGGCAGCAGCAGATGAGGGATGAGCGCCTGGGTGCAGGGCGTTGGGAGGGATGCCCCCGCATATCAGAGCCCCAGATACCCTAAAACCCCTGCCTCTCCCTCCCCTGCTCCTCCCCACGCGCCCAGGGACACCTACAGTTGTTGAGGAAGAGCAGGACGGCAAATCCCAGTGTGGAGGTGGCCAGGAGGATGAGGCAGATGTTGCAGGGGATCATGAAATACCGCACCACCAAGGAGACCTTGTGCTGGTACAGCCGGTCCCGCTCCAAGGCCCCTGGCGCCATGGGGTATTGGCAAGCCGTCATGCTCGACCGTCACGCTGCTGGACAAAGCTCAACCTGCTGTCGACCCATCCAAGGCAGAGGAGCCACAAAGGTTCACATAGATCCTCTTCCCCAATCCCCAGTCGTGTCTGGTAGCCACAAGATCTAAGTTTTCCCAGAGGTTCCCATCCTCTGCTCACATGAGGGCAGGATGAGCCAAGGGGACTTTCAGGAGCAAGAGTTTGTCCCCACATCTGTCATCTCAGAGACAGAGCCTAGGGGTGAGGTCCGAGCCCGCTCCAGAGGGACACGCACAGTCCTGTGCTCAGCAATCCCTCTTCCAGCCTGGGAGGTGTCAATCTACACCTGCCTGCAGAAAACAAACTGAACAACCCCCGGCAAAAGTGCTGAGAGCTCAAGTTGTGCGGCCAAACCCACCAGGACAGAGACAAGTCGCTACGGGTGTGGGAACAGTGGGAGCTGCAGCAGCACCATGTGCCGGCTCCCGAGAGCAGGGCTGGGACGAAGACGGGACCAGCATGGGACCCCGCTCAGGCTCACAGCCTCGGCAACATCTGTATCCTCTTGACAGGGATGCTACGGGAGGTCTCGCCGTCCCGGCGGTGCAGCAGCCGCCTCCCGGCTCCACACCAGCGTTGCTTCAGGAATGCTGAGCTTCCTCCGCTCTCCAAGCGTCTCCTCCAGGGCAGGTGCTCCCACTCTCACCGGCTTCTGACCCTCCGGAGCAGGTCCCTGCACCTGAGTGCTGCTCAGTCGATCCACACCCCAGGCAAGGGCAGGTGCTCCCCCTTCCACACTGAAGCTCCTTTCACAGCCACAGCACATCCATCCCCGTTGGGCTCCGCTTTCCTCCAGTGCAGCCGGTACACAGCGCTCCTCTGCTGCCGCAAACGGGGCTCCGGCTCTCCAGCCCCTTCCCAGCCCTCCAAAGGGGCCACAGCCCGGCTTCTCCCCCCGGGCTGGCGGAGAGCAACGCTGCCTAGCGTGGGCACCTCCACGGTGGTGGCCGGGACAGGCCAGGTCCCCTCCTCACGCCGCTGTGACATGCCAGTCCTGCCCGGAGAGGTTCCAGCTCCCCGCGGAGCCTGGCATGGAGAGACGCGGGTGGTCGCGGTGGGTGGGTGGGTGCAGCTCGGAGCTCTAATTCCAGCGCCCGACGTTGGCCCCACTCGCGGTGGAAGCTCCGCGCAGCATCACACAACGGAGCCGGGAGGAACGAAGCCCCCGCAGCCGCCGGAGCGCCCGCCCCACGCCCCCAAGTTTCCCCGCCCGCTCCTCTGCCCCGGGGGGGTCGGTGTGTCCCCCCCGCCTCTCTGCACCGGCTCCACGCCCTGTCGAGCCCCGGGCAAGCGGGAGGGGGGAGCGGGCGAGCCCCTCCCGAGCGCTCCGTGGCCAACAAAGGGGCGGAGAAGGCGAACGGGCGCGGCGCAGACAAAGAGCAGGAGGCGGCGGGGGTCGCGCTGCCCCCTCGGGACCTGTGCGCAGGCGGGGCGGGACCCCCATCCCGGGGTGGGGAAGCCCCTTTCTCCCCGCCCCGCCGGCCCATTCGCCCACTCGAGTTGCTGAGAGGCGGGGAAAGTCCTGGCGCCTTCCCCAGCATCGCCCCTCCTGCAGGGGACGAGACCCCCGGGGACAGCGGCAGAGCCACGCAAGGAGCAGGAGCTCCGGGGGGAGCAGAGCACAGAGGGAGTCATAGAATCATAGAATAGTTTGGGTTGGAACCTTCCCAGCTCCCCCAGTGCCACCCCTGCCATGAGCAGGGACATCTGCACCAGCCCAGGTTGCTCAGAGCCTCGTCCAGCCTGGCCTGAGATGTCTCCAGGGATGGTTCATCTACCACCTCTCTGGCCAACCTGGGCCAGGCTCTCACCACCCTCAGGAGCAACAATTTATTCCTCATGTCTGGCCTGAATCTCCCCTCCTTTGCATCCCTGGAAAAACACACGGCTCCCCATGACCTGTTTCCCTGCCCACGGCGTCACACATCCAGAGCACCATGACCTGCCACCTCAGTTCTAAGGCACCATGGTCCTTAGCAAAGAGGCTGAGCTCTTCCTCACCATGGGGGAAGCAAACAGCTCTGGAGACAATGAACAAAACCCTGTGAGAGGAAGGCCCGCTGGTTACAGAGCCACAGGAACTCAAGTCTGGGCTGACAAGATGACCTTTGAACATCCCTTCCAACCCAAGCTATTCTACAATTCTACACAGCCCTGCAGTTTCAGAAGCTGCTTTATTGTCCAAGCCATGGGACAGGAGGACCCTTGTGGCCTCTTCTGCCCCCCAGGCGCTGCAGAAAGGCTGGCTGTACTCTGCGTGTCAAGCGCAAGGCGAAGAAGTTGTCCTCAAACACCCATGATGCGCTCATGGAGACGCGGCAGCGGGTAACTCCGCTGTGGTTAAACTGGGAAGCTCATTACAGAGAAACTGCTTTAAGTTCCTCCTATGTTCCCCTGCTCAGCACTGACCGAGCAGCTGCTGCAGCCAGAAAGGGAAGCAGAGCTTCCTCCTGGCCATCACCGGCACACGCATGGGGGCTGCGCAGCCCCCCCTTCCTGGGGGGGTACCCAACTGTTTGGACAGCATCATTCCCACCACCCACTCCTCCAAACGCAATAATAACCCTCGCTGGCAGCACACACCCTCCCAGCCCCAGCCTGCTGCCTCTCCCTCCCTCCCTCACCTTGGCAAATTCACCTGGAGCCCCAGGGACACAAACACTAGAGCCGAATCCACCCACTCTCCCCTGCAGCGGGGAGATGCAGGGGAGGCTGGGTGGTCCTTCAGCAGAGCATCTCAGGCACCACGGGTCTCCTGGTGGGATTGACACAAGCTGCCCTACCGCACCACAATCCCTTTCTGTCGGAGATGTGGGCTGGGAGCATCCCGAGCATCCCAGCACCACAGGTGCAACTTGCCAAGGTGCAGTACAGGGAAGAAGTAAAATAGAGAATGGATGAAAGAAATCCAAGTCACGTCCCAGACGTTGCTCCTCTTTAAACCTGCATCGCTCCCTCCCCTCCTTGGGGACTCGCAGAATATGATCCCAGATCGCTGCGAGGCACGGGCTGCGTCCTAACCAGAGAGCCCACATGAGCAGGGTGCCTGATGGCCCCATGTCCGAGCAGCGAGGCAGACTGGCATGCACTCCAGGTGCCATTCTCCTCCCGACACACACAGGAGCTGCAAAGAGACCCTGAGAGCCCAAAAATGCCAGGAGGACTCAGCAGGAAACACCCTGCTGAGCCATCTCTCCCAAGCAGAGCCCTGCTAGGAACCCATCTCAGGAACATCCTCAGTGTTCCTGGGAGAGGGCTGCCGAGCCAGCTGGAAAAGTGCTCCGACCCTCTATTTTTCCCTCAAAGGGCAAGTTTAGGTTCCCTGCCACTGCTGCCCCATCTCCAGTACCCTCCCCAGCTATTGCAGCCCTCTGGGAATTGCTGGAGCATCACACAAGAAGCCAAGACCTTCTTAAAAATGCAAAGCGAGTGTTCTGGTCCTCTCCTTTGCTTGGTCACCGTGTGGCCACCTTGGCTTGGTTCTGCATCCTCCTGCTCTGCCCGGCAACCCCCGCACATGCAGGCTAAGGCCAAAGCCTTGCCTTCGCATAAAGAAAGAGGAAAAAATCCCCAAAGGGAAGCAAGGACATTTACATCCTCCTGTGTGCATGTTTACACATGCAAATCAGCAACCGCACAGTTCTCCCTTTCTTCCCAGGTCTGCGAGGACTCTGTCCCCTCCAGCATTTTGGGGGCCACTTCTAGGGGCAGCACCGCCTTGGATCTGAACAGCCTTTGTGTCCTGGAGGAGGCTGGTTCAACTGCATGGGCAGATCAGCTCATCACCCTCTTGGGAGAGATAAAACACTTGTGCCTTTGCCCCTTGTGGGTCTTTATAATCAGAAGGGCCATTTGCGCTGGTCCATCCACCACTCATCATCTCTGCTCTAGGCAACACGAACAGCACTTCTCCCTTTTCTCCTCCTCCTTGGGCTGGAAGCAGCTCGGTTGCAGCTGCAGGTGCTCGGAGGAGAGCCAGCCTCAGCAGGGAGCAAGAGGCAGAAAGTCACCAGATCTGCCAGAAAAGAAGAGGGAGGGACAGGGGACATGGGGCCAATTTAACATCCTCAGACACAGCTGCTGCTCCAAGGCAAGAAAACATTATCTTTGAGCTCATCCGTATTCCCCGCTGCCCCGTTTTCTAAATGAAAATGTTCGATGCATTAAGGCCTCCGTGTGGTCACCAGCCAGTTTAAAGCCTGGTGCCATTAATGGGTTTATTTCGGGGCTTTCACAGCGAGGATGTCACAGCTGCTGCCAAAAAGCAGCAGACAGGCAGAAGGGGCTGGGTGCAGCTGGCTGTGCTCAGCCTGGCAGGAGGGTGGGTTCATCCTCTTGCTTCTGAAGCAGGAGACACGTTCTCCACCTCTCAGCACATCAGCGCTGGGAGCAGCACAGCCCATGTCCTGCATCCCTGCGCTGACCTCCAATTTGGGAGGTTCACGAGCATCTTGTGGTTTCCTGCACCCCTGAGCCACCAGTTACTTGGGAAGAGATAACACCAGCAGGAGACACCATTTTCATTGCCTTCACATTTCTGCCTACCAGATACCAGCCTGCGACACCAAAAAAAACCTCAGTGCTACTTTGGGATCTGACTGACAGCTGTCAATCTGTCCCTCCTCACCGAGCTAGAGACCTCACAGAAGCCCCTAGCTCCTGCTGTTGCCAAGCTGATTCCCCACCTGGCTCCCTTCTCGCTAATCCTGTTTGGCAGGGAGCTAATTGGGATTTATCTGACAGCACCCAATGCCTAGAGAGCCATTTTGTGCTTCCTCAGGGGAGGGGGAAGAGGAGGAGGAGGAGGAGAGAGCCTGCAGAAGGCATTTGCACATCTTCTCTTCCCTATCCCCTCCTGCAGTTTTACAGGCTAATTACCAGCATTACAGAGAAAGGAGCAGGAGGGGGAGAAAGTGGGGATTTTAATTATTTCATTTAACACTTGGCAGGACCCAGCTTGACTCCTGCTGAGCAGCGCTTGGAAATAAAGAGCTTTTAAACCCTATCAATGGGAGACAGGGGGAGCGGGAGATGGGGCTGGGGTGGCCAGCCTGGCAGCGAAGTTGCTGTGTGTGCTGGGAGTGGAAAGGGCTGTTAATTCACACCGTTAATTCACACCCTTCATAATAAACAGCTGTGCCAGGCAGCGCTGGACAAGGGGTGCCTGGCTGCCTCCTCTGAAGAGGGGGATTTTCCCACTTAATGACTTTGTCCTGAGCAGCCCCCTCCTACCATGCAGCACTGGACCACACGGCTGTTTTCCAGACACACTTAGGGATGCCCAAGCGTGGAGCATTGCAACGGGCCACGTGTGTCACCCTGGGGAATACAAGTCACCCTTTCCCGGCACCACAAGCACTTCTGGAGCTGGCAGTCTGTGCGCATGCTGTATTGCAACTGCAAGACAGCCCCTCCATTAACAGATGTGCCCCCTGACATCACACAAAGCATCTCTTCCACCTGTATGCAACGGAGAGTGGGCTTTACAGTCTCTCTGCCTCCCTCCTTCAAAAAGAAAAAGATAAAACAAGGTTTGCACACAGAGCACGGTGTTCAGGTATAAAAGGACAAGACTGCTGCCCAAAAGCAGACACGCAGCAAAGAAAAAGCAACCCAGGGGCGATGCATCTGAGTGCTAAGCCACACAGCTCCCCGCTGTTCCGGCTAAGTCCCCTTTGCGCAGCCCTGTCACCCTCTGCCTTTGCAAAGGTGATTCTCCTCCACGGCTCCCAGGAGAACCCACTGTGCTGTCAGAACAGCTGCCCCATGCAGGACTCGCATTTGGGAGCGATGCTGAGAACAGCAGCCGGGCTGGAGAGAGTGTCCCAGGGTGATGCTGGGACAGGGACCCCTGCAGCCTGTCCCCTTGGGTGTGCGGGATGGGGTACGTGCCGCGGTACAGCCCCAATCCTGCTGCACGGAGAGGAGATGCTCCCGGAGCTGCAGCCAGGCTCCTCCGGCAGGCTCGCACTGCCACCTGCTGCTGTCACCAGCCCTCCGCGCTGCCAAAACGCCGGCTCAGAGCTGAGCTGCAGGGTCACCGCATCTCCACCGGCATGGAGGGGACGGTGTTAGAGCAAGACGAGGGTGATGAGGGAGGGCAGCCTCTCCTCTACTGGGGGATAAATAGATCCTGGGGCACTTCAGGGGCTACAGGCTGTCCTGAACTTACACTATCCTGTGGCTACTGTTTGCCCAAGAGCCTTGCCTGACTACTGGAGTGGCTGAGAGAGAATCATACAATCTTTTTGGTTGGAAAAGACCCTCAAGATCGAGTCCAACTATTACCCCACCCCTGGTACTACCCTATGTCCCCGAGAACCTCATCTCCATGTCTGTTCAACCCCTCCAGGGATGGTGACTCCACCACTGCCCTGGGCAGCCTGTTCCAATGCCTGACAGCCCTTATAGTGAAAAAAACATCCAAGCCTTCAGCCTCTCCATGTGCTAATTAAGCTGGCTGAGCTGTAAGGCATTACTTCTGCCAACTCTCTTCCAAATGCACACCAGTTGCTTTGCAAGCTCATGTAAACTTGTTCATGTGCAAAGAGGGCGTGAGGATCAGCTGGTGTTACAGAGCTCCTCGAGGATATGATAACATGGAGGTGGGTGGAAACAGGAAAAAAAACAGCGGAAAACAAATGATGAAACAAAGCTACAGCACATTTCTGGAGCAAACACCCAGCAGGCTAAAAGTGGCCTCTATTCCTGGCACTCTGGATACCTTCCCACCGAGAAAGCAACTGTCACCGGAGCGGTTCCAGACAACAAATGACATCCTTTGGCAATGGGGCAGGGGTATGTCTCATACTGGCTCTGCCCAAAAACACAGCACTGGTTGGAATTATGGTGCTGCCAGTAACCTCGTACGGACCTGAGAGTCCTAAAAACACGTCAGCAGAGCCCAACTAGTGAGAAAAGACAATAATGCCAGTGAGAACAAGGTGTGCAGAGAGCAGGAAAGCAGAGGTACCTCACTGGAACACCTCAGTTCCCACCCGCCCCACCAAGGAACGGCCGTTCCTGCATCCTGAGAGCAGAAGCATCTTTGCCACGCCAGCTGTACAAAGTGCTGCAGGTAGAGGGAGCGCTGGGAGCGATATTTCGGAAAGGACCCACCAACCTGCAGCCAGAGCTGCTCTGGAGAGCAGAAGCCGAATGCCAATGCCACCCAGCAACCTCTGCCACCCTCTCCCAGACGGGGCTCCCCAGGGAGCAGCTTTTGTGCCAATGTTACCAGCACCGCATCAACCATTGCCCAGAAGAAGAGCAGAATGTCCTCAGCTCGGTTTATGCATCTCAGGGCTGAGCAGAGGCAGAATTACCCAGCAGAGGATGCTGTTGGCTTGAACAGCTTCTCTCCTTGCTCCTCCTGGACCCAGAGAGGGTCCAGGGCAGGAGTGGGCAGCTTTCAATAATGCTTGTACAATATATCCCTCTGTTCCCTCTCCAGCGCCTTTGAAGCAAGGGCAGGTTTCCAAGCAAACCCTCAGCCTACCCCTCCTGATCTGCACAATACAGTCTATACATTATAGATAATAAGAAGCACAGAACAGGGAAGGAACACAGCAGCAATATCTTTACACAGCTCACCAGCCCCAGCTGCTCCAGCCCTGGTGTCACCCCCTTTTCCTCGGTTCAGTGGGGTTCGACACAGCCAATCCAATGCCTGGACCAAGCCCAGCTGAGCTGCCGCAGCTCCGTCCTACCCTACATCAACCAAAAAGCCAGCTGCTTATCCAACTACACATGTGAGTCAGCAGTGAACCTAAAGGTTTTAAAATCATAGAATAGTTTGGGTTGAAGGGACCTTCCCAGCTCCCCAGTGCCACCCCTGCCATGAGCAGGGACATCTGCACCAGCTCAGGTTGCTCAGAGCCCCGTCCAGCCTGGCCTGGGATGTCTCCAGGGATGGTTCATCCACCACCTCTCTGGCCAACCTGGGCCAGGCTCTCACCACCCTCAGGGCCAACAATTTCTTCCTCATGTCCAGCCTGAATTTCCCCTCCTTTAGTTTAGAGGTGAGCACAGAGCAGGCAGAAGAGCAGCCCCGGAGTCAAACACGGTGCAGAGAAGCGTTTTGATACCTCTGCATACAGGTCTGCCTGTACAAGTGGGAAACAGCTGCCTGTCCATGGGAAACATGGACCTGGGACCTTCAGCCCCAGCAGGGTGGCTGCACAGGGAGATGCCACGTTTGTCCCGTGTCCTCCAGCCTGAGCCACTGTGGATGTGCACAAAGGTTTGTGCACATGGGGGAAAGCATGAGATGAACCGCCAGCCCCAACCACATGCAAAACGCCTTCCTTACATATGCTCCACATCCACAGCCACCAAACAAAGGATCTGGCCACGGGGATGCCGGGATTCCCAGCGCTGGGGATGACAGGGATGTGGGCACCCAGCCAGCCCGCAGCCACGTACACCCTCGCCCGCTCCAGGCTGTTCTCTTCAGTCGGGACATGCACGTGGTTTGTTCTAATGACTGGGATTCACTGTTTAAAACAACTGTCCATGCAGACAACAGCTGAAGAAGAGATGAGGCACTGCTGACAGGGCGCAGGGCAGGCGAGGGGACCAGAGGGCAGGGACAGGGACGCCTTGGGGACTTTGACCTGTGCCCATATTTCACTTGGTTTTGCTAGAAAGATGCCCAGAAGAATTGTCTGCAGCATGTTCGCACCACAGCTCAGCCAGGAGCCTGTGCCCTCGTTCATTAATTACATCAGGTAACGCCACAACCCGACCCCCCGGCCAAGTTAACAAGTCAACCCATCCGTTTTATTTCCAGTATAAGCTGGGACTCCCCCCCACCCTCCTCAGGTAGCTGGTGAAGGTGAGAGGCTGAGGATGGAGTGGGACATGAGACAAGCACTATGTGACAAGTGTCCTTAGATCACAGTTTGGCACCCACAGCACTCCGGGGCTTGGTGACACAGCAGCTGTCACTTTGTGCAAGGACAGGAACAACCCAATTGATCCCAGGCAACAACGTCAGGCTGGGGAACGAGGAGGTAGAGGCGAGAGCGGTTCTTCAAACTGTGATCTAAATGCAATAGCTCCCTTGGAGGTGAGCACACACTCTGCAGCCAAGAGGCCAAGGGGATGGGTGTGCTGGTACCCACCTCCAGGAGGTTTCTATTGCTCCAGCACATCCTGGGTGGATGGAAGAATGACACGGACTAGCCAGCGAGTCTGATGGTCTGATGGTGGATGGAAAAAATGGTTTGTTGTTTTTTTTTTTGCATGACACACCACCACTTACCAGCAAGAAGCTTCCTATGTTCTTTAGAAAGCAGGGGAGGGAGAGGAGAGAAAGGAGAGAACAAAAGTTAGAAACAAGAAAACAGGCAGCTAACCCAAAGATTTCCTGCCCTCCCCCAAGCCCCCTCCTCCAATGCTCAGTTATCGACACCACCTTGGGCAGCTTCCAGCCATCTCTGCCAGCAATTTTCAGGCACTGGCTCCCAAATCACCCCAGAAGATCATGGCCAGGTTGGTGGCCTTCTAAGCCATTGATTTAAACATGTTTTCATGGCACAACGAGCTCCCAAACCTACAGATACCCAGAAAACTGCAGAAGCCTGAAGTTACTGATGATATTGTACACTGCAACAGCCCAAATCACACAGCAAGGGAGAAACAGAGACCCTCAGAACCAGAACACTAAATATGTGCAAACAACAGCAAAAACCCCATCAAGAACATCTCAGCACTGACAGCTATCAGCCACACAACACACACACGCTGGATTAGATACCACAGTTGATTTGATCCTCAGAGGAGTCTAAACTCTTTCCTTACAAGGATGGCTACAGGAGATCCTGGAAAACATATAAGAACAAGTGCAGCCAAAGACTTGGAAGCCAAGATGCATTAACTGTTAGACTTCAGGGGTGGTCTTGTCAATAGGTGATTTTCTGAGACCACACTCACAGTTTGGAAGTGAGCCATGCCACATTCCCAGTACAGCCTACCAAGAACCAGGTATTTCCCATTTGACTCAAAGAGGTTCATCCTTTCCCACTGCAGCTCAAGACCTCCTATCCAAATGCATCACCTGGGCCAGAACCACTTTTGGAATGTAGGAAACCAGAGCACAAGCTGAAAACAAGGTCCCCAATACACACGATGAAAGAGGAGGTTAACAGTTAAACAGCTGAGCATTTTAATAGTTGTTATTGAGCACAGCTTATTTATCTGCGAGCAACCTATGGCAGCATAGAAGTCCTGTAACCATTATAGCATCTGTTCTGGATGCCTATGGAAAAAGGAGCTGTGCTCTCAGCCAGGTCTGTGTCCCTCCTAGTGTCAAATGCAGCTCTTAACCTCTCTTTTCTATTCCACCCATAGCACTCTGCCTCCTCACAGGACCACAATTGACTACAAAAAAGCTACTTCACGGTGCTGTGGACCAATCTTAGCGGGCAACACCATCACTGCTATTTTCTGTCACTCGTTCAGGATTGGGAGTTTTTGTCCTCTGCATGGAGAGGCACTTCAAACACCAGGTTCCCTTCTAGTAATGCAGTCTGGGGAACCATGAGATGTGTTGGTGAAGGAACCTCTGGGCTCTCTGGTCCACCATTCCACACACCAGATAATTAAATAGATAGTTAATAGCAGGATGGAATTTGGAGTACGTGGTGCTTCTTGTGTGCTTTCCTAAGGCTGGACTGTCAAAAGCTGCTGAAAGAAGACGGACACAGAGCCCCAGGGAAAGCACGGCCAGACGGGTGGAATGCAAGGGATGGAGTGGGAGATATAGCAGAGGAAACAGAGGAGGAGGAAGGCAAGGATGCAGCTGGAACACAGAGCATCACCTGCTGCCCTGGTACCCAGGCTGCCTCCCCCATGCTCCACACATCACATTAGGAGCAGCTCTCACAACAGGCTGTGGGACACGAGTAATGTGACACTGTGAAGAGTCCCGACAGCTCACCCAGACTACAAGGGGGAAAAAAACAAAGTGAGTATTGAGGGCTGGAGACGGCCCCATGCCAAGGAAGTGACGTGCAGCCTTCTCCATTGGCAACCAGGAGCCCTCTCCACTATAAGCTGTTGGGAGATGTGGAGAAGAAAGAAAAAAGGGAAAAAACAGCTTAAAAATATCCCAGAGCAGTGCAGTTATTTTGGGATTTTAATTTATAAAAAGAGGAAGAAAAACAGAAGTGAAAGCCAAGACCCCATGGCCAGCTCTGATGCAGATGAAATATTTGTCTGGCTGCAGCGCTCCCGCACTCCCTCCCTTTGCTCTGAAGCCTCCAAAATAAAATGAAGCATATTGTGCTATCTCCATCACATCCTTTTGTTACCTGGCAGAAGAGATGGCTCTTCTGGGCCCCTGGACAGCATGGTCTGGGGTTGTGTTTGAAGCAGAGGCATAGACTTTGATACTGCCAGTGTGCAGGGAGGGATCAGGGGCTTTTCCTGGGGTGTTCAGGTACAACGAGGGGTGCTTGGTTGGGGTTTGACTCCATCACTATCCCTCACGAAGAAAAGGATGTGAATGCCAGTGTGGGACACAGACAGTCCCCGCACAGACAGTCATGAGGGGTTGTGTATTTTGGAGGACGTCGCTGTTGAGCAGGGGAAACCTCAGGTCCCTGTCTGTGCTGTGCGGGTGTGAGACAGCTCACCCAGCTCAGCGTGGTTCCCTCGGGGACGGTGGCAGTGAGCAAGTGTCCCTGGCACAGCGCTCGGTCACACACCATTTACTGCGCACGCAGCACCCCTCACCCAACTGCTCCGCAGCAGGCGGGTCCCTCGGCTGTTGGCACAAGTGGCACAAACCTGGCACCCCTGGAACACACCCCTGACACCCCTGGGAGCCCCCCAGCAGAACATCATGTCACGCCACGTCAACTAGTGCACGCAGGATAAGTGACATGCCCAAGGCCATGGAGAGAGAAACTGTGGCAGAGGTATTTTGTGCACAGAGCAGAGGGCGAGCTGGAAGCAAAGACCTCATTCTCACATGCAGAAGCACAGCATTCCCAAAGCAGCACCTTTTCTTTAAGGTTTGCACCTCCTGCGGGGAGGTGCAAACGGGGTGTGGAGACCCGCAGGGTCCAGCTAGGGCTTTGTGCTGGGTAATAAAGCATCACTGCCTGCTTGATAGAGACTGAAGCTTTGATATACAGAGACCAAAACCTGATGTACCTTGGGATCAAAATGGCAGCTGAAAAGGAAAACCAGGAGGAGGGAGATAAAGAGAGGGTGAAGTTGCTTGACCAAGACCCCCGCAGTCAGTGCTGCAGCCCTTGAGAAACAGGAATTTCAGCTTTGTAGCATCAGGGCAAGAGATGCGAGTGCTGCTCCAAGCCCAAATCCCATCTGACTGCAGAACAACATGGGATGAGGGCTGGGTGGAGAGCAGTGTCCCTGTGAGTGCTGCTGGCTCTAGTTTATGGTGGGACAGCATCCCAGAAGGGTTAAGGGACTTGCAATGCACCCACTCAGGCTGACGTTGTCACAGCAAGACTGAACACTTGACCCCATGGAGCCAGAAGTCACTTGTGACTCATGGAGGAGAAGGCAGCCCAGATCCTGTCTGCTGAGCACCAGCCACCCACGGAACGCGGCTCCATCGCCAAACCCCCGCAGCTGCAGACCCAGCACCCTCCCACGCACCCCGACCTGCCGAGCTCCCATTCCAAGCCCCTTCTTCCCAAGGCTCGGGAGGTCACACCATTCTGGTGGGGTGCACACGTTCTCCCTCTCGTATTGAGAACAAAAGTGTAATTGAGATAAGTAACCCCAGAGCCTGACCCGCTTTTCAACTCCAGCAAATTTCCCTGGGCTTTGATTTTCGCCCCCCCTTCATCGTGCTGCCGCTCAATGAAGCAGCTGTTAACATCAAGAGGGGGAAAATAAGTTTATTTTACTATATTTTAAATAAAACAGAAAAGAAAGGAGAGCGGGAGGCTCTGTTCCAAGGTCAGACACTTGACTGCAGAGAATTTTCCTGGATAGAAACACAGTGGGAGCAGGGGAATGCACTTGAGTTTGCACAGCAGCAATGCAAAGCAGGATGCTGGTGCTTGTGCTACACCTGGGGACAAAGCAGATCGACCTCTCTGAGCACCTAGTACACGCTTTTTTAGCCATTTTTTTTTGAGCCGCTACGTCATGAAAAGCGCTACTTCTGAGAAGCCACATGCGACTTGGACCCAAGTCACCCAAGCCAGCTGTTGCAAGGCCAGAACTATCATCTCCTGTTTAACAGCTCAGTTCCTGAGATGCTTGGACCAACGCAGATCATTTCCCAGCAGCTCGGGTCAGAAGAACTCACCAAAGCAAGCTGTTCTCTGGGAAAAAAACAACCTCTCCTTGGAGATCCCAACTTGAAAAGGAGACCCTTGAGTTGCCTTTGCAGAAAAACTATGAATCAAATAAGGGCTCAACCCCAAGGCACTAAGCATGGAAGAGGGTTTAATCTGCAAATTTTCCTTTAATGCAGGAGCCCACTGCGTGCCATGGAAGGGAATGGGGTGGATATTGTCCACCTGCACGCCCTCCGTCAGCCAGATGATGGTGCAACCACGGGAGGATGCTGGACCACCTGCAGAACCAGAAGCAGACAGCGAAGGGCCAGGAGGGATCCCTGGTGGACCCCAGGAACCAAACCACATGGTGTTTTCTGTGCCATCACCCCGATAAACCAGTCAGCGAGATCCAGGTTGGACTGTCTCATTCCCAAGGAAACCAGGCGAGGGTTTCCCACGCCACCTTCCCGCTGCTCGGCGCACAAAAGCAACACACACATTTCCTGAAAGCCCCCTCTCCCCGACCCTCCCGACTGCTTTTCTCCGCACCCCGCTCCACGGCCACGCTCTGCTCTGAGATAACACGGCACTCGGCTGCCAAAACCAGCAGCCGGAGGGGCCCGGGATCCACACAAATCTGCATTCAAACAAAGACCTGATCTGAATGGGCAGAAACAGGAGATGAAGCCCCGTGGCTCGGGTTTATCTAATGTGTGTAAGACCAGTGTGGGGCGTCTGGAAGAGCTCCGGGACTGCGCACCAAGGACCCACTGGAAGCCAAGGGCACACAGGTACTTGCCTCCCAGACACAGATGGAGACAAGAGCCTGGGAAAAGTCAGAAAAGCCAGAATTTCCATCAATTTAACATTAAATCCCTACAGAAAGAAATTAAACTCAAGCAATCACACACTAAATAAGATAAAAATGAAATTTTTCTCCATTTTCTTTGCTGCTGGCACTTAATTGAGAATTTTCCTCAAGTCTGGGGCATCCAGCCGTCTCTGCTCTTGGAAATTACACACTAATTAAACACATTACACTGGCTCTCAAAAACATATCAATCAATTGGCATGTGATCAGCACCCAACAATTGCTGCTGCTGCAACTCACCCTCCCTGGAGAGGAGGGTTTTTTTGGTGCTAATTGTTTTAGTGTGGCGAGATGGGTGCTAACGAGATGGGTGCTAACAAACAGCCCAGCTGCCACCCTGGGTGCTGCCGAAGGGTGAAGGGGAGGCAGGGATTTTTCCCCAACCTCGGAAGAACCATCCCCAAAACGCAGCCAGAATTGAAACCAGATGTGTAGGAAGCGTCTCATTAGCAGTAATTGCTTTGCAAGGATTTGAGGTTTCCCCTCCGTGCCACCACCAAACACGCTTTTAAGAAGCTGCTGTGGGTTGGGTACCAGGATGGCGCTGGTTGGGTGGGAGGAAAACTAGAAAAAACAACCCAGAGGGCAGAGTCTCAACTACACTAACATTTCTATTGAAGACAGGGAAAGTTTATTCAGGCTGGGCTGGCTATGAGTGGCAGAGGATTCACCACTTGGGCAGATTAAGCTGAAAAAACTGAGCATCTCAAACCGTCTTCCCTGCACATGGCTCATCACAGCCAAATGATTCGTGAAATAACCTCATGATTAGCTCCCTTGCACCCTCCCTGCTTTTGTAAGGGGGAAAACGAGACACGAGACCCTCCAGAAACTCATCTCCTTCCCCACAACTCGAGGGTCTGTCAGGGATTCAGCTCCCCAGCCATTCCCGCTCATCATTTGACCTATGGAGTGATTTTTATCCTTGGATTACAGGGAAACAGAACAAATCAGAGCCACAAATAAAATCAGGTCAGTCAGGTCCTTGCACAGAACTTCGGAGCTGTTTCTGTTCCCTGGAAAAGCGAGACCCAAAACAAGGCAGAATAATCATGAGCCGCCTCAGGGGCTGAATGGGACCCGAGACCCTCGGACATCAAGGACTACTATTTTCTCCATGTTGCACAAGTTCCCCACATCAGATGCCAACGTACCTCCTACTCATTTTCTTAACCCCCCCTTTCTTCTTCTGCTGAATTTTAACTTCTTCAAATAAAATCACAGATGGAATCTCTGATTTCTAGCCAACAATCTTCACCATTCTGCACCAGCTCTGACCACCCCTGCCCTGAGCAGGGACATCTGCACCAGCTCAGGTTGCTCAGAGCCCCGTCCAGCCTGGCCTGGGATGTCTCCAGGGATGGTTCATCCACCACCTCTCTGGCCAACCTGGGCCAGGCTCTCCCCACCCTCAGTGTCAAAAAATTATTGCTAAAAATCCGCTTTCTATAGAGCGATGGGTGAGTCCGTGCTCTAAGCAACGTCCCTGTCCTGACAACAGGGGTGCACGAGGGACCCCAGACCCAGCAGGGTGACACTCCCCAGAGCAGACCGTGACTCTAGGACCACTCTTCCCCTGCATATCCCTCTCCAGACAAAGGACTCAGTCTTTGCCAGACACAAACTAACTGTAAGAGAGTGGAAGAGCCATTCGAGTGTCAAAAGAGGAGCAGACACCCGCATTATTTTTGGTGAGAGCAGTATAATTGAGACCCTGCAAATCTCCCCTTCTCCTTGGGCTCCTTTCCCAAGTCCCTTCAGCATGTGGCATCCCCTCTCCCCTCCCAACGCCAACAGAGCTCAAATCGCAGTCTCCAGGCCCTAAGACAATAGCTGCTTATGTTCTAAACCCAGTGCTGCTTTCTGGGAAGAGAGCCAGGCCTGGCAGCTCTCAGCAGCAGGGAATCAAAGACGTGTTTGTGCTACGGAGCCCCTCTGCACCCGTGGGGCACCCTCAAAGGGAGGCAAGGCATCAGCCTGCTGGGGAGCCGAAACCGAAATGCGGACAGATGCCCGGGGTTTAGCGAGAAAGACCACAGGGCCAAGATAGAAGGAAGCGCCTTGTTCGAATGAGCAAAATGTGCAACCCTTGGGTACCAGCAGATGCGGAGCATCCCCTACGCGAGAGCTGAGAGCCAAGGATGCTGCCGGAGTCAGTGGGAATCGAGGATGCTCTGAGTGGCAGAGAAAGGGAACAATCCGCACCGGGAGCAAGCTGCGTATCATAGAATCACAGAACGGTTTGGGTTGGAAGGGACCTGCTGCCCAGGATGGATACTGACCCCCCCATGCCCTTGACAAGTGCTCCACCGGGCTCTTTTGGTACCTCCACCATGCCCCAGGCAACACATAAGTCATTTCCAAGTATCCTACTCAGCACTGCTGTCAGATGCAATAATCAACACCAGTGTCTTTAAAATGTCCATGTTTCACTGCAATGGTACAAAATGCAAATCAATTAATCGGGTGGGGGAAAAAGTGGCCTCTTATTTTCCGTTCTTTTTATGAAGCTTTAAAGTTGCTTTTCGACTGTCCTGAATAATTGAAATTAACATGAAAATTTAAAGTCTTTCAAGATTTCATTAAAATTCATTCTCTTTCCCTTCGGAGAATTGTCATTGCCAGAGTCTCATGTAGGGCAGAGAGCACAAGCAGCTGCCTCTGTTCACAGTATTTAACTCCATTCTCTCTGGCTAAAAAAAACCCAAACCCTTTTAATTGTTTAATTGAGACCCTGCAATAACATCCTTCACTGCTCCCCATCATCAGCCTGCTAATCCCAGTCCCACCCGCTTCTAGCGCAAATGCTGCATTTACCACCCTGACTTCAACCCATTTCAGCTCCACCATCTCCCCGCTGCTCCTCCAGTCCCAGTAGACCCCAGCCGAAATGTGCCTTCTCGAGAGCATCTGCAATGCAGGAGGGGTGGCCCTTAGTTAGGCCACCAGATAATCGAATGCACACAAGGAAAACAGCCAAGACCAGGAAAAAAAAATTAAAGCTAAAGCTGGTGTTAGTGCTCTTAAAATGATGCTGTGGGTATTAAACCTTATTGGGCTTTTCTGTAGCCCCGGGAGCTGCTGGTTGCTCTCCCAGCACGGCTGGGCTCCAGAGCCCAGGTTTCCCATTAAATCACAGCACCAGACTGGAGGCACTGTCACCAATTAAGTGTTATAACCTTCGGCAGAGGTCTCCTAATTTACCCCACTTGACCAACTGACCCTGAAGGTTTCGAACAGCCTCCATAAACCCGATTGATCTTTGCGCAGGTCAAACCCATGTGTGTTTTGTTTCCAGAAGTTATCAGGGAGTGGGAATACTGTACTTGCACCGACCATTAACCTCACACTTTCCTTTCAAGCAATAGCTGACCCTTTTCTCCTCTTGGTAAAGGAACAAGCAAGCACTTCAGAACAGACATATGCTAAAAAAACCCCTCCCAGCAGCAATACTAGCACAGAGCATTAATTTTTCCATGCACCCAGCAGGACATCTCCCACTACCACAGCATCTTCTGGACCAGGAGTGGCAAATCATAACAAATTTATAGTTCTTTCCAGGTACATTATGTACTGCAGCAAAATCCAAGAGACAGATGCCAGGCTGAAGAAGAGTCTCTAGCTGCAAAATGCTGTGAGCAAACAGGGCTATTATACGGGATCATTAGCACAAAGGGAAACAGGCTGGGAGACAGCATGGCACAAAATTCCACAGCCAGGTAAAGCAGGATTACAGAGGCAGCAGCCAGGCGCTCCGAGCAAACAAGTTTTGGGCCAGCAACAGGGAAAAAAAGCCCCAACAAAATAAACCTCATTAAAAACCGCCTCCCTGCTACTTCTCTAAGCCATCTCGCTGCTGGTGGCACAAAGCAAAAGCCTGACAGTATCCAATGGTACCATCTCTCTTCTGCTTCAGTCCTGCAGCTCTCAGCATCTCCTCTAACATGCTCTCCTGCAGAAATTCTGCAGAACTGGAAAGGTTCAGCATCATTCCTGCCTGCAGAAGGGCCAGGAAGACAAACGGGGGTCTCTTCCGTGACCACGGAGCGTTAGTGGTCCTAGCAGGATGCTGAGAAGGCCAAGATTTATGTTATTTATTTATATGTATACATAGATATATATATACACACACAGATATATATATAGATATATATAGATAGATAGATTTTTTAATTAGAAGGTTTAAAATTAAACAGAGAAAAAAGGTCCAGCCCAGCTACAAGGGACCTTGTAGATGTGTGAACTGTCTGATCCGAGTCAGCCGCCTCCCACGCACACGTTCGCTGCCCCCTTGAAGCCCTAAGTTCCCATCACACAAAACATCCTTGTGTGTCAAGACCAAAGGCGTTCCCAGCCTCCCCTGCCCCGCTTTCAGGCCAAGAAAGGAGAGAAACGCTGTTCTTACCTAGTGATGAATAATCCAGAATCCGTGTGGGAGAGGACAGCACATGCAAAAAGACCCAAACCACACCAAACCAACAAAAACCAAAGCAAAACCAGTGGGTCAGACCAGAGTGAACTCTGCTCTGCCCTGCTCCTGGCCATGGAAAATATAAACTAAAGGAGAGGGGATTCAGGCTAAATGTGAGGAAGAAATCTCTTACAATGAGGCTGGTAGATGGATTGAGCCTTTCACTCCATTTTAACATCAGGTCCTAAGCTGAGGTGCCATTCTTGCAGCTTTCCCTCCTTGGTGAATGAGATACCCATCCAAGAGGATGCTGAGACTGAAATGCAAGTTTGAGGTGCTCTAAAATCCCCTTTAAGATCAGCACGGTGGACAGTACAGAGAACAGGTAGAAAAAAATCCTGATATAAACCGCCTGGCAGGGGTTTGGGAGCAGCAGGGCAGGGGAAAGCGGAGCCACATACCCACTGCACATACCCTGGCTCCTGGGCATCCCTCCCAAAGCCGTGAGGCCAAAAGGGCAGCGAGAGCCCGGCAGAGCCGGGGAACAGCAGCAAAACAGCTGCTGCCAAGGCTCCCGCCAGCGAGGGTTGCCAAGGCTGCTGGGCTCTGTATATGCAGCAACAAGCTTTGAAGTCAGGGCAGAGGAATGTGCCCTGCTCCTCCGCGCCAAGGCGGGGGGACCGCGATCCCGTGGCCACCTCCGCTCTTCACCTGCCACCAGCCTGGGACCCTCCCTATGGCACATGAGTCCAAAGGGACCCACAAGGACCACGTAGTCCAGCTCTTCTCCCTGCATAGGACAACCCCAAAATCCACACCAGGAAGCGGGGATCCACGCTCCATCGTGCCTTTAGCAGGGACAAAGAAACGATAGAGCGTCTTGCCCTCTAAGCACTTGTTTCCCAGGAGTGTTGTCTTGGAACAGCACCCACCAGCCTGGCCAGATCACACCACTTGTCCCATGACTCCAGGTGACACCTCTCCCCAATCCAGCCCCAAAATCCTCTTGTCTTTAAGCTGCTCTGACTTTAAGGTGAGAGAGCCTGCTGCACACATCCTTTATTGATTGAGGGCATGGGCTCCTTTTGAGTGAATTCCAACCAATTTTGGATGTTGATTGCCACGTAGGCAGCTTTCTGCCTATAAACAATTATTCCTGTATTTTGACACCCCCATAGTGTAGTCAGACCATCTGTCTGAACTGCAAGGCTGTTAACCAGTGCTAAACTGCCATTAGCTGCAGCTGCAGAGCCAGCACTAGGATTGGTTTGGAACAACCACTGAACCCCCAAAACGCACACGCAAGTTAAGATGCGGTTCAAATGAGCCGTCAGAGCCGATTTTCTGTCTCTTATGGGTATTAAGAGCTGTGCAGACCCCACAGCCTCACCATGCAGCTTCCCCAGCTGGGTCTTTGCTCATCCCATTGACCAAAACGCCCATGTAGTGAAGCCAATGGGTTCCCACCCCAGTTAGGAACAGCATCCAGCGTGACACCCAAATCTCCCACGCCTTACGCAGACGTGATTCCTGTAAACCAGGGATCATTTATCATACATTCCAGGGCAAAGAATGTAACACGTTAAGATGTAAGACGTGCAAGATTTACTGTGAAGGGAAAGCCTTTAATCTGAGGCAAAGCTTCAAGCAAGCACCAGCTCCTTTCAACTCTGTCCTCATCTGTCGCTCAGGAGGAGCGAGGCAGCAAGGATGAGGTTTACAAGACAGTGCAAATTCCCAGCCCCAAAAACTGCTGTGAGGCTGCTGATCATACATGCTGGAGTCAGAAGGGGACATGTGTGTACCCTCAGATACAATCATAGAGTCCTTTTGGTTGGAGAAGCCCCTCAAGATCATCGAGTCCAACCATTAACCCACCCTTGGCACTACCTCACGTCCCTGAGACCTCATCTCTGCATCTGCTTGACCCCTCCAGGGATGGTGACTCCACCACTATGCGGGGCAGCCTATTCTGGGCTTTATTTGGTAAAAACTGCAGGAGGGATTTCTGCTTTCTCCAGGGTAAAACGTTATTTGCTCAAAGGGGAGAGCAACAGCCCTTGTCTTGGTGCCTGGTTGTGCTGCAGCACTCGCTGCTGTGCTTGTGTTGGAACGGCAGATGTGCAGATCTCGGTGCTCTTTGGGGTGAAGCACGAGGAATCCATCTCTTTTCAACAGGGTTTTGTAGCAGCATGGGCAAATTGGCTTGGACAGGACACGATCCTTCCATTTGCGGGTGAAAGTGATGCTGATGGTAGGTAGAAATAGCTTGGAGATTTGTCAGTGGATGGAACTTTGGTTGCCTGGGAGCATCTCTGCCTTGGATTCAAACTAGGGGGGGCACCTCAGCTGAACTGCTCCTAAATTCTGCCTTCATCCCCAGATCCCTCCTGACACCAGCTGATCTACTTTGTCCTTCTCCGCCTCATGAGAACCCCTGCCCGCTGAGCTCAGCGCTGCTGGCTGGGACCCAGTTCCCAGCCACCGAAGCAGGAGGGAATGTGAAGAAACCCAGGCTGGAATTGTTTTTCTAGACTGATAATTTCTCCCAGACAGCTCTCCGTCAGACTCCTAGCCAGCTGGACTTGCACTTTCTTTGCCCGAGGGAGTCTTTTCTAGACTTTGCAAAGGCCTTGCGGAGGTGCAGCCTCCCTTGAGGCTGTGAGCGATGTTTTCAGCAGCGTCCCATCGTGCATCATTTAAATGCTGTGAAGCCAGAAGAGAGCAGGACAGGATGGGTGGGAGAAGCTGGCTGTGACTCCAGGGTGTGCGGATGCTGATGTATGACCTTGCAAAAGCTGGGAGCATCCTCTGCTGGGAACAGTCCTGCTGGTGGGAGCACAGGGTGTGCAGTGTTGCCTTCTGCATCATGTGCATCTGCTCAGAACTCAACTTGACATCATGGAACAGTTTGGGTTGAAGGGACCTTCCCAGCTCCCCCAGTGCCACCCCTGCCATGAGCAGGGACATCTTCACCAGCTCAGGTTGCTCAGAGCCCCGTCCAGCCTGGCCTGGGATGTCTCAGGAATGGTTCATCCACCACCTCTCTGGCCAACCTGGGCCAGCGTTTTACCTTCCTTGTTGTAAAAAATTTCTTCCTTGTGTTCACCCACTGTTGTGCAGCGCTGGGTTCCCACGTGCTCAAAGGGAGCTGCTTGTGCTGCGTTAGTCTCTGCAGGAAGAGAAATGTGTGATAAGCGCTTTTTTCTTCCCCAAAGCGAGGATGCTGGACGGACAGCCAAAGCGTGGGAACCCTTCGCTGAAGCGCTGCCCCGGATCTCAGTCCCCTGGGGGGAGGATGAAGGGAAACAGCCATGTGGGCTGGAGCTCCTGCCCTGTGAACCCAGCCAGTGAGTCCGCAGCCCCCGGGGACCCTCTGGCCATTGCATCTGTCACGATAAGAGAAAGCGCCGCTCCGGGGCTGCTGTTTTTTCCTAGCAGGGTCTGATGGCTGGCTGGCTCCTTCGCACATATTCTGTGCCTTTTGCTCCGCTTTCCAGCGGGGGTTTTTCCTCCCCCACCGCAGAGGGCTGACCCCGTGCGTGCAGATTTGAAAGGTCTCTGTTGCAGAGGACGGCGCTTCCTGCACTGCCACGGGTCTGTTTGTCCGTGCAGAGGGACCAAGAGTTTCTCATCAGTTTCTTATCTTTGCACAAATCAGTGAAAGCATCAGATCCCTCTGATATGGGGTATAAACCCAGATGTGCTTGCTTTCTACTTACTAGAGCTGCTTCTGGAGGTGGGAGCATCCCTCTCGCATCCCCAGGTTTGGAGGTTTGTCCAGGACTCCATCAGTATCTTTAAGGCTGTTGGGGGTGATTGCTCAGGACCCCTCAGGACAGGTAGAAGTGAAGTGGGCACTTGCTCTGGCGGAATCTCTTGCTCAACCAGCCGCGTACTTCCCCAAAATAAGTGGGTGGGAAAAATCCAGCCTTTGATGTTCCACTGAGCGGCTTCAAAACAAAAGATGGACTACGGGAGATAAAAACACCAAACAAACTTCGCAACGGGATATATCCGGTAGATAAAGCGGGAAAAAATTCCATTTCCACGGAAGGCAGCCTGCATGTGGTCCAGGGAATAACCAAACGGCAGCTGTTTTCCACTGCCTTTTGTGGACGTCGCACCAGGTGGTACAAACGGCCCCAAAACAGCATTAGGGCTCCAGGAAAAGCCACCCTGACAGAGCTGCTCCCTGCACGCATGCTCAGCATGTGCGTGTTCTGCACAAACCGGCTTCCCCGCAGCCTTATCTCAGCCTGCCCGGAGAACAAGAGCCTTTGCTGGGTACCTGCAGCTGGACGTTCTCCAGCTCATTCACACGGGCAGCACACAGAAGTAAACAGGTTGAAAAACCTTATCTGAAAAACGGTAGCAACGTGGGTTTCAGTCCTGGAAAGCAGAATCAATGACAGAGCAGCACAGACCAAAGAAGCCGTGCCTGCTCGATCTAGAGGAGCAGCATCAGAGGGGAGAGGCGCTCAACTGCTTCCAAGTACATCAATAGTTTCCACCACATTTTTGTAGCCATTTCCCCGCTTTTTGCCATCTTTGCAGCCAGAGCATTGAGAAGTCTAACCAGTTTGGCTCCATCTTCCAGTAGCGCGGACCACGACACGCTCCCAGACAGCAGAGCAAGGCGAGGAAGGTGTTTGCACCACCACCACGCTGCAGCCAGGCGTTCGCTGGGCTGACAGGGCAGCTTCACAAAGCTGCTTTTCTTCCCAGCTCCAGCAGACCCACAGTTACCCCCTCCCTGCTTCCTCTCCCCATCCTCTTCCCCCTGAAAAGAACCCCAGAGCTCAACACTGAGCCCAGCACATGGGGCTTTGCTGCTGCAAAGCTCAGCTTAAGGCAGCAGGGAGGGAAGAAAGGGATAACGAGTGACTCATTTGCAGTCTGGCAGTGCCACCTCTGCTAGTTAAGGTGCAACCACCACATCTACGCAGCAATTAAAACACATAAAACTAGTGGAAAAGGAAGTTTTTAACAACATTACCAGCTGACTTGGACCTTGCAATTCTTCTGCCTTGAGTGACAGCACAGTCCGGAGGTAAAGGTGAGCACGTGAACCACCCAACCTGAAAGATTTGGTCCAAGCAGTGGAGCAGAGCCCCAGCCAACAAGCAGGAGACCTGGCCAAATAGGTGATTGATTCTCCTTTTGAAGGGCTCTGAGGAACCTGAGCTGGTGAAGTTGTCCCTGCTCATGGCAGGGGTGGCACTGGATGAGCTTTTAAGGTCCCTTCCAACCCAAACTATTTTAAGATTCTATAAACTCTTCTCATAAAATCAGAATTCTGGGGGAAGTACCTCTAGGACCATGGGGCACTCCTTCAGCATCCTTCAAGGAAACTCTCTCCATCCCTACTATTCCACCAAGCAAAACAGAGCTCGTTCCGAGAGCTAAATATATGCCTGCGTCCCCAGGGCTTGCTGACAAACCCTGGCAACAAGGCTGCAGGAACCCTGATAATATTGTAGGATTTGCCCAGCCCTCTAAGAATAACTGTGTTGCCTATGAGAACATCGCAGAAATTAGCTCCCTCCTGCCCACGACACCCCTGGTACCACACAGGAGCCAGGTCCCCGCTTGCTCTGGGGCAGGCACTGGAAGAACATGGATTTGCTGACTGGTTCAGCATTGCCTCAAATGGAAAATTGCCTTTTTTTTTTCTCCTTCCCTACAGGATTAGAAGTTTCACCCTCCGCTTCCTGCGAAGAACAGTGCAGCGCTGTGCCTGGCACAAGCCCGCCTGAGTGTCAGTGGAAAATAACCAGCAGTTCTCTCTCCATTTAGTGATTAAAACCTTTCTGATGCAGGAAGGAAGGGGAACTCTGCGGGAAGTGCGTGCACACAGGGCGTCGCACTTGTGCTCTTCAGGCGTGAACTGCTAAGCTGGAGAAGTGAGAGCCCCATATTTTCACAATGAGGGTGGTGAGAGCCTGGCCCAGGTTGGCCAGAGAGGTGGTGGATGAACCATCCCTGGAGACATCCCAGGCCAGGCTGGACAGGGCTCTGAGCAACCTGAGCTGGTGAAGATGTCCCTGCTCATGGCAGGGGGGACACTGGGGAAGCTTTAAGGTCCCTTCAACCCAAACTATTCTGTGATTCTATGAACTCTGTTTCCCCAGCCATACCAGCTCCCCACACCTTCTGTGGAGGGAGAATAGCTCCCAGCCTCACAGCACCCAAACAAGTCCACACAAGCAGCCCCTGGCCAGGCAGGGATACCAGCTGCTTTCCAGCACCTTCACACCCAAACCACCAGACCCAGTTTGCACCAGTTTGCCCTTCCCCAGCCCAGCCTCCCTAGAATTCCCCTCTCACGTCCTCCGACAAGCTCTGGCATTGCCCGAATTCTCTCCGAGAGGCACCAGCGCTGCGGGAAAGCTCCTGGAAGCGCTCTGAGCATCCAGGGGCTCCCAGGGGAGGCATAGCTGGCATTCCAGGCTGGCAGAGCCCTGCCGCACATAATCCACCTGACCAGGGCACATGCCAGAACAGGTTACGCAAACAGAGCGCACGCACGACACAAGAGAGGATTTGGGCAGAGAAAGGGGGGAAGAAATGCTGGAGAAGGAGTTGTATTGTTGTACGCATTTAAGGGTCCTCAAGCCAAAGCCTTGCAGCTGGGATGCAGAGCACCCGGAGCCTTCCAGCTCTCCACTAGCAAATCAGTGTGACAAACATTTGTCCTTTCTGCGCACTGCAAAGGGATAAAAAGAAGAGATTCAACCTCATCTGTTTGTCTTGCCGAAGGTCCGTGAGATGCACAAATGGAGAGAGACTGTTCTCACAGCATTGTCCATGCACTGTGACCACAAGGCAGGACACAGGCTCAAATGGGACTCACCAGGATGCTGTTGCATCCTCCTTCCTCCTGACTTGCAGCATGGAGCAGAGCAGGGAGAGGTACCCTGGGGACAGAGCGCTGCCCATGGCCCCCACAGCCAAGCAAGCACTCACCCCAAAATCCGCATGGGACTGGAGAAAGAGCAGCAGCTACTCAAGCAAGTTTTTGCAGCACAGGGACTTGCCCAGCCTTGCGCTGAGGAAGCCACATGCCGAACAGCGAGCGGCCGAGCGTGCACACACATGCAGCCTGCAGCCTCCTCCCAGTAGGGAGCACTGGGGGGGACTGGGGTTACAGCACTGCAAACAAACCCCTTGCTCCCGAATCCCTGCATCCCTCCGCTGCACTGGTATTTCAGCCACAAGACAAAGACAGCAAGAAACTCCTGCAAATTTAGGTCCTTGTGCCCCTTTGTGCTTAGCCTGGGACAAGATTAAGGCAGCAACCGCGCTCAAAAAAGCAGGAGCGCTCACCTAGACGGAGCTCGAATGGCTCCTCGTGACAGAGTTTCCCCATGCAACTGCCAGGAGCTCCCACTGATCCTAGTTTATCTCTTAGATAAACAGCATCAGTTAAAACAATTTGCCCGGGGATTTTATCGCTACATAAACAGACGGCCCAGTGTAACAAGGAAAGCTGAGAGAGAAACTGATTGTAAGCAGGAGATGGACAAATAAAACAGATGTTTTGTCAATGGCTGACTCCCCAAGAGCACAACGGCCCCAAATGAAGCTACAGCCCACCCCAGGCCAAGCTCTCGCCAACCCCAAGCCACACGAATGGTTTCTACAGCCCAGCTGAGGGGATTTGCTTGGGTAATAACTGCGGAAAATAACTCAATTCTGACCCCATAGCCCTATTCATTAGTGAAGCTTTCAGCTAGCAACAGAATGAGATCAGGGACAGAAAAAGGATCCAGCCTGAAGGAATTCCAGGCACTGAATATTCTCTGGCAATCACGTCCTAGCATCTAAAAATCAGCATGTGTCCTCTTCTACCAAGACAGCCACCAAGAGAAAGGTGGCACTGCTTAGCATCACAGGGAGCAGAGAATCACAGAATCATTTTGGTTGGAAAAGACCCTCGAGATCATCGAGTCCAACTGTTACTCCAGGCCTGGCACTGCCCCATGTCCCTGAGAAGCTCATCACTGTCTGTTCAACCCCTCCAGGGATGGTGACTCCAGCACTGCCCTGGACAGCCTGTTCCAATGCCCCACAGCCCTTTGGGGAAGAAATTGTCCCCAGGATCCAACCTCACCCTCCCCTGGCGCAACTTGAGGCTGTTTCCTCTGCTCCTGGTGCTTGTTCCTGTGGGGCAGAGCCCGACCCCTCCAGCTCCAAGCTCCTTTAGGCAGTTATTTGGGGAATAAGTTATTCCTAAGATCCAACCTCAGCCTCCCCTGGTGCAACTTGAGTCCATTTCCTCTTATCCTATTGCTTGTTCCTTGGGAGAAGGGACCGACCCCCCTGGCTCCAACCTCCCTTTGGGTACTTGTAGAGAGTGAGGTGTCCCCTCAGCCTCCTTTTCTCCAGGCTGGGGACACCATGCTCCCCATGCCGCCCCGTTCTGCAGACCCCACCAGGCAGGCCTCCTCCTGCCAGCCTACCTGCCAGAGCTATGCCTGGAATGCCGTCCCTGGCCGCTCGCCCGGCCGCTGCCCGTCAGCACAGGAGTGGATTAAGGTTTATCGGCAGAAAGGTGCAAGCGGGAAGGTCGGTACCACCAGCACGCAGCGCCCAGACAAGCCCAGGAAAGCACCTCTCTGCTGGGCTGGTGGCACAGAGGGACAGGGAAACATTTCTGTGTCCGTACCCATCGCTGCCGGCTGCTTCTCAAGCCATGAAAATCAGGAATATCCCTTTGGGGCTGTGCTGTCCCAGGTGGGAAGCCAGGATCCAGCTTGCCTTATGCAGCCAGAGGATTCACTCACATCACATTTACACCCTCACCACCTCTTCTTCAGGACTGATGCATCCTTTGTAATGCAGCTATTTCTTGATTTGACAGAAGTACTTAAAGGCCTGAGCTGACCTAAGGCCCTAGAGCATTGTTTTTTTTCCCAGAAACAGAGTGAGATATGGTGCCTTCTTGGCCAAGGAGAACAGCTTCGGAGCCAAGACAATCACAATTTGGCAGCTGAATGAGAGCTGGCAAGCGATGTATTGGTTGATTTTCCTCCTCCCTTCCCTCCGGTGACTTCTCTTCTGCAGTTTGGGGGTTCGGGAGTGCTGCAAGTGCTGAAAGGCCACAACTTACTCAACTCTTTGGTTACCAAAGCTGAGCATCTGGCAGGTTCTGTTCTGGTAGGAGTGAAGATGCACCCAGCCAGGTTTGAGGCTTTGGGGAGAATCCTCCACCTGCAACAAACACTGACACAGCATGAGAGGTTGGGGAGAAGTTTAAAACCTCATTTTCAGAACATTCATCCAGCTTTAGATGGGAGCTTTAGTTCAACACCACACAGCACAAACACAACACTTGCTTCTACCAGAATTCCCAGCTTAGACCTGTCCCACCATATTATGCTGCCTATTTATGCTACTTGCACCTTCCTGCCCTGGAAGTGTTCTGTATTGAAACTGGTCAGCTTGCTGCAGAGGTGCAAAGCCTACTCTGAAGACAGGGAGAAAAGGGAAAGGGGAGCAGGGAGCTCTGGCTGAGCAGCTGTGTCTCAAAGGAAGCTGCATTTGTGGCACTTATGCTAGAAGGAAGATGGGAACTGGCTCCAACCATGCTGTCTCTAGCTAAAAAGCTGAGGAATTCCAATTTCAATGCCTCTTCTATCTGCTTACTCCTCCAGATCAGCAGGGATTCTGGGATTTTATTCAGGCAGAGAAAAGAACAAGCCAAGGTGTAACATCCAAGAGCAGTTTTGGCAGATCACCCCAGCACCAAGCGTGCAGCACTCCCATTCCCTGTCTGCTCACTGAGCAAACTGGGACAATATTGCCATTCACTTACCATACCTGTCCCAGTCTACAGAAATGCAGACAGCACCTGGGGGAGTTAAATGGCTTGTTAACATGGGAAAGTTGCTTTAAAGCCCTTAAAGGAAAAGCAACCACTCTGTTCTCCATCAAATTCTGAGCCTCTGAACTTCCTTCTCTCCCCAGTAGGAGCAGTTTGGATGAGACCAATTCCAACCCTGCACGTCTGAAGGGATTTTCAAGCCTGTCTCCATGCTGGTCTGTCCCTGCTCACCTGAAACACACAACAGAAGACTAAAAACCCAAAGAGACCAGACACCTAGAAGTGCAGACGTCAGCAAAACCTCCCTTGGCCTTTTTCCTGTTCCCCTTGTTTTAATTGAGTATCACCCACAAATCAAAGATGCTGAGGCACAGCCAGTCCTCCAGTTCACTTAAGCTAATTAGCATCCCTGCAACACAGAGAGAGCACAGTGGGCTAATATTAGATGGAAGACGCACTTACAGTCCATCAGGATGACACAACATCCTCTAGGAGCGTGCAGTTCTCTCCCAACATACACTACTACTCAGAGCTAAAAAATGGGATAGAAAGAGGCAGTCGGTCATGGAAGATGTTAAAGTTTGTTTTCTGAATCTGGAGAGGGGCAGCAGAGCCATTTTAACCTGCTTTCCTTCTCCTGAAAGCCCAAGATGAGATACTGAAATAATAATAGGAATTAATAAGGCTGGGATCTGGTCAAGGCATAAGAATTCATACAGAGGTATTGGTCAGCTCAAGGTCTCAGCTGCAAAGGTGATGGATGTCATTTATAAAGCAACCAAGCAAGAGAAAGTGGGTGAGATGCTGGGTGGGAATCCTGTTGGAATAGGACTGGACATGGGATGAGCCAAGGAAATAGAATTTAGAAGGAAATAAGAAAACGTGGTTCAAAACCTTACACATCCTTATTCACTTTGCAGTTCGTACTGCAGCCAGGCTGAAATTAGCCAAATTGGGTATGAATTATTGAAAGCACTAGAGTCCCATTTCCTTTGCTAATCAAAGAAAATTATTCCAGGGAGCTGAAAATGTGGGAAGAGAAGCGGTTTTTCAAGGCAAAAAAGAAAAAGGCGCTGCTAGAGTGGCTTTTGTAGGGAGGAAGCAGCTTGCAGAGCATCAACCACCTCCGCCAACCCACAGCCCACCGGGGAGAGGAGGGTCCATCCAGTGCCGGGGTGCGGGGCCACACAGCACATCAAAGAGCTCTCCTGCTCCTGGAAGTCATCCCAGAGGAATGCAGGATCTGTGCTGAGGGTTTAATAAGATAAACAGACCCAAGTCCCACTCCCGGGTAAGGATTAAGCACTGAGCAAGCCCAGGCGGGTGCTGGCAACACTGGCAGGCGCCCGGCAGCTCTGCCGGGCAGAGTCCCACGGGGATGACGGGCAAAGGCTGGTGCTGCCCATCGCCTCCACACTGCCCATCGTCACACTGCAGTTTCAGGCAGCCTAAGGCTGGGACAGGTCACTTCTGCCCTCCCCACCAGCAAAGCCCAGATCCTGGGCTCTGTTTGGGAACCAGATGAGTCCCGAGCTGTTTTTCTTGCACCCCTTCTGCTGAGACAGCTTCTGTGGATCATAGAATCATAGAACAGTTTGGGTTGGAAGGAACCTTCCCAACTCCCCCAGTGCCACCCCTGCCATGAGCAGGGACATCTTCATCAGCTCAGGTTGCTCAGAGCCCCGTCCAGCCTGGCCTGGGATGTCTCCAGAGTTGGAGCATCCACCACCTCTCTGAGCCACTAATATGGATACCTGGCCTGACCTGTGCACCCTCATGCAACAGCTCTCACCAGAAAGAATTCGAGACAAGCAACATGAGCCTTGAACAAAGGGAGAGCATCACCCGCCTCGAGCAGCAGGAACCAGCAATTTTGCAAACAAAAACAGAGAGTCGAGTTCTGCCCCTGCCAGAAAGGGGGAGCCACTCAGTCCTAGGTGGCCGCAAATTGGTTACAGCATGAAAATGATCTAGATTGATACCTGGGGCTGCCTGGCTGCATTCTGCAAGCAGCCACACCTGTATATTTAATTTACACTTCCAGCCCATGAAGTGTGACAGGGCAAACTGCTCCCTCCCATGTTTGATGCTGCACAAAGCGTTACAGAGCAGACAGGGAAAGGGGTGGCAGGGGAGGTTTGGAGAGAAGCAGTTATACCAAAGCAACACCTTTTATTACAGATTTGTGGCCTGGTGACACTGTGACCAAAAGCAACAGTCGGTGTGTTAAGGCTCACACAGCACAGGCTGTCTGCAAATCCTCTCTGATCTCCAAATCTGATCTCTGGCACAGGAGCTAAAGCAGCGTGTGCCCAGGTATTGTTCAGGCTCCCAAACTCTCACCCAGCTGGAGGAGGGGGGGTTGCTCACAACACCCCGTTTTACATGCTGGCTGCAGGGCAGGGGGTGTCAGGGAGAGGCAATGGGACAGGAAAGCTGCACCCGAGTCCTGCTTTGCGACAGGTTATTGAGGAGTCAGAACAACAGCTCTGCAAAGCCAAAGGATGCGAAGAGGATGGAGGAGATGCCCGAATCCCAGATCTGCAGACGTTCACTTCAGGAGATGCTCAGAGAGAGAGATTCAAAGCCAGCCTTGTCAACAGGAACAGCGATGCCTGCCAGGAGGAAACATTGCTCCCCGCTGCCCCGGGGGAGCAGCAGCCCCCGCAGTGGGATTTCCTCCCTGCAACAGCACCAAAGGCTTCTCAAGCCCACAGAGCAGCTATCTGCAGCAACCCCCACCTGGGAGCACCACAACACAGCTCTCATGACGTCCCCAGAGCCAGGCTGGTGCTGTGCGAGCATCCTGCAGCGGGAGGCACCAAAAGGATGCTGCAGGGACAGGGGAATGTTTCAGACTGGTTCTCTGTGGGAACTCACAGTATCTTTCCCACTCTCATGTCCCTTCTCTTCTCCATCCTTCTATCCACATCTGCACATCAAGGATAAAATGGGGAGAATGCAGCTTCACTGTGCACCCCCGCCAGCCAAGAGGTGACAGGTGATGCACTAGGCTAGACACAAGGAGGAAATTTTCTACAACGAGTGGGGTAAAATATGGGAACAGGTTGGCCAGAGAGGTGGTGGATGAACCATCCCTGGAGACATCCCAGGCCAGGCTGGACAGGGCTCTGAGCCACCTGGGCTGGTGAAGATGTCCCTGCTCATGGCAGGGTTGGCACTGGGGGAGCTGGGAAGGTCCCTTCCAACTAATCTATTCTGTGATTCTATGATCCCAGCCTCAGACCAGCACCAACCAGTACAACTGGAAAACACAGGGCAGAAGGATGCGCAGAGCCTGCCAGAGCCTCCAGCAGCTGCTCCCTTCTGCAGCACAGCAGACAGCAAACCACCGTCCTCCCCCGAGTTATTAGAGCAGCAAACAAAGGAAAAGCAGAACCAAAAGCACATGGCCAGGGCCCAGCACTTGTCATTACTGCACCACCAAGAGATTTGCCGTCTGTGCTGCTGAGCAAGGAACCCCAGCCCATCCCGCGGAGAAATGCAGCAGGATGTGCCAGAGCGGGAAGCGGGGCCAAAGGAGCCTTCCCAGACCAGTAGCCTCCCACACCAGATTAAAATTCCTCCGGAATTTGCTAAACAAATCGACTTTCTCAGCTCCTGCCATAAAACCCATGGGATGTTTTGCATTACTACCAGTAATGGAGGGAGGAAACAGACCCTTAAGCTTGGCCCATCACAGGACCCCCGTGCTCGCAGTGGTGCTGCCTCCTGCAAACGCTGGTCCAGGCTGGTTTCTGCAGCATCAGCCGCAGTACCTGCCCCATCTGTGCCTAAAGTGACAACTACATCCCTGCTCTCCTGGAGGGGACATCTGCTCCAGCCCCAGCAGCCACAGACGGACCCCCAGGAGTGTTCAGTGCTCGATTCTCCCAGTTTACTATGTCTTACAGCTGCTGGGTAACACTCTCACCCTCCCGAGATGGAGGTGTTGATGCTGTTCTCATTATCTGCAATGTAAAACAGAGCCAAGAAGAGGAGGGAAGGAATAAAAAACAACCTTCTTTAAGAAACCCACACATTAACCCTCTTCCAGCCCCCTCCCTCGCCTGTTCTGAAGCACAATGAAATGCCAGGGATGGATGAAAGAGAAATAGCTACAGGGGTGGAGAAGGGCTGCAGAGAGAACAGAGCAGGGGAAGTGACCACAGCCCTAAAAAAATCACCTAACACAGCTCCATGCCAGCGATTTCCTTGCTGAGAGGAGCCCACTGTGCATGCCTTACAGCCTCTGTAAGGAGCCTGAAAGGCAAATTTTGCATGGGCTGGTTTACAAGAACAAAACGTCTCAGTTCTGTGGAGGCAGAGACCTAAAAAAGAAAGAAGGGACAGAATAAAGTGAAAACAAAACAGAATGGACAGTGTAACTTAGCGGGAGATGCTTTCAAAGCAGTTCCGCTCCCAAGTAGACGTGGGAGAGAACACGGGAGGATTGAGGCTGCAGGGTTGGATGTAATTCTTCTGTGGGAACAATGAATAGGATCGTCACAGAGAATCAATTTCCATAAGAGCCAAGTGGCATTTCTGCACATCTGGAGCATCTGCAGCCCCCAAAGCAGGCAGATCCATCCTTACCAAAAGGCTTAACCACCCCTTGGACTTGGTTCATGGGCCCTATTTTCCATGTCACCCGAGAAGCTGAGGTGACACCACACCAGTTAAAGCACAGAGCAGGAGTTTCCTGAAGATGTGTTGGACACGCTGCTCCAGGACAAGGGTCTCAAGGCCACCAGCAGGACCTGCTGTCACAATGGCGTGTGCTTTCTGTACTCAACATTACAGGCTTCACTACACACTGTACTTGTAAGTCCAACATACACAGCTTTCCCCAGGAGGTTCCAAGTCCACAATCTCCAAAGCAGCCTCAACTGGGGCAATTGCACCAGCGTCAATGCAAATCACCCCACAGCAAGGCACTATTTAAAAGGAGCCCCGGGTTCTCATTAACCAAAGCACTAAACAAAGGCTTAATCTGAACTTCCTTCCACCCAGACAGCTCAGTGTGGAGTCACCATGCAGCCCCTCCCACACCATACACACACACACACACAGAAATCTTGATTTTCTTCAAGTGCAGTTGCGATCAAAGTGAAATACGAGACACACACACAGACCAAAGCTCTCTCGGGGATTAGTCAGCTGTTGAACTCCAGCAGAACGTGCTTGATGGTGTTATCAAGGAGTGGAAAGCATCGCACGGAGCCGCCGCGACACCCCAACTCCATCCGTCTTCATGCACAAATACCGCAAGGCTCATTTTTTTGCCCAAGAAGCCTCAGCCAGTCCAAACTTGTGTCCCAGAGCTGCTCCTCTCCCATTCTGCACCAAAAACACCTCCCTCCGGGCACCCCCAGCACTGAACCAGTTTGCAGAGCTTCACTGAAGCCTTGTATTTTGACTACAGCTGGCCAAAGCATTCTTACTGCAATTAAGTGTAATCAAAACACGCTGTTTTCACTCTAACCTGAGCTGTTTCACAGAGATGCCCCTGTCTGAACTCCTCTCTTACACAGGAAAGATTTTGATGTCTAGGATTTCTCCAAGCTGGAGCCACAGGAGATGAAGATACTCAAAACATTCGTGTTTTTCCACTCAGCTGCCACCATTCTTCCAATTCTTTCTGCAAAAGCACTCAGAAGTTTGTTTTTTAAACTCAAAGTGCAGCAAGGAGCAGCATTCTGGGCAGCTTTGCTTTGAACCCTCCTGTGGGGAAGCTGATGGGAAACAAGTCCTGGAGCTAAGTTCTCAGACTCAGAAATGGTTCCCAGGGTGGCAGGAGCTGGTTCTCAGAAGCCAGCAAGGCTGGGGGAGCCAAAAGGGACTCGCACAGAACTCAGGAAGGGCTTGAGCTTTGGTAGAGCTTGAGGGATGCTGAGGGTTTGAGGATCAATTTGTTCCATGCACTCTACAGCAAACCATCCAGCATATAGACTACTCATGCAACAACCAGCCTTCCAAGAGGTGGGAAGAAGAAAAGCGAGTGCACCGGATACAAAAAGCAAGGTGGGTTTCTCAAGGCAAGGGAAAGAGCTGCCAAGTCAGTTGGATGCCAAAATAAGAATCACTGCATCTCCCCCAAGCAACACTTTTTAACCGATTAGTAACTCTAGGATGCTTTGGGTTTTTTGGTCATTCCTCAGCAGCGCTATCTGGACAGGTCTCCACCAGTTTAGAGCAATCAGGTCCAACGCACCCAGAAAGTTGTCTGGGGGCTGTTTTCCAGCCCTTTCCATTCCCCGTCTCCCCAGACCAGTGTGCTGGACCAGAGGCACCAGCATCCCAAGAGCATCCTGGCGAGCCGTCAGGGAGAGGGGACTAATTAGATAAAGAAAGCAAGCTATGCAGCAAGTGATTTGCAGAGAAGAGGGGAGTCCCAGAAAGAATCATCAGGAAAGGTTAACATAGCACGGAGGAAGTATAAACCCACCTATAACCTGCAATTGAAGCACACAGTAAAGAGATCATTTAGACATGCCCAGCTTTGGCACTTTCAAGTCCCTTGCACAACAGCAAAAGGCAAAAATGGGTCTCAATGATAAATACTACATTAATCTGTAGTATTAGGAAGAAAACTTGATTCTCTCATCATCTCCTATGGGCCTTAAGGGACAAGGGCCTTCAGCACAAATGGGAAGCACCTTGCTCAGCCACCCCGTTTCACATCCAGCATGTGCAAAAGGAGCGTGCCAGAGAGCACAGCCAAGTAGGTGAAGACAGAACCCTTTCCAATGTTTGCTCAGGTTTAACAAAAGCACACACAGGCTTTCTCCTCCCTCCCTCTCCACTAGGTGCAAGGATGGAGCAGGACTCATACCTTTCAAGTGCAATACAGAACAAATATATAGGCAGAAAACCTCCTGTGTTGCTCCCTCTTACAAAAACCACTCGAGACGGGGGCCTCTTGTGAGCCACTTTGCTGAACTAGCTCTCTCTCAGACCAAAAGTTCGGTCATTTACCCCTGTCAGCATTCCCAGCTGGGAAAAAAAAAGGGGTTATGGCCTCTGCTCTGCACGTCCAAAGGGAGGAGGGAGCCGGTCTGCACGTTTATTTGTTGTCTGTGCAGAATTCCCGCATTCCTTCCCTTGTTTACCCATCTGCTCTCAGGACACGCTCAGACCCCAGCAAATGGCTTTTGGGGCACCACGTTCCCCCGTGAGCTCGGAGCTCTTGCTGGAACATGGGACAAGCACAAAGGGGAAAGAGAAAAGCCAGAAAATGGGTTATTACAGAAGGATGTTTTCAAGGTGGTTTGGCAACAAGTAGAAGAAATGCCAGTTCTCTGCCAATCTGCTCTCCACAGAGGGACGTGTCCATGCCTGGAGGTCTCAGACCCTATTAAAGAGCACATACATACTGTTTACCCCTCTGATTTTCCCCACAGAAATGTTTTTACACCCCCAACAGCACCAGTAACTCAGCCACGGGCAAGTTAGCACTCCTCACATTGTCCCACAGACCATGTCCCACGGTCCCCACGTTGAGCATCACTGTGGTACACACGTATGCCATGAGCACAACATCACAACCCTCCTCATCTGTGCAATTTTGGGAGCAGACACAAAGACTCCAGCAAGATTTATGTGTAAGGGATACAGGGCTTTCCCACGACGATATAAAAACGCAACTCGCATACCCCAAAATCACTCAGTTCCTCGACTTGGTCTTGACTTCATTACACCGTGGAGAAGCTTTATCTCTAAGCAGAACTCAACTGGCTTCTCAGATCCCTGCACAAGTCCACAAGTAAGGAGGCTCTGAGACAGAGGAAGCTGGAGTGACTACCATGAAGGGCAGACCTTCACCACAGGGTTAACTCATCAGCTCTAAACCTATGGGCAAACCTAACTCAGGTGTGAGGAGCCTAAACTCCCTGGGAAGCACCTTGCAAGACTTGCAGTGGGGATGTTCCCAACCACATTTGCAGAGGGAACTGAGAAGCTGCATCGAATCTTGAGAAAAAAATGACATCAGATAACTTTGCTTGGCTGTACTTTGGCTGCAAGGGCTGCCTTTGACAACAAGGTCAATGCCAGACACTGTCCCCGTGATAAGCACAACCCTACCCCAGCCACGTGTGGATCAGCAGGACGCACTGATCCGCCTCATCACCAGCGGGATCATTTGCCCATCAATCATTTACAAGCCAAGAACACCCTGGGAAAAGCCCAGCGGGCAGGTCCAGCCTCACCTTCCACACAGTGCTCCACCTCCTCCAGGTTCCGCAGCGTGATGCGCATCAGGCTGGAGTTCAGCATCAGCTCGTTGCGATGCGCCGGCCACATGTACTGCGGGGCTGGGTTGACGAAGAAAATCCGTGTGTCCCCGGTTGAGACTTGGTTGTCACAGATTAGCGGGTCCCCAAAGCCACCGATAACCACCTTGTTCCCACCATCCAGGAGGATCTCGTGCGTGACGATGTCTTTGCCTTTCAGGTATCGCCAGACTCTCACCTTGAATGAGAAGGAGCACGTGAGACCATTTCACAGCCACCAACAACCAGCACTTTCTGGCCACATTAACTTTTATCACGTTGTCACAAGATGCACAGAGGCGGTTCAGGCTGGCAAAGCTTTCCAGCAGACCTAATTTCATTAGCCAGCCCTCCAAAAGCACAAAATGTGTGGGTAGCAAAGACTACAGCACACACGGGTGTTTCTTTCCTTTGTTCAGGCAAAAATAATGTCCCCAGAGCCTCTATGGCACAGCTCAGACCAGGACAGCTGCTCAAGAGTTTCCTTGACAGAAGGAGAAGCCTCTGCTGCTGTTTTGCCTCTGCTGTAAATGACCAGTAAGCCAGAAAATGAGCTAATCAACCTTTTTTCCCTAATATTGTTCTAACCTTTATGCCCACACCAGCCATTTCAGCTGCCACACACCAGCTATGGCAGGGAACGCTGCTCTCCAACAGGGACACTGCACTTGGCCAGGGGAAGCTGGCAGAGACTCAACCAGGGCAAATATTAATTAAAAAAGAAATTCAGAACTGACCTCGTCTTGCCCATTACTAAGAAAGAATTCAAACTGATAGCGAGAGATCCATTCCTGGACTGGATGCTTGGATAGAAGTGACATCCAACTCACTTGCCACGTACATGAGCTGTGACCCCATCACCTGCAGATACAGGCCATGGGGTCAGGGATATGATTCCAGCCCTACCAGAGGAATCCCCATTCCACTCTCCGGCAGCATCATTTGAGGTGACAGACTGCAGCTGGTACAGTTCTGACTCACAACAAAATCTCAGTGGTGAAATGGATTAGGGGAGAATAAACCACTTCTGAATAATAAATTTTAAAAAGCTTTGAAAACACATAATAATAATAATCATCATAAAGCTTTGAAGGCAACATTAAATGGCTGGAAGCCCCCAACCCTGGAAGGCAGCACACCTAAACAAATGTCTGTCCATCCATGGGGGATGCTCTGAACAGGCAGGAGGAGGCAGGTGGGCTGGCTGGATGGAAGAAGGGAACCTCCTGGCTCTAAGCACCAGCACATCGGGAAGGCAAAACACAAAGCAGATAATATTGGTTGTAGAAATATCAAAGACAACTTATGTTCCCATAAATGACTAAAGAAAACCTTTGCCTTAGCAGACTGGATCTGCTAAGATACACGGAGGATTTGGCAGGAGGAGCCTGTTTCCCTTTACTCATCCAAACTTCTTGAAGAAAAATAAGCCGTGGCCACAAGAGCTGGTCCCGCTCCCCCCGGCCCGCTGCCAGCGGTTCTAGAGAAAACTCCCTAAACCTCAGTGCTGGCTCAACCCCCTGCCCAAAAAAGGCCAGATCTGCACACAACTTCAAGCCAACCCCTCTCCTAAAGAAACACCCACACGGAAGGGAAGAAGCAGCCCTAAAAATGAATCTTTAGTGCACACGGGACAGCAGAGACATGTTCCCAAGTCAGAAATCCTCTTCTGTGATTCCATTGCAGGGGAAACGTGATGCAAAATTGAGTTGCATGGAATAGAAATGGCTCTGAGAGGCGCCTGAGGGTGCAGCGGGGAGTGAGGGTGGCTGCTGCAGCGCGTGGGTATCGCCGTGACCACAGGCATCCCTGGCCTGGCACCACCAGCATCTCCTCCCAGCCCGAGTGCCCCGTCACCTGCATTCCCCAGCCCTCTTCACCGCCTCGAGAGCACTCCAGCACACCGCGCCAAGCACCGAAAATGGGCAGCAAGGGGGTGGCTCGGAGATAAGGGCCTCTCCATCCCGTCTCTGAAACAGGCACACATGTACAGGCTGCAAGAACACAAGAAAGGATGCTCATGTGCACAGGGCTCTTGGTGGGCATTGAAGTGGCAGACAGTTGTTTGCACTACAGCTTCAATGCTTGACATAAGGGAACCTGTGGCAATTGAGGAGGAAAGCGCAGAGCAGATACCATCCCACTCTAGAGTAAACCATTTTTATAGTTATCTGCAGGTCACTGGCCTCTGCCCTGCACAGCCCTTCAGGTGCACTGCGTTCCCCTTCTTTGAGACCATTCAGACAGCAAGATGCTTATTCTTCACCAAATATCCCCATCTTGTGACTACAGAAGACGCACGCAAAGATCTGACGGTGCAAAGTTCGAATAAGAGGGTTAAAACATGCTGAGGGTGTGCAAGTTTTATGATCTTTAATCGTGTAATTATTTGAAGCCTTAACTCCAGAATTTCATGGGTGAGCTCAGCAGTTTCTCAGTCCTGATCAAGAGGCTTTGAGGCCCACGGTGATCTCGAGCCAAACTCCATGTGACAACGAGGTGCTGGGACAAGGCAACTGGGCCATTCCCACTGTGCCAGGAGTGACCAGGCTGGGGGGACACCCCCCTGCTCAGTTTTTCTCCAGGCTAAACAGCCCCAAGCCCAAGAAGAGATGCTGAGGAAGCAATGCCTCCAAAGCCACATCCACAGCCTATTCCAGCCCTGGAAGAAGCCTGCTGGAAATGTCAACTGCTCGGTTGTGCACAGCCCTGTCAGCCTGAGCTCTTTTCTTGAGAGAGATGGCAGCCACCCAGCGAACAGAGGGAGCTTCAGATGGCAGGGACGGGGAGCTGCGACAGGCGGCTTCCCCCCCTTCTGATCTCGCCGGAATCCCGCTATCGACACAGAGACATCTGCTCCACCACGTGCCGGTGGTGCCACCCGAGGAAGCCCCTTCCAAGAGCCACCCTGGGGCCACCTGCGAGCGCGGCGAGATGAGGAGGCAGGGTGCGAAGGAGCACAGCTTGCCCGGCTTTAGCGCAAGCCTGAGCTAACGCAAACCTCCTGCTTGCCCAGCCGGGACCAGCTGTTTCTCCAGCGTTTCGCAGCAGCGCGGCTCCCTGTGGTTGTGATTCTACTCCGTAGTCAAGTCAAGACACCTTCCTCCAGCCCCACCTCCTCCTCCTCCAGCCGCAGGGCAGGCGCTGTGAGGTGCACAAGCAAACCAGGGTGAAAGAATAAGAACTAGGAACACAAAGGAGACAAAAGGAAAAAAAAATACTAATAAAAATACGGGAGTCAGGCAGAGAGCACAGCCTGAGGGTTGTGCTGAAAGGTGGCATTTTCACAGCTAGGTCTAAGGGGGGAGAAAGGCTGAAGTCTACCCCCTCTTTCTGAAGCAGATGGTAATTTGAGTTAATTAGCATGGCTGTTCTAGTCATAGACCTCAGAGCCAGGCCACAGCATTCACAAGCAACATCAGAGTCCACCAGCCTTCTCCCCACCCTTCTCCTCTATAATGAATGGATGTAAAGGCACCAAAGACCAGGCAATTACCTGTAGGGCATCCCATTCATCATCACACACAATTAAGACTTTGTCACTGCTGACTCACCGGATCATCAAGGATTGGGGGAAGAAAAGGTTGAGAGAGAGAGGAAAAAAATTCGTCTGGAACCTAGTTCCAAGAGGTCCTTTCCATAAAGCAGACTCACTCTTTTGCCAATGAGCACATAAAACACTGGATTAAGACCATTTTACAAGGCTCCTGGCAGCTACGGGGAGGCAGAGTAAGAACAGTGAAGACTTTATTTAAGCAGATCCTTTCAAGGGTATATTTTAAATGCAGCACAAAACCAGAAAGTAAAAGGATTTTCCACTATGCCATGGGGGTCCATCCCACCGCAGGGAATGGGACCACCTGGACAGAGACAGGCGAATTCCTACCAGGAAGATGCTTTGAGAAATGCCAACCTTGGTCTTGCAAGGAGAAAAATGAGATGTTGGAGCACAGTTTCCTTGGGACGGGAGCTCTTATTCTGCACAGAAGTATTATGAAAAGGGTCACCACTAGATTTCGGCAGTTCCTAAAGATAAAGGGCACCAGCCAAATGCTTCCCTCCCCAGCACATTGTCCCTCTCCCCTCGTTTGTCGCTCTCTGTGCCTTTCCTTGGATGGAACCCTTTTCCTCAGAACTAGCAAAGCACCAAACCCACCTCCCCCAGTCACTTCCACACCCATCCCTGGCTGGAAAACAGCCGTTACCCCCCAAAATACAGGCTCTATTGTTTGGAACAGGATCCACATCCTCTTCCAACACTTCCTATAGCTCATATAGAACCTGTGCTTGTCCTATAAATAGTTCTCTTCATAAATATCAGGTCATACCAAAATAATGCACATGAGGGGACTCAAAAGCAGGAAGGGATGGTGCCAACACATGGGCTGTAAATGGGAGGTACAGCAGCACTGCAAGACTGGGAAGAGCACAGAGACACCTCCACTCCCATGTCAAATCCCTCGGGAAAGCGGCACGTCAAACGGTTTCAATTTTGAGGATTCTGTCAGCCTGCTCTTCCTTATTATTCCTCTCCTCCAGTAGCAAACGAGGCTGGTAGTTATTTAAGACTGTTTATCTAACATTAACTTCACATTTTTCCTGAGTTGTAATGTGCTTATCTTCCTCTATCAAAGGCTTCACCTGGGAGGGTTTAGAGTTTAACTAGAAGAACAATACACTAGTGCGGCACTTGCAGATATTCACATGCCTGCTCCCTCGCAGACCACCCAGCACCAATAATACTCGCTATTTTGGGTGTGGGCTCTCAGGAACTCCTACCACACACTTGGCCCTTGCCTTCCCTCTTCAGATAAAGAGCAACCTGACAAGAGATAACTGTGGTATTTGGAAGTAACCCCAGGGCCTAAGGAACGGTTCCTGGAGCACGACAGCGAGGAAGCAGACACGGGTTTTCTCACTAATAAGATCCTTTCTGCACTTGGGCTTATTCCAGCTCCACAAGTCAGGTTTAATGCCCAAAATGCCTTTTTAGAATCTAGGTGCTTGATAAAGAAACCACCAAACCAACCCAAAATGCGCGAATGTCTAACCCTGCGACCCAGCATCAGCAGAATCCACAGCAATTTCAATACTTGGAGAGATCTTAGAGGGAAACAAGCACCAGCTGCTGCAAAACTTCACATTTACAAGTCACAAGCGCTACATCCTGCCAAGTCACAGGAGAGATTTATCTGCTTTCAGGTCCTTAAGACACCTCAAATCCCATTTCAGAGCTTTTTTCCTGCAAACACACCATTTAAAATTACACAGAAAAGAGTGATGTGTAGGTAACGGGACCAAAGAACCACTGCTCTAAGGAAATTGCTCAATGTCACAGCATGACCGGGAGAGCCAGCAGCAGTGCCACAGTGAGATAAGATGGGATGGGCATTTCCATCCAAGGCCAGAGAGGTTTTTCTCCTTTCAGTTTCTTTTACAGGACTGGAAAGGTGTCTTGGGAGCATGTGAAGGCATTCAGTTGCTGTTACCACAGTAGCACTCAGCAGAAGCAACACCCCACAGTTAACTCTGAAGCAGCACAAGTCTTCTCCACAGCATTTTTGGAGATGGCTCAGGGAAAGGCAGGTACAAGATTCTCTTCCCAAGCTGAGCAAAGCAAACTGTTTCAAATACAGACACCACCTGCAGACCAGGTGCCTCCCGAGCTACTCTTATTACTCCGGACATGATTGCACCCTTTCAAAGGCAGAGCTGCTGAGCAAGCAGGTTTCTCATCATAGGAGCACTGGCCCAGAGTCCTGCTCCGATGCAGCAAGATGAAGCCTGGATTTTACACTAGCCAGACACCTTGCTGCGTGTCCGCAGTGGGAGAAAAGAGACTCGTTTCCTAAATGAGCACTTTTGCCTTGTCACTAAGCCACGCTTGACCACCTCCTCCCTTCCGAGGTGGCCCACATCCATCCAGCCATATGTGCCCCAAGCTGCCGCAGGACACCGCCTGCTCATAGCAGCTTATTAGTTTTCTACATAGCACCCGGGATGTGTCAGACGCTTTGCAAACATACGGTCTCTGCACTAGCCCGGAGGGTCCGTGATCTAATTTACCAGAGCAGGGTACAGATTGTACCATGCAGCATCGCAAGGGGCAGAGCCACGGGAGCAAGTGTAAAGCAGCAGGCACCAGCTGGACAGACAGAAACTGTTCAACTAGTTTATTGGGCTGAGAGATGCTCCAGAACAGAGGTATAAAGTTAACCTCCCTCTGCACCAGCAGACCTCTCCCACCACACACTGCTGCACATCACCCCAGGCCCTGCTTAGCACTAACCGCAGTATTTTTGTAAGAATGAAGCAGAAAAGAGGATGGGGAGAAAGGGAAAAAGCAATGTAGCAGCGTGTCCTCACAAGTGAGATTCCTGCCCCGGGAAGGGTTAAGCCATACAGCACGTTTTCTGACAACCAGGCGGATGGTATTTCAGGTTGCTCAGTACTTTACCGTCTCTCAGCTTAGGGGGGAGGAAAAAAAAAAACATAGCCAGAGGCCAGATTCGTAGTTAAACAATAGCTTGAGCTAGAAAGAACTCAAGATGCTGCTAAAGTAAACAGGGAGCTAAGAAGCTCCGAACACCTTCCCCAGCAGCCTAAACCCAGCTGGAGAAAGTTGGGAGTCAGCTCCACATGATGCAAAGGAGGGAAATGCCCATAAAAAGCAACCTTGCGAGATTCCCCTCGCCACAGCTGCGGGCAGCTCTAAGCGAGGAGAGACTCCGCAGTCTAAAAATACATAATTACACACCAAAGCTCCAGCGTGTACAATAAAAACCACATGCGCCCGCCCGAGAAAGCGCCTGGTTGGGGGCTGAAAGTTTCCCTGCTGTTGTCTACCCCCCCGCACCTTCCCCAAACCCCCCCAAATTACCTTGCAGGAGTAGGTGTGGTGGACGGGGTCCACGTTCATGATCTCCTCCACCGTCCCCGTCAGCACCACGTTGGCCTCCTCCTCCCTCCGCTCCAGCTCCCGTTCGGGGCAGGTCGCCCCACCACCGCTGCCTCCCAGTCCCAGTAAGCCCAGTAGCGCCAGTAGCAGCGCCCGGCCGCCCGGCGCTCGCCCCGCCATGGCCCGCCGGCCGCGGCGGTTCGGCCCGGCCCCGCTCCCGGCTCCCGGGGCTCCCCGACGGCGCGGGTAGACAAAGCGGCCCCACTCGCAGGCAGGGCTGGCGCAGAGAAAAAGGGCTACTTTTGTTCCGAGGAGGTGAAAAGGAGGAAAGAAAGAGAGGGAGGGAGGCGGGGAGGGGAGTGCAGGGGAGGGGAGAAGGAAGAAAATCCCAAGAGGAGGAGGAGGAGGAGATATCTCTCCCCCGGAGCCGCGGCCGGGGAGAAGCGCTCGGTCCTCAGCCTTGCCCCTGTAAGAAAGCCCGCAGATTTGCATGCAATCTGAATTGCTGATAAGGAGGGAGCGGGGGTAGGGAAGAGGAGGGAGGGAGGCAGCCAGCCCTGCTGCCGGCTCTTATTGCGGAGCTGCCGCGGACGCCACCCCCAGGAAAGGGAGAGCTCGCATCAGGTTAATGGATAATCAGCGCGCCAACGTGAGGAGACTTTTAAAGGTGTAGGGACCGCTGAGAGCAGCAGCCGGCTCTGCTGCCCACCCCCCTTGCTCGGCAGCTGCTGCCCCGGCCCCCGCCCCGGCTCTGTCCCGGGGTCCCGGAGCCCGCACCCGCGGGGATGCGCAGGGATGCAGCTTGGTGCAGCTGCAGGGGGGAACCGGCGCTTCCCCGCTTCCCTCCTTGCACCCTCAGCCCACCCTTGGCATCGCCTTCTGGGGTTCCTGCCAGGGCTGCTCCCCTTTTCCCTCTGGGCAAACTGAGGCTCGGGATGGCCCTTGCTCCGAGTGCCACATCCCAAGACAAACAGACTCACCCGCGCCTGGTCCATCACCAGGGGAAGATGATGCTCAGGGCTGCCCATACTTTGTCCCACGCAGGGCAAAGCCACCCCCGCAGGGAATGGCCTGTGTCTGCCCCTGGAGCACAGTGACCTCCTGCCCTGGCTTTCTCCAGGGACTGGACGGCAGTTTTCCAGATGTCACGTGCAATTACTGCAAATATAAAATGAAAAGTTAAGTGGCACCAGGGGAGGGATATTGTTTCTCTCCTCCATAAATTAGCCATCCTCCAGAGGCGTTTTACAAGGCTGTTTTACTTGATGGCCCTAAACAAGTCACGTTTGTGACCCAGGGCCAAGCGAGCGAGTTGTGAAGTTTAACCACGCAGATGCCACGGTGCCAGCAGAGCACACAACGTGCCCCATGTGATCTCTGATGAGCACCTTTCAATCCACAGCAGCATCCTGCATCATTAGGCTCTGCAGATGACCCTCCATCCTGTTCGTCCTCTGAGCGCTCAGCAGTTCTATTTGTGCTGTTTGCCCCTGCAATTGTGTATGTGCCAATCCTTTTTCTGTGCCCTGGAACACAAATAGAAATTAACTACAAGATAGGAATAAATGAATCTTACTGAGTGTTCCAAATGTGGTCCAAGCCTACCTTCTACCCTGAAGAGGACAAAATACCAGAGATCACATAAATCTGTCTGGAGATATCACAACTGCTGTGGGTTTTGCAGGGAAGGCATTCTGTGCATATTCTGCCTTAAACCATGCACTTGGCATTTCCACGCTGACTTTGTTCTCAACACTGAGGCTGTTCTTATAAACCGCGCATCCTCTCCCAGGCCCCCTCCTGCTCAAAGCTTCAGTTTCTGTCCCTTAAAACTTAAGTTCTTGGTTCGGCATCGAAGGAAGGCTGCCTGTTCACAAGCACGCAGTATTGAACCATCTTAGTGAGGACATTAGAGAGGTGATTTTCAGAAGAAAGTGGCTCCCAATGCACTCAGGTCTGCAGGAAATCTGGCTTCACCTAGCCGGGCTTAACTCTTCTGAACCTGCCTGTCTGCTGTGCCACCCTGGAGAAAGCCCCAGGAGAAGGAATGTGTCCCCTTGGTCACCCCTGCCAAGAAGAAGGTGCCACAGGGCAAAAAGACACAAAGCAGGAACAAACAATGTCAGATTTTCCACCAGTGCCAACTGAAAAACTTCACCAAAATGAGTGGTTTCTGGATGAGGGGCGAGGGAGCAGCGTTCAGCAATGCAAATCCAGGCTCCGCAGTCGTCACTGTTACACAGCGGAGATTTAGCACAAAGGACTTCATTATTACATGGCTGCTATTACAAACTTAAGCAATCAGCTAAAAATATTTCAGTGCCTGGCAGATTATTTTTGCTATTTTAATTATTAATTTTTACTGTATTCCTCGAGCGCTGCTCAACTGTAAATCACAGAAAAACCTCAGTTCAAGGTGGAAGAAACCAGCTCCAACATTTTGCTCTCACACTTTGCAAAGAGAATTATTTACACTGTGTTTGTACTATTTTCTGTTTGTTAGTTCTCTCCTTCTAGCCCCACCCTGCCATCTGCTTTCAGAGCTGTGAAGAGAAAAATGGATTTCACAGGCTTTTCTGATGTATCTACCCCTATACGGCCAGTTCTTCGAGTGGATTTACTCAGCCTTGCAGGTTTTCTGGTTAGAGGATCTCAACTTTCCTTTCCATGTGCAGGTTTCATAAAGTTAACAAGGAGAAAGCAGTTGGTTTGTTCAGAGGACACCAGCAAAACACAAGCGAAGAAGCAGAGTCACTCCAAGCATCTCTCTTAGGGACAACCAGCACATTTCTGCATGGTTTGCCCTGCTCCAACACCACCGTGTTGAACCGTCACACCAGGAAGAGAAACTGGCCAAGAAACCGATGGTACTGTGGGAAAACTGAGACAAAAATATTTGGCAAATCAGTGCACAAAGTAAATAAACTACACAACTGACAAAAATACATCACTGGGGTTTGTCTTTGGCTCTTTACAAGACAGAAATTGTGAACCCAGGGCTCGCAAAAACTTCCCTTGAACTAAGCTTAGAATTAAGTGGCTCAGTCTCTGGAAAATCAAGAGATCTTGGAGCTGATGAGGACTTATGGCCTGTTTGCTTTCTGACACATCTGCATTTGGGTGGCATTTCCAATATTTGTTTGCAGGAGGGGCCTCAAATGTCAAGAGAGAGGAGGGAAGTCTGTGATACTTTCGCTGAGGTGGTTACAGCAGCCAGCGGTTCCATCAAAACCCTCTGGTGCTGTGAGACCATTGCCAGAGCTGCCCAGAGAGGTGGTAGATGAACCATCCCTGGAGACATCCCAGGCCAGGCTGAACGGGGCTCTGAGCAACCTGAGCTGGTGAAGAGGGTGGACACTGGATGGGCTTTGAAGGTCCCTTCAACCCAAACTGTTCTATGATTCTATGATTCTAGTGCGGGCTGACTGAGCAGCGCTGACCTTTGGACACCTGTTGAAGCCCCAGCCCTCAACAAGCTCTGGCGATGTCCGCGGCATTTCTTCCACATGTGAAGTTCAGTGCCTGGGTAAGGCTTTGCCTGATCAGGGCTCTTCCCTCCAGCAGCAGCAGCTGTCACATTTTTGACAGGACTGTAATTTTTTTCACATCCTTTGAAGTTTTTTTTTTCCAATTTTAACAACTCATGGCACAGGCAAATGAGCTTCTTTTAGGTTGGGCTGAGTAACTCTGCAAAGGTCTCTCATTTATTACGAGTTATTGCCTCCTTGGAATGACTGTACAGCCACTCCTGCTGCACTCAGCAGTTTCAAGCCAGCATCTCTCCACCATTTGACCCTGAAACACTTTCCTTTCCAAGATATTTCTTATCAGAGCTCTCAGCCAAGGCTATCACAAGTGTCATACCCTCATTCTCCAGCTGCTTCCCTTGGTGGGGCCGTAGTGTCTGTGGGTGCTCGGTGCTTACTGAGAGAAAAATACTTTAAGGTGTATAGGTCAGGTATCCGAAAGTCACAGCAACCACAGGATGAGTAACCATAGAGTAAATACCCCCGTCTGCTCACCTCCGAGTACGGCGAGAGGCCGAGCGCTCCGTTCACACCGGGACGTCGCAGCAGGAAACCCTCAAGATTTTAGGCCAAGCCTTCAAAGCAAATAAAAGACCTGTGCGAATACCCTGGCAAAGCAAACCAGCCCTGACGTTAATCAGAAATACTTCCCCAGGGGTTAACAAAACAAAACTGTCCTCATTCCTGCTTGGGCTGGTCCCCGATTTCTTCACCGGTTGCCTCTACGCCCCAGCGGCTGGTTTTTCTGCTCTGGGGTTCTCCATCTCTGATAAGCTCCATGACATGTTTTAATGTGTGTTGTGTTTTTTTCCCCCCCTCCCCTCTTTTCTCTTTTAAGTTAATCCCTCTCGGTGGTTTCTGACATTGTCAAATGGCTTTTGTGTACTGTCAGAAAAATCTCTTGATGTAGCTACAGAGCAGCTGCTAACAAGTTGCCCCTGGGATCCTGCATCTAGGAGGCTGTCTGCCTGGATAATGATTTTCAAATAAGTAAATCTATTAATGAGATCTCGGTGGGAGCAGGGCCGGAGGACCCACACGGGAGGGTTTTGTGCCACAGCGGCCCCTGGCAGGTTGGTTTTGGCCACGATGGGGGTTGCGGCATCACAAGGTGGGTCACAGAGATGCTGTCCCTGTGCTGCAGTGAGACCGCGAGCCTTTCGGATCAGCGTGGCAGCGACCCGCACCGTCCTTTCCCTTCACTTCCAGCAGGAAAACAGGGAACAAAGGGGGATCTGGGACATGCTCTAGGTAAGATTCAAGAAGTCAATCTCTCCTTCCCCAAGTCAGAGTGGCAGCCTTAATACTGAGTTAAAAATTCAGGGCTAGTCTTTGGGGTTCGTCAGTTTTACCCCAAGGTTTAGGAGCAAGAGGATCTGAGCTTTTCTCAGCAGCATGAGCCTAAACCCACAGCTTTAAAACAGGAAAGCATGATGAGATTTGCACTTATTCATGCTACAAGAGTATCAAAACCCAAACCACTGAGTGTTACAAGCACTGTGATGTAACGACAGGTTACAAGGGACAGGCTTCCAGCTCACAAAGATAGGCTCAGCTTAGCATTGCGAGAGGGAAAGGGTATTGGCACAGAGCGTGCACACACTCACAGGTGTCATCTTGTTGTAGTTTCAGTGCCCATGAACATCCAGCATGGTTTAGGACTTAACTTAGCAACCTCTCAGCTTGGAGGCAAAAGCATCCGGTGAACCACAATGACTCTTTTAATCTTAAAAAAAAAAAAAAAAAAGAAAGAAAAAGAAAGAAAAAGAGAAAGAGTAACAAGCAAAAAGAAAGAAGCAGAAAGAAAATTCAGCGTGAACTTCAGGGCAAATGATCCTCCATTATCAAATCCCATCTTAAAAAGTGCACGGGGCTAATTGAATTACTCTTGCTGGATTTCTATGTAGCCATGAAGGCTTCTTAATGTGGATTGATAGCATAAATCTGTTCTCCATTGAGGAAAAAAGTGAATGCTGGCCCCTGACATCTATCTTTCTTTCCAGAAATCCCATCTAACTGGACGTCTCCCTAGGCCACTTCCAAGAGAAAGATGTCTCTATCCATTACCCCTGACACGCAGCAGCAAAAGGAAGTGAGGTCCGTTCACATCTAATTACTCCCACTCCCGGATTTATTACAATCATGCCAGGATTAATTGAGAAAGTAAAAATGCTTAGCTGGGGGATCAATCTTCCCCGAGTTACTTACCTTGTCACTCGCTAATAACTGTAAAATAAAAATGCCCCTCTTCGCTGCATCTCAGCAAATGGATTTCTATAATACATCGCTAGGAATCTTTAAAAGGCATTTGAAAGCAGTAAGGAGACAAATTGGATTAGCTGGAGAGAAAGTGCAACCAAAGCATTTTTTTTTTTTTCATTACCATAAAGCAAGAATTTCAGCTCTGCGATGCTCAGGTGGTGATGCAGAGACAGCGCTTTGGCCACAGAGACTGCGGGGGGATGAAGAATATTCTGAGTGAAACACAAAGAGTCTTTCCTGGTTTAGAGACAGAGCTGGTTTTGACACCAGAGACCCTTAGGGAGGGTTTTTTTGCCCACCTGAAACTGGATGTACCCAGTCGCTGCTCTCATCTTGCCCACGTCCCACCCATGTGTTGTCCCAATGTGTCCTTAGGAACCAGGGAAGCTCTTTGGGTTTGGATCTAGCTAAAAAGGCCTGTTTTCCCCCATTTTGCCACCTTACCTCAAGGCAGCTTGAAGGATGTTCATATTGAAATCGAACCTCTCTCCCTGTCAAATTTGGCCCAACCTTTACATGCTGAGCCAGCATCCCTGGCACTGGCAGCATCACAAAAACGCCCGGCTTTTGGTAGCCCGCCTTTAACCGAAAGCATCGAGGGTGCTGGGAAACAGAACTGGAGCTGAAAGAGAAGAGATTAAGATTCAGGACATGCAGAGATTGGGCTTTTTTTCCTTTCCCCGCTTTTTTCCAAGCAGCAAGGAGCCAAGATTTTAGCACTGGGTTAGAGGCCCCTTGACAACCCCTGCAAAGTGGCTGGTGGGTCGGGGCTGCCGCCCGGCTCCTCTCCATTGGGATCCCCCAACAAAAGGGCTGGAATGCCCAGAGATGGGCAGGGAGGGATGGAGCCCTCCTGGGTTGTGGTTTCACACTCCCCTTATACCCATTTCGTAGTTAAAGACAGGATTTATTGGAGCAGACTCACAGGGAGATAGAGGCTTTTGTGTTGAACTTTATCCAAAACAGTTAATGCAGCTGCTGCTGTTGCCATTAGCTTGGGAAAGAAAGAAAGAAAGAAAAAGACATTGAAACTATCAGCTCTTAAAAGATTTCTTCTTCTATTTGAAAATCAATTTCTTAGTGCACGCACGTAGAATGACCAGGAAATATTTCATCCTCTGGGTGCCAAGCTGAGAGAGGCAGCACTGGGGCGATGCCGCCTCTTGCATCCCCAAACGCTCGGCCCTGCATTCATTATTCTGCACACACACCCGGAGCAGGGACGAGCTGAGTTAACCTTTTGCTGCCTGTTCTTCCACAGCAAAGTGAAGGGATAATGTGATGATGCTGAGAGAGGGCAGGACCACCCAGCCCACGGGCAAGTCACTGCCCTTCTCTGCCTTACCTTTCCCTGGTGAAAACTGGAGATAATATCGAGGACACTGTCCTAGCAAAGGTCAAGGAGAGGCTGTGGCTTTGTGTGAGTCTCGATGGCCCATCGAGGGCAGGCAGGGCAGGCAGCATCCCCCCCAGGCAGAGCTGCAGGCAGGGCTGTCCTGCTTCACTCCCTGCCATACTAGTTTTTCAAATCGAGTGAGATCCCAAACACCACTTGACATCCTTCCCCATCAAATATTTATTTGAGTTTGCAGGTCACGGACTGAGCCCTGTGAACCCGTGCCCAGCTTAACACCTCCTGACTTAATTCAGGTCACACAGGAGATGAGGATGCTGTCTGCCTCCTGGCCAGGGGATGGGCAGGCTGGTGGTAGGAATCCCTCCCCAGCAATGTAGCAGCCCAGGTTTTGAGTCCTCAGGCAAAGCCCAGCCGCACCTGGAGCACATTGCCAAGCCATCGCCAGCTGCAGGTCCTGCTGTGCTCAGCAATGATGGTGGGGAAAATCAGCCAGCTCTCCAAGTGCTCCCGGCCAGCTGGCATCTAATGGACTCTACAAAATCCTCCTTTCCCCAGATCCGTCTATTGGATGCATTACAAAGAGCTGAATCCAAATAAAAGGCTTAGTGTCATCAAACAGTGACAAGGGAAGGAGAGAAAAATAATTAGGCACACACACCTGAGCAAAAGGGGAGGGTCAGCATCATGCCATGTATGGGGTTGGAGCAGGAGTGACAGATGGACACAGCGCTCCCAAAATACTGCAGTTTTTGGGAGCTGAACTCCCTTTAATACCTTTCTGTTCACAGCTGCTCTGTGAAGCATCTTCTGCACAGTCATATGTGTTCTTATCAGTTTGGGAAGCACTGGCCACACCAAGTGACTGGCCCAAAGTGATAAAGGATGCTTGAGGCACAGCATCAACTAGAAAGATGCCTTCTCCTCCGGCCTTCTTTATTGATCCAGTTGGAGTTGAGGAGAACATGGCAGGGAGAGGGATGCAGGTCTGGGTACAGAATTCCCTTTTCCCACCCCAGAAGCTGCTGCAGCCATGCGGGGAGGGGCCACGTTCCTCCCCCTGGCCGGGCGAGTGGATGCTCGGCCATGGGGCGACTGCGGTAAAAAATTCCAGGCAAGGTACCGCCTTCCTGCCAAGACACCTCAGCTTGCTGCAGGGAGCAGGAGGCGAGCCAAGGAGCCCAGCACAGCAGGGCTGGGGACGGAGCCTCCATATATTGTGTCATCTGCTTAGGGCTTGTCAGGGGATCCACATCCTGAGTCCCTTTGGCAGCGACAGGCAGAGCCTTTCAATTAAACAAAGTGCTTCAATGAATTGCCGCCTCATCCATTAGGCTCATCTGACTCAGGCTCTTGCAGACTGTCTGCTCTCCCGTTGCACTTCATTTGGGAAATTGGTTTCTGTGTAAAAAAGCAGAAAGGAAGAGGAGAGGATGAAGTCCAAGCAAGGGGAAAGAAATGACCCCACCATGACAAACCAAACCTTGCAGCTCCAGGTAGGCTGGGGTTTGAGCTCTTGGACAGCAGAGGAAGCTCGTGGTAGACTGGTGCGATGTTCGTGTTGGTGGGAAAACTGGGTGATGTTTGCAGTCAGGGAGACAAACGCTGGTGATGCTTATGGCAGGGTCCAAGTGACCACACATGTGAAGAGCGACTCGCCCCCTCGGTGGGTTCCTAAGCCTCGCTGCTCTCAAATCAGCTGGCTGCTGCAGAAAAACCAAGTCCCGTTCTTTCCCTGTAGTCATAAAAGTTTTCTTTGTTAGGCAATAGCTGGAAAACAGCTGCTCCCGAGCCGAGGGCTTGTTCAGACACATAATCCTGGCAAAGCAGCCAGGCCGTTCAGCAGGGTGAATAGCTCTGTGCAAAGATCTTTAAACTGAGCAGCTCCTCATGCCCTGGCTGTGTCAGTGTGCCCGTGTTATCGGCTGCCAGACTGGGGGCAGCTGGGACAGTGGGTGCATTCACATCCCAGGGGACCAGGCAGCTCCAGTGCTGGGGACACTCCTGACCCAGCACCACGGGGAAACCAGCAGCCTCTGTCAGTGACCGCTGGGACCTGCTGGGAGATGGCAAGGGTGGAAATTCGGGCAGGAAGAAGGCCCTGGTGAACAGAGCTGCTCTGTGTCTGGGGCTGGATGAGCTGATTGCAGCTGCCGGAGTTCTGCTCCCACTAAAAGGAGGTATCCCAGCTCTTCTTGTCCTTTTCCAGCGCTGTAAAGAATGTTAGAATAATGGAATCATTTCAGTTGGAAAAGACCCTCAAGATCATCAAGTCCAAACGTTAACCCAACCCTGGCACTGCCCCATGTCCTGAGAACCTCATCTCAGGTCTACTCAACCCCTCCAGGGATGGTGACTCCACCACTGCCCTGGGCAGCCTGTTCCAATGCCCGAGAAATTGTTCCTAATATCCAATCTAAACCTCCCCTGATGCTACTTGAGGCCATTTCCTTTCATCCTATGGAATAGGAATAGGAATAGGAATAGGAATAGGAATAGGAATAGGAATAGGAATAGGATGCAGCATTGCAGAGCTGTCAGACCTGGGGCTGACCCTACCTCATTGACCAGATGGTCAATAAGGTAAAACTGAAGTAAAACATTCCAAAATAGTGCAGAAATGGACCAGAGACAGACGTTTTAAGTCCAGAGGCTTTGGTGCAGGGGAGGTAAGAGAGGTTAATTGGTCTTGTTGCTCTTGGGTTAGTAGTTCAAATCAACAACCAGGCCTGGGACCAGCCGTTTGCCCAGGGCTTGCTTATAGTCTAGTCATGCAGGATTTGTTGCAGGCAACTTCCTCTCTTTTGGCTTTATAATTCAGTCGGTCAAATCCACTTTTGGAAACCATTAGTGCCCTGGATATCTCCACAGTGAGCAGGAGGTGTCTCCCTCATGGATGCTGAGAGACCTTGTTTTCATGAGGACCTTCTACTTCATTCCTCTCCTGGCCAGGGAGCTGGTTCCACCAAAGGTGGGTCCCTCTCACAAGTGGTATCCCTGGGTCAGCCAATACCACATCCATTCTTTACCTTTTCCACAAAACTGGAAGAAAATCAAGGCTGAATTTGCAGAAGTGAGGCAGGAAAAGAATGTTCAATTAAGAACACAATATAAGCAGGGCTGACCCAGGAGAATTAATACAGCTAAAGTAAAAGGCTGGCTTGAGGCTTTGGCAGCAGGAAAGCTTCTCTGAAATGAAATGTCATAAAGCTTTACCAAGTGGGGAACAATAATAGCGCCAAGATGCAGTACTTAGATATTACTCACTGACTGAGTTATTGACTGGCTATTGCAGCGCGGCCTCAGCAGTAGAAACGAGGAAATCAGGTCCTCAGTAATTAACATGCAGACACAGGGGGAAATTCAGGAGAGGAGAAAGGAACAGGCAGGACAGGAGTGTTGGTCTCTACCTCAGCGGCTCACCACAGAGCAGCACGCAATGCCAAAGGGTGTTCAAGAGAATCTCAGCCTGTCCCCTGCGAGCAAAGCCCATGGCAAGCACAAGTGGCTCAGATCTTTCTCCAGCGCTGCAGGATTCTCGGGGACAGGTGACACAGAGTGCACAGAGGCAGCTTAATGACTCTTGTCCTGGTTTTGCTTTGGGCTGACGAGACCCAGACATTGGAGTAACACTGGTGTTGCGCTGCCTTGTTGGAGAGAAGGGCACAGCCCTTCACGTAGCACCCAGTCCTGCTCCCTTCCCGCAGACAGGAGGTGGCTTTTCCAGCTCCAGTGCCCGGTGCAGGGTGAGCCTTTCTGGGCAACCATCCAGCTGCATGGCTGGAAAAGAAAGACAGCGCAGAGCATCCCTTTGAGAGCGAGCTGGAGCTCCCAGGGCCACGGGCCATTTGCCTTTCCGGTTAACAAGCCCGTCTCCCTGCCAAGAGCTGACCCTGCAGAATGCCAGGCAGCCCATGGCGATGGGTGGCCCCGAGGCTTTGAAGTGTTCCCACTCAAAATTTTGGTCTTCTCTGCCCTTTTGCACCCCTTGAGCACAAAGCCACAGTGTTTGTGGGCTCAAAGAGGTGAGGTGGCCACTTTGCCATCCTGTGGATTTAGTCCTGCAGGGCACAGTGGTGAGTGTGACATCTCTGTGACAGCACAGAGATGAGGAGAGGCATCACCAAGGTGGGATGCAACCCCAAAATGGGTCTGTGCTGCTGCTTCTCTGCTCCCACCTGGCTCCCAGGTGCCCTGCAAGCCAGGCCTAAGGTTTTACCTAAGCAGGCCTAAGGAGGTGTAGTCCCAACAAAAACGTCATCGCAGTTTCTTACCAATTGCTCTCTTGCTTGCATAAAACAGTGGAGAAAAGCTGGTAAGGAGCTGGCAGAAAAGCACAGCCGGCACATTCTGCAAGAGACACCCAGCTTCAAGCCTAAGGCCGCCTGTCCTCTGCTCATTCGCCCAAGTGAGTGCATGTTCCCAGCGTTTCCCCGGCTGGAAGGCTTTATGCAAACGCAAGAGGAAAGTGGCCTCTTGTGGCTGAAAGCTGCGATGCACCGCGGGCCCGCAGCTCCGCACGGAGCGCAGCACAAACCTTCGCATCCCGCAGGAGCTGGTGCTGAAATGCCCAGAGACCCCTGGGCTGACACCCTGACCTGGCATGAACGGATGGACAGACACACGTCCTGCCATGGGACGTCCTGCCCAAGGAAGCACCTGAGCAGGCAAACCTGGGCATGTGACGGTGCCCGGTCCAAGCTGTGCATCACCCAGGCTGTGCATCACCGAGCCTGTACATCACCCAGGCTGGCTGTCCAGCGAGAGGGGAAGCAGCAGGAGCAGATTTAGGTTCCCCAGAGAGGTGACAGATGCCACATCTCTGGAGACATCCCAGGCCAAGCTGGATGGGGCTCTGAGCAACCTGAGCTGGTGAAGATGTCCCTGCTCATGGCACGGGTGGCACTGGGGGAGCTGTGGAGGTCCCTTCAACCCAAATTGTTCTATGATTCAGGGAAGGACAGTCTCAGGTAGCCCTGCTCGGGCAGATGAAGCTTTCCTGCAGCTGGAGATCAGTGTGAACCTGTTCCTGCCCTCCTGGTGGAGAAACGGCTCTTCAGCATCACACCTTTGATGCTTCCTCTGCGGGCTCCCGCAGCGCACCCGGGTACCAGCGCACGCTCAGGGCTAAGCCAAGCCTTGGTTCTTAATAAACCGGGCTGCTACAGATTAACTCGGGGACACCGGCTCGAGCTCCGCGGAGCCGCATCCCCGGGAAGGAGCCGGCAGAGGGCACGATCGCTCCGCGGTGCCGGGCAGGGGGAGCCGGGGATGAGGAACCGGAATGGGGAGGGGGGAGCCGGCCTCGGGTCCTGCGTCCCTCCGCTCCCGACTGCCGCCAGCAACGACCTTATTAAAACATCAGAAAGGACAGACAAGCAGCAGGAGACAAACTGGTGGAGTCAATGAGCCATACCGGGCCAGCTCTGGGCGAGCATCCCCTCCCTCTGCACCCCCAGAGCTGGCGGGGGGGCTTTGCTTTGTCCAGGTCAGAGAAAAAGGAGAATGCAGCTGAGCTCTGCATTCAGAAATCATTTTGTCCTGAACAGTAGGACAGCACTCTGGGAAGAAGGTTCCTGCTGGTGCAGTTACGGCTTGTCACAAGGCATCTTTGGCAAGGATGCTCCAGGTTGCAGCAGCCATCAGTGGGGAGACTCGATATGCCCCCAGCATTTTCCTAACACAGAGAGTGCCCAGTACCTCCCAGCAACCCACATGCTAGAGGGTGGTCAAGGCACAAGGCAGGTACATCACTGTCCTGCACATCCAGAGTGAGCCAAAAGCAGAGCTCATTAAAGCACAGCTCACAAGACATTGTCATCGCATGTGCTTGTCCCTTGCCAGGATGCATAGTGCCTAAAGAAAATACACTGGGTTGCAAAACACAAATGTTTGGCACAAAGAAGTACTTCACTGTTGCTTCTAGACTGTGGTGACATTCCAGTCTGAAAGCCCCTGTGTTTGCATTTCCAAGCAAGCACCAAAATTTCTTACCCTTGTCTCCTTCCCTGGCACAGCCGGCTGCCAACTAGGATGAGGGACCAGGATCCTATAAGGGGGGACAATGTGATGGAAAGAGGCGGGTGCTACAGAACTGCTGCGCTGGAGAAAAATCAGACCTTGGTACCCAACCCAGATCCCACACCCTGCACAATGTAGGGCAGCCCTGCTATTGTCCAAGGGAGGCAGAAGGGCTTCGTAGCAGATATTATTCTGCTGGCTAAGATTCGTCAAGTCAGTGGCTCGCTCATGGGCATAGAGTCATCAAAGCGCCCATCAGCGCTAAGCGGCACTGACAGCCGCACAGCGGGAACAATGGGGCCATAACACTTATTAATCATATCCCTCCCCATTGAACCCGACCCATCAATCAGTCGCCTCGGTCTTGTACTTTGAATTTCCCAAGCGGCGAGCTGCCGATCCCATGGCTTTCCCGGCGGGGGACCAGACGGAGGGACACGCCGTTGCTGGGGCAACCCTTGCCGCCGTTTCCTCTTTCCCCAGATGTCAGCCATGTGTTTCCATAAGAACTGGGATTGTCCCCAAACCAGATGGAGCCATAGGGCGCTTCCAGGGGCACCGCGGCAGCTGTGGCAGCCCCTCTCACACAGATGTTGTTATGTGCTTTTGTATCTTGGCTGTCCCCACATCCTGGTGGCCGTTCTTGCTGCTTGTGCTCGTTCTTGCACAGGGGGAATGCGGAGTTGCCTTTCAGAGCCTCCAAAATGCAACAGCTTCCCACAATAGCTCATGGCTGGTCTCTGTCTCACCTGCAGATCTCCAGCTGAGGGTGCCACAGAGTGCTGGGATGAGAATACTGAACTGTCTCTGACACCTTTCTTCTCAACTCACAGTGGGAGTCTGGGGATCCATTCTATAAAGCCTTGGGCCTTTAAAGCTTCAGCCTATCTGCATCAAATAGCCCAAAGTTAGGCTGAGTAATGCATCAAAGTGAAGAAGTATGATTAAAGCTTTTTGAAATCAGACATTTATTTTTTGCTTTTTTTTCCATTTTTTTAAGTCGCTTGCTTTTGCAACCATTCCTTCACGTGCTTCAGACATAAGCAGAGGACATTGCATGGGAAATTTGGGAAATTGCACATGCCAGTGCTGCTGTTTGCCTCACTTAGCAGGGCTATGGCTGCTTGCTCTCCACGCTTCCACAGCCTGTGGGAAATTCATTTTATCACCTGAAGGACCTGCCTGTTTTACACTCAGCCATCCAACTTCCTTTGCACTTTGTCCTCTGGGCTGCCAAGGTCAGAGGATGCTACAAGCCACCTTCTCATCCTGCTGGCAAACCACACCTGGAAGAGGCTGGCTTCAGGCCATGGTGCTTGGTCTGTGCTGATTAGGTACAAACGAAGCTCATTTGCAGCCTGGAGCGGTGTAAAAGGTGGGTGTAAACCAAGCTGGAAAGCAGGCTCCAGCACCCTGCGGCCAAAGGGTTTGTGAGTCCTGGGTGGGAACAGAGATGCTGAACTGCTCTGGATCTCCTGCCTGAAGCAACACTCAGCTCTCCCATATTCTTCTTACACCCCAGAACCGCCCCCAAATGCAGCCCCCTTCCTCTTGATCTTCAGGCAAGGCAGTTCCCAGGTTAACTGGCCTTTTTTGTGCCTGCAGAGCTGCCCTTGCCCTGTGTGCAGGATTAGGGCTGGGGAGCAGGTGGCTAATTCCCCCCCAAACACATAATGCAGCCTGGCGACCCAGGCGATGCTGCCGCTGACCCACAGGCCACAGGAACATGTTAACAGTTTCCAGGTCAGCGGAGGGAAGGAATGGCAATCTTTTCTGCTCCAGAGGATAACAGGATATGGTTTTCACAGGCCCCCACCACAGCCCAAAAGGCAGATTCAAGCAACAGCAATGTTATCCTTGCCTTCCCCAGGGCTGACACCGTGGTGGTACCCAGACCCCAGCGGGTGTCAGCATCCTTTCCCATGGAGCCACCTCTCTGGCACGTACCTGGTTGTGCCGCATCTTGCCAGGACACAGCCCGCAGCCCCTGTCCCTCTGCTTGCAGCAGATTCCTTCAGGTCACGTTCCCATGGAGCCCTTGTAAAAAGCTCTTTCATTTCCACAAGCCCTTCATGCTTCAGCTGGCAAGTAGCAGCGAGGCCAGTGCTGAGCCTGGTCATTATGTCTCCCACCTTGTTTTGGATTTGGAAGGAGCTCTTCTGGGCAGGCAGGGCTGGGGAGCAGAAGGAAGTTTCTTAGGGAAGGCGAAAAATGAAAGCAAAAATAAACATTACTCTATTTCCTCACTCTGGCTTATGCCAGAATGTCTGTTTTTGACGGGATTCATGAGGGTCTTGTTGCTCTGGGCAGCCATGCATGAATGTTATTATAACATTGGCTGTGAAATAGCTTTGTAATACTCCTCAGCAGCAGCAATGAAACAGCGAGGCTCGGAGGAGAGCTGGTTCACTTTGAGGGTGCTGACAGGTGACCCCAGGCACCACAAGCCCCTTCTGTAGGTTTGCTTCAAGGATAACGTATGTATGCTTTGCATCCCGGGCTCAGCCTGCAGGCACAGTGGGACCAGAGCTCTCTCTGACTGTACTCATACAGTGCTTAGCCCAGGGTGGGGTGGAAAATCAAGGGGTTATTCCCATCCCTACCAGCCTGAGGCTGCAAGCTTGCATATTACAGATGCAGGACAAAGGCAGCCACCTCCTGCCTCCAAGTGCACAGGGCCTGGGGGGGACAGACACTTCCCACCTTCTGTCCCATGTAACCTGCTGATAACAGCACAGCGGTGGTTTCTTCAAGTGCTTTTTGAAGAAAAATGAGCTTAAACAGTGCTGCTGCTGACACAAAGTCATGGCCTGTCCCTGTGACACCTTCACCTCTCCAGCCCTCCAGCAATCCCACTCTCCAGAGCAATGTGGGAAGAGAAAACAGTGGGAGAAGGTGTAAATGCCCTGGGTTTCATTTCCAGCTCTCTTGGACCTGCTGTGCAACCTCAGTTACCCTCTTCCACACTGCTTTCCCCCCTGGAAGGCAGAGGTGATGATACTTAGGGATGATGATGCTGCTCAGCTCTGTCGAGTCCCACAGAAGAAGAGAAGCTGTAAAAGGATGGAGCAGCAGTTCTCCTCCCATGCACCACATTCCCACACTCATTTCTCTCCCTCTTTTTTCCCCCCTTAATAAGATTAAGTGAGAATAAATTATGCAGAGCCCACCCCTCTCTCCTCACCCCCACGAGGCTGCCCTGCATGGTTTCTAATTAGCATCATTAATAGGGGTGGGGGCTGCCTTGCTTTAACAATCAGAGCTGTCAGTGAGGCTGTCGGTGCTGTTAAAGTGTTCCAGAGCTTTTGTCCCCAGGCAGAGGGGACTTAAACCCACATTCCCTTTGTGTTGGGCAGGGGGAGCGGAGGCTCTCCTGTCCCTGGGACCACCAGGAGTGAGGTGTCACCAAAGTCCCCTCTCCCTCCAGGTGACGCCCTGGTCCAGGCACGGCGTGGTGAGAAACTTTGCCCACTCCCATTTCTTTCCATCCTGAATTTCTTCCTGGGATTTCAAGCTCGGCTTGGCCTCACCAAAGGATGAATACAAGCAGGTGGCCCTCCCCAGACCCATCCCCAGGGGTGGCACTCAGCAGTGGCCATCCCTGCCACGGCCCCTAATGAGCAGCAGAAGGGGGCACGTCGGGAGCGGATGTGTTAACGGTTTCTGGTTCAATGGAGGGAAAAATCCCCACAAAGGAAGGTGTACAAATATTGTGGGAAATCTATTGGCCCCTTAATATTTGATGAAGGCCCGGGCCATTCAGGCAGGGTGAATTCCGCAGCAAGGTCTCATTCAGCCGGCATCAATGGGAAACTTTTAATTGAGAGGCACTTCATTCAGGGCCTGGGGGTCATTCAGTGCGAGGGGCTTTCAGGGAGAACAGAGAGCCATGTCTTTCCAAGTTGCACCAGAAGAAAAGCCACTGTTTCCTGCGCTGGGAGCTTGAATGCTGAGGGCTCTAATCCCCCCAAAGGGAAAACTGATTCCATTTTTTTTTCTTTTTTAATTCGTTTCTCAAATAACAAAAAGCGAGGAAAGGACAAAAAGGGAGGTGGCAAGGGATGGGGCTGGCAAGGGGACCATTGCCCTGCAGGGGTGGCTCCGTTGTCGGGAAAAAGGCCGAACGCCCCCGGCTGCCTTTCCCTGGGGAGCATCCCTGGGACGGGCTGGATGCTCAGGTCCAGCGCTCAAGCATCTCCCAGGTCCATCTGCCTGGGACCACAAAGGAGAGAAGCATGTCTGGGCTTACAGGAGGTGGTTTCCAGCCTTAGAGGTCAACGCTGACGTTTGTCCTGTCCAGACGGACAGACAGGGAGAAACGGTCCCCATCACCCAGGGACCTGAGCCTTTGCTGAGCCTTTTCCACATGCCTTTGGGGGAGCCAAATGAGAAAGAAATGGGAGCCTGTGTGTTTTTCCCCCTCTGACTTTTTTTGTGAGTCCCTCCCAGGACACACAGCACCCTTTGCATGACCTCCTTTCTCATCCCTCCCCCTCCACTCCCAAGCTATAACAAGACATTGCAATAGCTTACAGTGGCAGCTGGGTTTAAAAGAAAATAAAAAGTGCTTCTCTAAAGCTAAGTGTCATAAACTCTCTCTCTCAAAAGGTTGTGCTGAGGGGGACACCCTGCCCCGCCGCTCTGCTCTTCACTCCCCCAGCTACAAAGAAAGATGAGGAAGGAATTAAAGAGTGGTTGGAGGGGAGGGACACTCCTCATTATCTCTCCTACGCTGCGGTTTCCAGGGAGACAGCTCCTGGCGCTGCATCCCTCTCCCATCCTGCTGTGGCCCTTTGCAGGGTACAGTAGTGGCGGCGGCTGTTTTCCCTCTGTTCCCAGCTGTCTGCCAGGCGCCTGCCCGGGGTCCCTGCCCCAAGGTGGGCTTGACACCATATGGAATAGAAAAAGAGCCCCTCGGTACATATGACCTGCTTAGAGCGGGGAGCAAAGAGAGGTCGGGAGGAATCGACACACATGGACGGTGTTATATACAGATAAACTGGGCTCTTGCTTTGTTTCAGTAAGCGGTGCGGAGAAGTCCTGTAGTATTTCCACTGCTGGATGACGTGACTGCGATGGGAAGTCACTAAGATGCCCATAGATCAGAGCAGGATTCCTGTACCCTCTTACCTTTCATGGGCTCACCACACCTATGCAAAGTGAGTCCCTCCTGTCTCTGGATGTACAAGAAAAGACGCATCAGACTTCCAGGAGCCCAAGGACTAGGAGTAGGTCACATCATGTGTAAAAGATGTAAAAGGGCTTCCTTCTGGTCTGGAAAATATTGAAAGGCTCACAAATGGACAGAGATTGCAGACCTACTGTGCAGCCCTACCCGTGTTCTAAAGAACAGCAGCAGCAACCAAGCACCTGTTGTGCAGGCAAATCCAGGGCCCTGCACGGAAACACAGAAAGCCAGAAAGTGCATTAATTATACATTAATTAAATGTAATTTACTAGGTTTTTTTCTCTGCATCCTCCCAAGTTCCGCTGTATTGGTTTGAACTGCCTGTGCAGGGTATTATCACATGGAGAGCTGGGCACAGCTTTAACGCAGATTATGTTAATAGAACAATAGCAGGACGTCTTGGTATGGCTGTGGCCACCGTTGTTTCAGATTTATTGGCATGTGTATGCACAGAGGTAAGATTATAGACATCAGAACAGAGCACGTTTGCACATGAGCACCCAGTCTGTCATGCATGAGCACACATTTTGTCCATGCAGGACAGCCCAACATGTTCATGCGTGGCCACACAGATAATTTATGCATGAGGGCCCAATTAGTACACACACAGCACCTGATTAATTTCATGCAAGAACACTCAATTAATGCACGTTTGATTGCTCAATTACGTCACACATGAGAACCCAGTAAGTTCATATAGGAGCTGTTAGCTCATGCCCAAGCTCCCAATTCGAACATGTACGAGTGCACATTTGCATTGCACCTAAGTATCCAATTAATTTATGCATGAGAGCCCAGTAGCATCATGCCTGGGCGCCCAATTACATCACGCATGAGTGCCCAATCAGTTCTTGCATGAGCACCTAATTACTACCTGCAGGACTAATTATTCATGCATGATGCCCCGTTAGTGCACACCTGAGCATGCGATTAGCTCGTATGCGAGCGTTGTGTTGGATCAAATCCCAGCCACCGTGAATCAGCACCTGCTTGGGTACCGGCAGGTAGGCAAGCCTGCCCAGACCTGCCCAGGTGCTTAAGCAGAGCTTAAACTGGGAGAAGCACTGAGTCTGGGCTTGGCCAAGCCCATCAAACCCTATGTGAGGGCAGGCTTTGGTTTGGACCAGTTTGCCCAGTGAGAAATCAGATGCATGCAGAGAAACGTGCACCTCTCCAGCTGCTTGCTCAAAAATGTACAGACACTGGGACAGAAAAGCATGAGGAGTGTCAGGACAAGCAGATGCAGGGCTGCTTGCCCAGCAACTACCTTAATTCCGGCTCCCACGGAAACAACTCACGCGTCCTCTGTATCCTCCCGGTGATGCACAGCGGCCTGGAAGAAGTCTGGGCAAACGAAAAGCTGAGCGGTGATGGCCACCAAAGGGGTCACTGGAAGGAGAACAAGAGCAAAAGAAGACAACAAAAGGAGGAACAAGGTGCAGGCAAAAGAGATATGAGGAGTGTGAGAGGGAAAAACATGGTATATAAACACCAACAAAAAAGGAACAGGAGAAGATGGAGGAGGGAAAGTAAGGCGAGCAGAGGAAAGGATAAAGAGCTCTGCCAAGTATTCTCTGTCTTGTCCTTTAAGCCCTAAGCTGATCCAGCAGAGGCAAGTATTTACAGGATAGGCTCAGCTTTCCCAGCTTGTTCCCAGTCTTGGCACAAAGGCCAAGAGTAGGCGAAGAAGGAGGACAGAGAATGGCAACAGGGCCCATGAAAGCCCCCGACAAACCCCATTGACGTGGCGGGTCCTGTTCCCATCTGTCAGCAGCCACTCAGTGAAAGGGTGTGAAGGGGAGGGGGGCAGGCGGTGTGAATCAAGGGCTGACACAAAGAGGAAGAGACTGATTATGCTGTTATTTCTCCACTTTCAGACCCCATTAGGGGACACGCCGGGCTTTTCTCAGGGTCTTTGGGATGCTTAAGCTGCCCATTTAGCAGCGGGAACGGTCCAATTAAAAGAAAGACAAAGGAGGAGCCCAGCCTGTCTTAATTGAAATGGGTTTCAGTCTAATGAGGATTAGGTTCAAGAACAGACCTAAGGGAGCAATCCAATACCCATTACCCTCCTGGACTGTGCCACCACCCGGGCCTCTGGCCATGTCGCCAGCCTTTTCACCAGCACATGGTGTGGCAGAGCCAGGATGCTGAGAGCCTGGTGTGGTGGGATGGAGAACGGCCCCTTCCCCAGCCAGCAGCCCCAGGGGCAGCAGCTCAGGCCACCAGACTTTGCACTTGTCCTGCTATTTGGAGATGACCATCCTGAGTTTACCCATCCCAGTGCTGGACACGCTGTGCTGAGCAGGGAGCGGGGCAGTAGGTTCGAACAAGGAGCATCACTCACCTGCCCTTGCACCATTCCATTAAATTTCACTGGGAAGCCTCAGCTGCTGCTCTGGAGTCTGGGAACAGACTTGCCCAGCCCAAAGCTCAGCCAAATTCACTTCTGCTTGGCAGCCTCTCCCTCCCCTGCAGCTTTTCTCACAGCAAGGGCCTGTGGACAGTCAGGTCTTCCCCTTGCTCTCCATCATAGCGGCTCCTGCCTTTCATTCCCACATCACCCTCTGTAGACCGAATCCATTTGCTGTGAGCTCTACCCTGCAATCACCCACACCTGAACTTTCAATAAAGTCTTATTTGACTCAGGGTAGAATGGGCACTGTCACTACCCCATGTCCCTGAGAACCTCATCTCTGCATCTGTCCAACCCTCCAGGTATGGTGACTCCACCACTGCCCTGGGCAGCCTGTTCCAATGCCCGACAGCCCTTTCCAGGAAGAAATGTTTCCCAATATCCAACCTCAGCCTCCCCTGGTGCAACTTGAGGCCACTTCTTCTCATCCTATGGCTCATTCCTTGAGAGAAGGCCGAGTAAGATGCGGAGCCCAGCAGCGCCGGGGACCAGCACAGCCACCCCACAGGTCACCCTTCCACCTCTCCATCCCCTCCGGGAGGGCTTCTCTCTTTGGTTTTGCTCCCGCGACTGCAGCTCCGTCCGCATCCCGAGCAACGGCGGCCGGTACCGCGCGGGGGCACTCGCAGCCCGGGACCCGTCGGGGGCTCGAGGGGTGCGGGCAGCCCCGCAGACCTCAGCCCGGTACTCACGGTCTCCTGGCTGATCCCCGAAGCAGCGCTTCTGCCCCGGGATGCTGGTCCCGGCGCCGCTCCGCCCTCCATCTCCAGCCGGTTCTGCTCGCCGCTGCCGGTTACCGGCTGCTCTCGGTCCTCCGCGGCTCGTTCCCGGTGCCCCTCCATTCTTAACAGCGCAAGGGGCAGCGCCTTCCCGCAGCCGGCAG